>NC_090445.1:1329590657-1329918407 GCF_031143425.1 Pleurodeles waltl
GACACATATCGTGACTGACATCAGTGTGTTTGTGGCTATATATAACATTTCCTGAGACCTACTAATCCATGGCAACACACTTTGGCACCTGTGCAACATTCTATATATTCTACAAACTCAGCAACAGACATGATGTCGATACCCAAGGATAGATGATGGTGTAGAAATTGACACACATGCCATTTGTGCATGACTTAATACACATCACAAGCTCTCGGACACAACACTATATGCACATATGTGACATACAAGGTAACACTTACTGATTGCACTGGGGTCTTCAAAAGTGGAAACCTCTTCTGTGGTGTAGTTTGGTGGTCCACTTGCAAGACATGACAGGAAAACATAGCTTTATGATTTGTGAACAAAGATTAGCATTGACAACTGTTACACATTGCACTTGTTTAGCTAAGTGACCTAGTCAACTTAGGCCCATACTTTTTTTGCTCAGCATTTGTGTTATTTTGTGACGCAAAAGCAGCGCAAACTTACAAAAATAATTGTATTTTGTAAGTTTGCGCCACTTTTGCGTAAAAAATGACGCAAATGCGGCCCCAAAAAAAGTAGAAATATGGACCTTAGTGTTGGAAATGACCCACTGCCATCTACAACATGTCAGCCACACAGACATAGGTAGCAGCCAAAAACATATATAGCTGTCGCGTAGGCTTTCCTTATTCTAATGAGACCACTGGATTTGAGCGTCAGAATCACCTGTACTGTGGGGGACTGAGTCTAAGGCCCTCATTATGAAATTGGTGGTAAATCCCACTGTTAGACTTTTCATCCTTGGCGTGGTCTCCCTTAACTTTTTGCCTCTGTTCCCCAGGTTGTTGATGTGTGCTGGACTCTGATTTTGCTGTTTTTGTTACTCTGGGCACTTTACCACTGCTAACCAGTGCTAAAGTGCAAGTGCTCCTGTTTAAATTATATGTAAGTGGTTCATCCATGATTGGCATATTTGAATTACTAGTAAGTCCCTAGTAATGTGCACTAGAGGTGCCAGGGCCTGTAAATCAAATGCTACTAGTGGGCCTGCAGCACTGGTTGTGCCACCCACATAAGTAGCTCTGTAATCATGTCTCAGACCTGCCACTGCAGTGTCTGTGTGTGTATTCTTACACTGTAAATTCGACTTGGCAAGTGTACCCACTTGCCAGGCCTAAACCTTCCCTTTCCTTACATGTAAGGCACCCCTAAGGTAGGCCCTAGGTAGCCCCAAGGGCAGGGTGCAGTGTATGGATAAGGTAGGACATATAGTAATGTGGTTTATATGTCCTGACAGTGAAATACTGCCAATTTCGTTTTCACTGTTGCAAGGTCTGTCTCTCTCTCATAGGATAATATGGGGGCTACCTTTAAATATGATTAAAGTGTAGATTCCCCTAGAGAGTAGATGGACATGTGGAGTTTGGGATCCCTGAACTCACAATTTAAAAATACATCTTTTAGTAAAGTTGATTTTAAGATTGTGAGTTTGGAAATGCCACTTTTAGAAAGTGAGCATTTTCTTGCTTAAACCATTCTGTGACTCTGCCTTGTTTGTGGATTCCCTGTCTGGGTCAGTTTGACAGTTGGGTTGTTTTTCACCTCACACCAGACAGTGACACAAAGGGAGCTGGGGTGTGATCTGCATTTCCTGATTAGCCATCTCTGCTAGGAGGGAGGGGTGGAGTGGTCACTCTCATCTGAAAGGACTGTGCCTGCCTCTGACAATGCTGTCTCCAGCCCCCTGGTGTGTGTCTGATGCCTTGCCTGGGCAAGGCAGGATGTCACAAGAAGGTGTGAGTCCCCTTTGAAGGAAGGTGACTTCAAAGACTAAAATGGGTATAAGAAGGGCACCCAAACTTACAAACTTTAGAAACACTTCTGGAATCAAGGGGAACCTCTGCCTGGAGAAGAGCTGATCGCTGAGGAACAAGTGCTGCCCTGCCTGTGACTGTGCTTTGTGGAGCTTTCCTGCAGTGCTGCTTCTGCCAGAGTAAGAGGGCAAAGACTGGACTTTGTGTGCCTTCCATCTTGAAGAAGAAATCTCCAAGGGCTTGATGTAGAGCTTGCCTCCTGTTATTGAAGTCTCAGGGATAGCAAAGACTTCTTCCTGCCAGCACCTGGAGTCTCTGGAGAGACCCCTACTCTGCTCTGTGGTGCCCTTCCAGTTCCTGGGACCCTGAAAGGAGAGGCTGGCAGCCTAAGGACAAAAATACACGCACCGAGCACCGTGCGGAGAAAAGATCGACGCGAATCCGATCGCGGCTGAGAAAACGACGCGACGCCGGCTCCGCAACTGAGAAACGACGCCGCTGGAAACGCGACCGGAGAATCGACGCCCGGAGCAGGAGAAACGACGCGCAGCATCGCTGACGAAGGCTGAGAGATCGCAACCAGCGCCGCGGGACTTCGGACCGTCGCGTGGCTGGCTTTTTCGACGCGACTCGCCGAGCCGAGCTGTTTTCGACGCATATACCCGTGCCGGGTTATTTTCGACGCACACCGCCCGTGCGGGGTTATTTTTGCCGCAAACCAGGTACATTTTCACGCTAGCAGCGCTAGTGTGGTGTTACAACTACCTAAAGACTCTTTTTATTTTAAACCTTTAAAAAATCATAACTTGACTTGTGTATGTTGGATTTTTGTCGTTTTGGTCTTGTTTTGTCTAGATAAATATTTCCTATTTTTCTAAACTGGTGTTGTGTCATTTTGTAGTGTTTTCATTAAGTTACTGTGTGTGTTGGTACAAATACTTTACGCCCAGCACTCTGAGGTTAAGCCTACTGCTCTGCCAAGCTACCAAGGGGGGTAAGCAGGGGTTAGCTGAGGGTGATTCTCTTTTATCCTAACTAGAGTGAGGGTCCTTGCTTGAACAGGGGGTAACCTGACTGTTAACCAAAGACCCCATTTCTAACATTGGTGACCAGCGGTCGGGATTTGGACTTGTATTTGTACTTGACATACAGTAATTAAGTGTACACTACTGTTTTGATCTCAGACCACTACGTGACCACATACTACTAGTCTTGTGATTTTTGTTTTTTACTTGGACTGTTTTTCTCTGCATTCAGTTTCTTTTTTTTCGCTGATCCCGGGATTGACTTTGCTGAAACTTCATTTGAGAACTTGCTTTTCTGTTTTTGGAACTGTGCATATTTTTTTTTTTAACCTCTCATCATGTCTCAGTCTGGAGATGCCCTAGCTGAAGCTGCTTTTGACTTGGAGAAATTGGAGAGCTACAAGGTGGCTCAGTTGAAGCAGTTTTGTAGTAATGTTGGCTGTCCCATTAAGAGCTCATCCAAGAAGGATGAGCTGCAAAAGGCGCTGAGGGCCTGGGTGACAGCCAAAGCAGCTGAGGGGCACACAGATGAGGAGCCAGAGGGGGAAGAGGAGTTGCAAGTCACTCACACTGATGTAGTGGGTGGGCCTGCTATGTCTCAGGGGAGAATCTCTAGGGCAAGTAGCAGTGTATCCTCCAAGGGTCTGACACCTGAAGAGTTACAGGACAGACAGGCAGAAAGGGAGTACCAATTGGAGCAGAGAAGGCTAGCCCTTGAGGAGAAGAAGATAACAATGGCTCATGAGCTTAGCTTGAAAGAGATAGATCATAGAAGCCAGTCCAGTAGGGATGGTGGCAGCAATTCTACAGTGCAGCCTGAGAGAAGGGTACACATCCCAAAAGACCTTGTGAGGGATTATAAGAGGGAGGATGATATCTACTTGTGGTTCAAGGGTTATGAGTCAGCTCTCCACATGAACCTGGTCCCTGAAGCTCATTGGGGGGCAGCCCTGTGGAAGCATTTTGAGGCAGAGGGGAGGGACACACTGACGGCCTTAGGGGATGCTCAGAGTCTCACCTACCCTGCCATGAAGGAGGCCTTACTTACCAGGTATGGTCTCACCCCTGAGCAGTACAAAGAGAAGTTTAGATCCTACAAGAGAAAGGAATCCCAAACATGGTTGGAATGTGTTGATTCTTGTTGCAGGTCACTGGATGGTTGGGTGAAGGGCAGTAAGGTAAACACGTATGAGGGGCTTTACAATTTAATTGCTTGGGAGCACTTGTACAGTTTATGTTTTCCAGAGCTGCGCCAGCACCTCATTGACAGCAAGCTGACTGACCCCAGGAAGCTTGCACAGGAAGCGGACCGCTGGGAGAGCACCAGGGTCCAAAAGAGGTATGGGGGAGACCACGCCAAGGGTGGGCAGGGTCCCTCTCAGAAGAAAGGGGGGGGTAAGGGCAAACAGGATGAGTTCTCTAAAGGGCCCCAAACTGATTCCCAGGGTAAGGATTCCCAACCCCCCAGTGAAAAGAAGACATGGTTCTCCAAAGGGAAGCCAATGGCAGGTGGTCCCCTACGTAAGTGCTATTCATGTGACCAGGTGGGTCATGTGAGGGGGGACCCCAAATGCCCCAAAAGTACACCGGCACCCACTGGTGCACCGTCCCAGGGTTTGGCCAGTGTAGCGCTTGGGGAGGAGTTGGTTTCAGGTGGGTGGGAACCAGCAGAAATGACCCTTGTCTCACTAGGGGACAGTGAGATGGTCCAGAGAAACCTAGTGCCTGATAACACTAAGAAGTACAGGCAATGGGTGACCATCAATGGACAGAGGGTGGAGGCTCTAAGGGACACTGGAGCCAGTGTGACTACAGTGAGGAGTCACCTGGTGTCTGAAGAGCAGATTGATCCCCGGGTACTTCACCAAGTAGTTGCAGTAGACAATTCTGAGCGCCTCTGCAGAGTGGCGCAGGTTCCCTTTGAATGGGGGGGGGTCTCAGGTTCCTGGAAAGTAGCTGTGAGTCCAACCATGCCTGTTGATTGTTTGCTAGGCAACGACCTGGAAGATTCCCCTTGGAAGGAGGTGGAACACAGGTCTCACTTGGAGATGTTGGGTCTGCCTGGGTGGGTATGCGTATCCACCCGGTCTATGGCAGCCAATCAGGGTAGTCAAGAGCCCCTGGAGCCTGAAACAGTGGCCCAGGGGACCGCCAAGAAGAGGAAAGGCAGGAGGCGCGGGAAACCCGCCCCAGAAGTTCCCACGGTCCGGGAGGAGGCAGAGCCTGAGGGTGATGCCCCGGAACCTACAGGGGAACAGGTGGCTGAACTGGGGGAGGTCCCTGAGCTGTCGCAGTGGCAGCAGGAAGGGGGACCCACCAGGGAAGTATTCTGCACAGCGCAGAAGGAATGCCCTACTCTTGAGGGACTGCGGCAGCAGGCTGCAGCCCAGGCGGCTGGCGGGGCGCCAGGTACTCACCTGATTTATTGGGAGGATGGCCTCCTGTATAGTGAGCCTAAGGTTCCTGAGCCGGGGTCAGCTCGTATGCTGGTGGTACCCCAGGGCTTCAGGACCTTCCTACTGGGTTTGGCTCATGATGTGCCTTTGGCAGGACATCTAGGGCAGGACAAGACCTATAAGAGGCTTGTCTCCCACTTTTACTGGCCCTTGATGAACAAGCAGTCAGCTGCTTATTGTAGATCTTGTCAGACTTGTCAGGCAAGTGGCAAGAGTGGGGGGAAATGCAAAGCTCCCCTCCAACCTTTACCGGTAGTCAGTACTCCCTTTGAAAGGGTAGGAATTGACATTGTGGGGCCTCTGGATCCCAAGACAGCCATGGGCAACAGGTTCATCCTGGTCTTGGTGGACCATGCCACACGGTACCCAGAAGCTATTCCTCTAAGGACGGTCACCGCCCCCGTGGTGGGACGTGCCTTAATGGGGGTTTTTACCCGCATGGGGTTCCCCAAGGAGGTAGTATCTGATAGGGGTACAAACTTCATATCCACTTATATGAAGTCTCTGTGGAAGGTGTGTGGGGTAACCTACAAGTTCACCACCCCTTACCACCCCCAAAGTAATGGTCTGGTTGAGAGATTCAACCGCACCTTGAAAGGCATGATTCAGGGCCTGTCAGAGCCCTTGAGGCGTAAGTGGGACGTCCTCTTGCCATGCCTTCTGTTCGCTTACAGGGAGGTGCCTCAAAAGGGACTTGGCTTTAGCCCCTTTGAGCTCATCTATGGCCACCCTGTGAGGGGACCGCTCAGTCTGGTGAAGGAGGCTTTGGAGAAAGCTCCTAGTAAACCACCCCAGGATGTATTTAGCTACATGCTGGCACTAAGAAACCAGACTGCCCGCTTCAGGAGTCTCGCTCAGGAGAACCTGGAAGCAAGCCAGGAGGACATGAAACGGTGGTACGACCAGAATGCCACTCTGGTTGAGTTTCAGCCTGGACAAAAAGTGTGGGTCATGGCACCAGTGGAGCCTAGGGCTCTCCAAGATAAGTGGACTGGGCCTTTTGAGGTGGTGGAAAGAAAGAGCGAGGTCACCTATCTGGTAGACTTGCAATCCCCCAGGAACCCCTTGAGGGTCCTACATGTCAACCGCCTCAAACCACACTTTGAGCGAACTGAGCTATCCATGCTCCTAGCGACAGATGACGGGGTGGAGGAAGAGAGTGAGCCTCTTCCTGACCTCCTGTCTGCAGGAGAGAAAGATGGGTCTGTGGAGGGAGTGATCCTCTCCCCCTCCCTGACTGAGGAACAGCAGAGGGACTGTCGCCACGTGCTGGGACAGTTCGCCTCACTGTTTTCCCTGATCCCAGGAGTCACACACCTGTGCACACATGATGTGGACACTGGGGACAGTACACCTGTTAAACATAAGGTTTACAGGGTGACTGACAGGGTGAGGGCTTGCATTAAGGAGGAAGTCTCCAAAATGTTAACCCTAAGGGTTATTGAGCACTCCAGCAGTCCTTGGGCCAGCCCAGTGGTCTTGGTCCCAAAGGCTACTGCTCCTGGTGCCACTCCAGAACTTAGGTTCTGTGTGGACTACCGGGGTCTCAATGCGGTCAGCAAGACTGACGCACACCCCATCCCCCGAGCTGATGAGCTCATTGATCGGTTAGGAGCTGCCAAGTACCTCAGTACGTTTGATTTAACATCTGGGTACTGGCAGATTGCCTTAACTGAAGGGGCAAAGGAGAGGTCAGCCTTCTCTACCCCCGATGGGCACTTCCACTTCAATGTGATGCCCTTTGGGATGAAGAATGCCCCTGCCACCTTTCAGAGGTTGGTCAACCAGGTGTTGGCAGGACTGGATGAGTTCAGTGCCGCCTACCTGGATGACATTGCTGTGTTTAGTTCCACATGGGAGGAACACCTGCAACACCTCTGGAGAGTGTTAGAGGCCCTGCAGAAGGCAGGCCTCACTATTAAGGCGAGCAAGTGCCAAATAGGGCAGGGTTCTGTTGTGTACTTAGGACACCAGGTGGGGAGTGGCCAGGTGGCACCCCTACAGCCTAAGATTGACACGATTCTGGCTTGGGAGCCTCCCAAGACCCAGACGGAAGTGAGAGCCTTTTTAGGTCTCACAGGATACTATCGGAGGTTCGTTAAGGGATATGGTACCATTGTTACCCCCTTAACTGAGTTGACTTCTAAGAAGCAACCCAAGAAAGTGATCTGGACAGAGGCTTGCCAGAACGCTTTTGATGCCCTGAAGGCTGCCATGTGCACAGCACCGGTGCTGAAGGCACCTGACTACTCCACGGAGTTTGTTGTACAGACAGACGCCTCAGAGCATGGTATTGGAGCAGTACTCTCACAGCTGAATGAAGAGGGCCTAGATCAACCCGTAGCCTTCATTAGCAGAAGGTTACTACCCAGGGAACGTAGGTGGAGTGCCATAGAACGTGAAGCGTTTGCTGTGGTCTGGGCACTGAAGAAGCTAAGACCCTACTTGTTTGGGACTCACTTCCGAGTTCAGACCGACCACAGACCCCTCAGATGGTTAATGCAGATGAGGGGTGAGAACCCAAAACTGTTGAGGTGGTCCATTTCCCTACAGGGGATGGACTTTACGGTGGAACATCGACCCGGTACAGAGCACGCCAATGCTGATGGTCTGTCCAGGTTCTTCCGCCTTAGTGATGAGAACTCCCATGAGGTTGGGTAGTTGCTCCCCACTTTTAGCTGGGGGGGACACGTGTTAGACTTTTCATCCTTGGCGTGGTCTCCCTTAACTTTTTGCCTCTGTTCCCCAGGTTGTTGATGTGTGCTGGACTCTGATTTTGCTGTTTTTGTTACTCTGGGCACTTTACCACTGCTAACCAGTGCTAAAGTGCAAGTGCTCCTGTTTAAATTATATGTAAGTGGTTCATCCATGATTGGCATATTTGAATTACTAGTAAGTCCCTAGTAATGTGCACTAGAGGTGCCAGGGCCTGTAAATCAAATGCTACTAGTGGGCCTGCAGCACTGGTTGTGCCACCCACATAAGTAGCTCTGTAATCATGTCTCAGACCTGCCACTGCAGTGTCTGTGTGTGTATTCTTACACTGTAAATTCGACTTGGCAAGTGTACCCACTTGCCAGGCCTAAACCTTCCCTTTCCTTACATGTAAGGCACCCCTAAGGTAGGCCCTAGGTAGCCCCAAGGGCAGGGTGCAGTGTATGGATAAGGTAGGACATATAGTAATGTGGTTTATATGTCCTGACAGTGAAATACTGCCAATTTCGTTTTCACTGTTGCAAGGTCTGTCTCTCTCTCATAGGATAATATGGGGGCTACCTTTAAATATGATTAAAGTGTAGATTCCCCTAGAGAGTAGATGGACATGTGGAGTTTGGGATCCCTGAACTCACAATTTAAAAATACATCTTTTAGTAAAGTTGATTTTAAGATTGTGAGTTTGGAAATGCCACTTTTAGAAAGTGAGCATTTTCTTGCTTAAACCATTCTGTGACTCTGCCTTGTTTGTGGATTCCCTGTCTGGGTCAGTTTGACAGTTGGGTTGTTTTTCACCTCACACCAGACAGTGACACAAAGGGAGCTGGGGTGTGATCTGCATTTCCTGATTAGCCATCTCTGCTAGGAGGGAGGGGTGGAGTGGTCACTCTCATCTGAAAGGACTGTGCCTGCCTCTGACAATGCTGTCTCCAGCCCCCTGGTGTGTGTCTGATGCCTTGCCTGGGCAAGGCAGGATGTCACAAGAAGGTGTGAGTCCCCTTTGAAGGAAGGTGACTTCAAAGACTAAAATGGGTATAAGAAGGGCACCCAAACTTACAAACTTTAGAAACACTTCTGGAATCAAGGGGAACCTCTGCCTGGAGAAGAGCTGATCGCTGAGGAACAAGTGCTGCCCTGCCTGTGACTGTGCTTTGTGGAGCTTTCCTGCAGTGCTGCTTCTGCCAGAGTAAGAGGGCAAAGACTGGACTTTGTGTGCCTTCCATCTTGAAGAAGAAATCTCCAAGGGCTTGATGTAGAGCTTGCCTCCTGTTATTGAAGTCTCAGGGATAGCAAAGACTTCTTCCTGCCAGCACCTGGAGTCTCTGGAGAGACCCCTACTCTGCTCTGTGGTGCCCTTCCAGTTCCTGGGACCCTGAAAGGAGAGGCTGGCAGCCTAAGGACAAAAATACACGCACCGAGCACCGTGCGGAGAAAAGATCGACGCGAATCCGATCGCGGCTGAGAAAACGACGCGACGCCGGCTCCGCAACTGAGAAACGACGCCGCTGGAAACGCGACCGGAGAATCGACGCCCGGAGCAGGAGAAACGACGCGCAGCATCGCTGACGAAGGCTGAGAGATCGCAACCAGCGCCGCGGGACTTCGGACCGTCGCGTGGCTGGCTTTTTCGACGCGACTCGCCGAGCCGAGCTGTTTTCGACGCATATACCCGTGCCGGGTTATTTTCGACGCACACCGCCCGTGCGGGGTTATTTTTGCCGCAAACCAGGTACATTTTCACGCTAGCAGCGCTAGTGTGGTGTTACAACTACCTAAAGACTCTTTTTATTTTAAACCTTTAAAAAATCATAACTTGACTTGTGTATGTTGGATTTTTGTCGTTTTGGTCTTGTTTTGTCTAGATAAATATTTCCTATTTTTCTAAACTGGTGTTGTGTCATTTTGTAGTGTTTTCATTAAGTTACTGTGTGTGTTGGTACAAATACTTTACGCCCAGCACTCTGAGGTTAAGCCTACTGCTCTGCCAAGCTACCAAGGGGGGTAAGCAGGGGTTAGCTGAGGGTGATTCTCTTTTATCCTAACTAGAGTGAGGGTCCTTGCTTGAACAGGGGGTAACCTGACTGTCAACCAAAGACCCCATTTCTAACACCCACTTACTGCCATGCTAACTTCCACCAACATACCGTGGCGGCGGATATCCATTCACCATATTATGACACATACACACCAATCAGTCACTATACAGCCACAGACACAACTCCGCCACACCAAAGGTCAGTGATAAACTGGTGGTATCAAAACCACCACCATTACGCCAACAGAGCTACGCCCACCACATTATGGCCCACAAATCACCAGGGCGGACATTCAATGGTGGTATACTATTGGCGGTACATACCACCACGCTCAAAATACACACACACATACAAAACAACACCACATTGGACAATTCAAACTACACACACCTGACACCCATACACACACCACACCCACACACCCACACCACTATAAAACACACACCCACATTACCTACAACCCTTTACCATTACAAACTACTGGCATGAAACAGACACCACGACCAGAGAAAAGGCCAGAGCCACACACCACCATCACCAATACACCACCCACACACCTCACGACACACACCCCAACACATCACCCTATACTCCCTCACTCACACTACTCACACAACACCCATGGCACCAGAACGATACCCCAGATTCTCTGAGGAGGAGCTAAAGGTCATGGTGGAGGAAATCATCCGGGAAGAGCCACAGCTACTAGGAGAACAGGTGCAGCAGATATCCACTGCTAGGAAGATGGAGCTATGGCGGAGGATCATGGACAGGGGCAATGCCGTGGGACAGCACCCCAGAACAAGGGATGACATTAGGAAGAGGTGGAACGACCTACGGGGAAAGGTGGGTTCCATTGCAGCAAGACACCAACTAGCTGTACAGAGGACTGGCGGTGGACGCCGACCTCCTCCCCCACAACTAACAACATGGGAGGAGCAGGTGTTGGCAATCATGCATCCTGAGGGCCTAGCAGGAGTAGCAGGAGGACTGGACTCTGGTAAGTGAACTCTTTCCTACTATCACCCCCCTACATGCATTCCATCACATACCCCTGACCTCACTCCTATCACTCCACTCCACCCCACACACCCCACCATCACAGCTCACTCATCCCAATGCCAAGCCCTGCATGCACCACCAATGCATGGACACCACTCACAGCCCTGCATGGACAACTATCACTAAAGCATGCACACTGGAGAGAATCAGCTAGCCCACCACATACCAACTCACACAAGTTAAAGCTGCCAGGGCAAATATAACCAAAGAAGGAAACCCACCCATGCACAAAATATCACACACGGAAACAATAACACTGCATTTATCTTCCCACAGGTATCCCAGCCAATGTCACAGGAGAAGAGGTGCCAGCAATAGCCAGTCCCCCCACAGAAGAGGCCCACAGTGATGACAGAGACTCTGCTCGCCTGGATCTGGATGACCAACCTGGCCCATCAGAGACCTCCGGACAGTCGGTTACCCAGGCACAGTCATACACCACCACAGAGCCTCCGCCATCTGGAAACACCACCACAGCACCCACCCAGTGTACCCATGTTTCTGTCCCTAGGACGTGTCAATCAGCAGTGTGTCCACCACTACAGGGACCCCAGAGCATACCTCAACCCCAAGACAATCAGGGACCTGGGGTCAGTGGCAATGGGCACGTGGTTCGGGGACAGAGGCACAGGACAACAGGGAAGCTGGGAGGACTGCTGTGTGCTAGGGGGAGGACAAACCCAGGGATCCGACTCTCCAGGAGGCACTCACTGAGATCCTGGGAGCATACCAACATTCCCAGGATACGCTGGGCCAGATCCTGGACACCGTGTAGGAGAACAGCCGGCTGCAGGAGGGACAGTTCCAGGGTATCAGGGAGGACTTGAAGGCCATTAACACCACCCTGGTCTCCATTGCAGTGTGTCCACCACTATAGGGACCCCAGGGTACACCTCGACCCCAAAACAATCAGGGACTTGGAGGCAGTGGCAGTGGGCACACGGTTTGGGGACAGAGGCACAGGACAACAGGGAAGCTGGGAGGACTGCTGTGCGCCAGGGGGAGGACAAGCCCAGGGATCCGACTCTCCAGCAGGCACTCACTGAGATCCTGGGAGCATACCAACATTCCCAGGATACGCTGGGCCAGATCCTGGACAACGTGCAGGAGAACAGGCGGCTGCAGGAGGGACAGTTCCAGGGGATCAGGGAAGAATTGAAGGCCATTAACACCACCCTGGTCTCCATTGCAGGGGTGCCGGCAGACATGGCCAACATTATGAGGGAGGCAATCTTACAACAGCGGGCCCCTGCCACTAGCCAGACATCTGAACAACCTTCCACTGCCGCTAGTGGACAGGAGGTCCCACCACAGGACCAACAGGCCACCAGCACCCCTCCCCTTGCAGAAGGAGAGCCACTTCTCAAATGTTCCCTGCGATCCAGGCAGAAGTCAAAGACTATTGCCAGGAAATTAGACTCTCCTGATTGTCACCCTTGTGTCCCACTCTGTCACCCTTTCCACCTTGAACTCCCATTGCTCCCTTTCCATTTGCCCCACTTGGACAATGCACCTGTGCTACAAATAGACTGGAACAATACCCTGGACTTTTCTCCATCATCACCCCAGCCCATTGCACTACCCCCTTTTCTTCTTAGCACTGCAATAAGCACACATTGAAAAAATACAAGTATGAGGTATGTCAAATGATTTGAGTATGTATTTGTTTGACAAGGTTCAAACATTGCTAATCAACTGTCCAGTAATGTGCACATAGGATAGACCTGTAGTTGGCTGCAGTGAACACACCAAGAGTGATAGTGGGGCACCAACATCTGCAAAAAGAGTTTCGAAAGGGTACAGTGAGTGGGAATGGAAGTAGGAAATAACAGCCTGCCAGTGACAATGTTAAACAAAAAAATGACAATGAAATGTGAAGTACCACTGTCTCACCTGTGTGTCATTGGAAATGTTGTTGAATCACTGCAGTTCTGGTATCCTCACCCTCATCCTCTGCCTCCTCCTCTTCACTGTCCACAGGGTCGACTGCTGCCACACGGCCATCTCCAGCCTCCTCCTAGTGCAGAAAAAGCACATGGCGTCTCAAGGCAGGGTTATGCAACATGCAGCATGCCATGATTATCTGGCAGACCTTCTTGGGTGAGTAGTACAGGGATCCACCTGTTAGATGGAGGCACCGAAACCTGGCCTTCAGGAGGCCAAAGATACGTTCAATGATCCTTCTTGTTCGCCCATGTGCTTCATTGTAACATTCCTCTGCCCTTGTCCTGGGATTCCTCACAGGGGTCAGTAGCCATGATAGGTTGGGGTAACCAGAGTCACCTTCAAATATTAAGGGACAACATTTAGCCACACACTATACCTTATGGCCCACACCATACCCATACACCAACATCCACTGGGTGGGAACCAGGGCTCACCTATTAGCCACACCCTGTGCATCTGTAGTTGGGCCATCACATTTGGGATGCTGCTATTCCTCAGTATAAAGGCATCATGCACAGACCCAGGATACTTCGAATTGACGAGGGAGATGTACTGGTCCTCCAGGCACACCATCCGGACATTCATGGAATTAAAAACTCTTTGAAGACCTGTTCATTTTGCTGGGGGTGGGGACAAATGCAATATGTGTTCCATCAGTCACCCCACATATGTTGGGGATATGTCCCATTGCATAGAAGTCAGCCTTCACTGTGGCCAAATCCTCCACCTGGGGTAAAACAATGTAGCTGCACATGTGCTTAATCAGGGCGACAACACTCTGGTCAGCACTATTGAGAACACTGGCTGTGACATTCCTGCTGCCAAGCCCACTGTCACTTGAAAAGAACCAGTTGCCAGGAAATGGAGCACTGATAGCACTTGCACAAGAGGGGGGAGGATCCCAGTGGGGTGACAGCAGCTATCAGGTCAGGCTTCAGTTGGGCACACAGCTCCGTGATTGTGGCCCTGTCAAGTCTGTAGGTGAGGATAATGTGTCTGCCCTCCATTGTTGCCAAGTCTACCAGGGATCTGTACACAGGGGTATGTCTCCATCTCCTATTCGTCCACAGCGGTTGCAATCCATGGGGCAAAAGTGTGAGGAGCCGGTCATAAACTGTACATTGTAGCCACAACAGTACAATGCATGATGTCATTTTGAAATGTATATGTGGCATTTGTCCTGTATGTACAATTGTGAACTGTGACGCAGTTATAATCCAGGGCCTGCTCCCCCCCCTGAAATTGCGTCCGCCTGTCCTGTGTGGATGGCAGGTGAAAGTGAGGTAATTAAGCTGACGTTGTGCGCCGTTGTGGGAGGCGGTCGGGAACTTTTGTGCGACGCCTCATTGAATAATATTGGGCCCTATGGAGTACAGTGGCCAATGGTGATGTACGCCGGTGGTGACAGTATGCATCGCCGTGGACGTCATCGTCATTTTCTATCTGTTCACTCACTTGCTACCTGACCTGTGTCTGTGTCTGGAACCTACCATGTACCATGGCTCGTGTGACTGGGGAAAAGGCTCCTGCCTTCACCTCGGTGGAGTTGGAGCGACTGGTGGATGGGGTCCTACCCCAGTACGGACTGCTGTATGGGCCTCCAGACCAACAGGTGAGTACACTGTGAGCACGATGCATGGGGCATGAATAGTAGAGTGTGTGAAGGCCTCTTTTAGGGGGGGTTGGTGGATGTTCCCTGGGTGACGTTCAGCTTGTGTGCTGGATCATGTCTATGCAAATGGGGATGGGAAGGGATTTGGTGGGCATGAGAGTAACAGGCAGGACTAATACCTTTCCCTGTGTGTATTTCCTCTGCAGGTCAGCGCCCATGAGGGTCTACGGCAGGCGGAGCACCCACTGTCGGAAACGTTGGGAGGACCTGAGACGCTGGGCACCGAAGACGGCGGAGGCCCAGCTGGGGATGGCCTCCCAAAGAGGAAGGGGTGCCCGTCGAACCCTGACCCCCCTGATGGCCCGCATACTGGCAGTGGCCTATCCGGAGCTGAATGGGTGCTTGAGGGCATTACAGCAGCCACAAGGGGGTGAGTACAGTTCCGTTCATTACAACTTACGCATGGTAGGGTGGTATCCAGGTGAGGGATGTGTGTCTGTCGGTGTTACTAGGCCAGGCCTAACATCGCTGAGTATGTCCCATGTTGGGCAGGGTTCTGATGTGATATTCCTCCTACTGTGCTGGTAGGCATCCACTACTGGGCAGGGCTGAGTGGGTCCCAGGTATGCTGCAGTTGGTGGTATGTGTCCCTCCCCATGCCCTGGTGACTAGCATTTTTACTGGTAGTGACTGCATAGTGCGTAGGGCTGTTCACTGTGGGTGAGGGTGCTATGTACACCAACGGTGGTGTTGGTGCAGTCACTGACCAAGTGTATCCTTTATCTCTACCCCCCTTTTTGTTTTGTCATCCTGTCCTTATGTGCATTAGCATCATCTGGTGGAGGAGCAGAGGCACCAGCGACAGAGGGAGCTGCATACCACAGGACCCAGGAGGCAGAGTCCACCGACGGTGAAGGCACCAGTGGGATGGAGGGCGAGGGGATTACCACGGCGGAGACTGGAGGGGACAGTTCGGACACAGATACCTCCTCCAATGGAAGCTCCCTGGTGGTGGTGGACACCTCTGTGCCCGCCCCAGCTACAGGGACAGCCACCATCCCCCGTATCAGCACCGCCCTCCGAAGAGCCCCTCAACGAGTTGCCCGTGCCCACTCAACCAGGAGGGTGGGCATCTCCTTCGCCCCAGGCACCTCAGGCCCTGCTTCAGTTAGCCCTGCTGCCCTGAATGAGGAGGCTATTGACCTCCTGAGATCGATCTCTGTTGGGCAGTCAACCATTGTGAATGCCATACAGGGGCTGGCAGCCCAAATGCAACAAACTAATACATTTCTGGAGGGCATTCACACTGGCTTGGCAGCTCAACAGAGATCAATCCAGGCTCTGGCCTCCTCTCTGATGGCAACCATTGTCCCTGTTTCCACCCTCCCCCCCTCCAACGTCCTCTACCCAATCCCATTCCCCTCAACCCCAACCTATCCCACGCACACAGGCAGACCAGCATGCACACAAAAAAAACCACAAGAGTTGTTCAGCCAAACACAAGCACCACACTTCATCCCACAGGCACTCACACAAAAACCATCCAGATGCAGACATACCAACATCCGCTGCCTCCACTGTGTCACGCTCCTCCTCCTCCTCCTCCTCCTCCCTCCCAGTTGCGTCTACACTCACACCTGCATGCACTACATCCTCATCCACTACCGCCATCACCAGCACACCTATCAGAACACACACCTCACTGGCAGACACCACCCCAACAGCCATGCACACGTCCCCTGTGTCCTCTCCCACTGTGTCTGTGCTCCACCTCCCAAGGTACACAAGGTACACAAACTCAAGCACTCAGACACCCAACAGCCATCCACTCACAACAGCATCCAGCCCATGCACCTGCACCCAAACACGGCAGAGAGACACCTCCTACAACCACTCCCTCTACTTCCACTCCCAAACCTTCTCCCTTTTCCCACCCCAATGTCCCAAATAAGTTATTCCTCTCCACCATTGACCTCTTCCCTACCCCTCCCCCCATCCTTCACGTCTGGCCAGGGTGGCAAAGATCCAGGCAAGCACTACAGCCACCCAGTCCACGGGCCCAGTAGTGTCCACAGCAACTCGTGGTGGGAAAGGATCCAGGGCACCAGGCAGCCTCACGGAAAAGGTGCCTACCCCAAGTGCTGCCCAGAAGGGCAAGGAGCCATCCCCAGCTGCTGCCAGGAAGGGCAAGGGGCCTGCACCAGCTGCTGCCATGAAGAGCAAGGAGCCATCCCCAGCTGCTGCCATGAAGGGCAAGGGGCCAGCACCAGCTGCTGCCATGAAGAGCAAGGAGCCATCCCTAGCTGAGCCAGGAAGGGTAAGGGGCCTGCACCAGCAGGCAGAAAGGACAAGAGGCCTGGTGCAGGGACTCAGTCAGAGCCCCCACCACTAACCATGGTTGTGCAGCCATCCAAGGCTGCAGGGGATGAGCTGGAGCTTCCCCACTCCACCACCAGCAGCAGCAGCACCGCCACTAGCAGAGGGCAGCTGTCCGAGGCTGCAGGGGATGGCCTGGAGCTTCTGCCCACCACCACCAGCAGCATCAGCAGCAGCACCAGTGGGCAGCCGTCCAAGACTGCAGGGGATGGGCTGGAGCTTCCCCCCCACCACCACCAGCAGCAGCAGCAGCAGCACCAGTAAGCAGCCGTCCAAGGCTGCAGGGGATGGGCGGAGCTTCCCCCCACCACCACCACCAGCAGGAGCGGCACCGCCACCACCAGTGGGCAGCCGTCCGAGGCTGCAGGGGATGGGCTGGAGCTTCTCCCCACCACCACCAGCAGCAGCACCAGCACCCGTGAGCAGCCATCTGAAGCTGCAGGGATGGGCTGGAGCTTCTCCCACCACCACTTCCGGCAGCAGCACCAGATGGCAGCCATCCAAAGCTGCTGGGGATGGGCTGGAGCTTCTCCCCACCACCAGCAGCAGCAGCACTGCCACCAGCAGTGGGCAGCCATCTGAGGCTGCAAGGGATGGGCTGGAGCTTCCCCCCACAACCACCAACAGCACCAGTAGCAGCACTACTGCCACCACTGAGCAGCCGTTACCACCGGTGGACATTCTGTAGTCCTGCCTCCATGGGCTGTTGTGCGGCCTGCCCCCTGCAAATCCTGTGGGTATGACACCCAGCTGAGAGACTGTGACCTTGCACTCCCCAGGATCAGAAGCACAGGGCACAATGCCCCCTCCAGAACCAGTGGAGAAGCCACCCACTCACCCCGTCTTCCCCAGGACGAAGATCACAGGGCACATTGCCCACTCCAGAACCAGTGGGTATGACACACACTCACCCCATCGTCCCCAGGAAAAAGATCACAGGGCACAATGCCCCCTCCAGAACCAGTGAGGAAGGCACCCACTCACCCCATCCTCCCCAGGATGAAGATCACAGGGCACGATGCCCCCTCCAGAACCAGAGGGCATGGCACCCACTCACCCCATCCTACCCAGGATGAAGATCACAGGGCACGATGTCCTCTCCAGAACCAGTGGGTATGACACCCACTCACCCCATCCTCCCCAGGATGAAGATCACAGGGCACAGTGCCCCCTCCAGAGCATGTGGGCAAGTCACCCACTTGAGGGACTGTGGCTTTGCACTCCCCAAGACCAAGCACAGAGCATGTTGCCCCCTCTAGGGCATGTGGGCAAGTCACCCACTTGAGAGACTGTGGCTTTGCACTCCCTAGGACCAAGCACAGGGCATGTTGCCCCCTCCAGAGCATGTGGGCAAGTCACCCACTTGAGAGACTGCGGCCTTACACTCCCCAGGACCAAGCACAGTGCATGTTGCCCCCTGCAGGGCATGTAGGAAAATCCCCCACTTGAGAGACTGTGGCTTTGCACTCCACAGGACCAAGCACAGGGCATGTTGCCCCCTCCAGAGCATGTGGGCAAGTCACCCACTTAAGAGACTGTGGCTTTGCACTCCCCAAGACCAAGCACAAGGCATGTCCCCTCCAGAGCATGTGGGCAAGTCACCCACTTGATAGACTGTGGCCTTGCACTCCCCAGGACCAAGCACAGGGCACGTTGTCCCCTCTAGGACCAGTGGTGCTGTTCCATCTGCCGGTTGAGGTGCCCCCGTTCCCTGTCCCCCTGAGGTGCCAGCCTATTTTCGAACAGTGTTCTCTCCGTGTTGTTGCAGGAGACAAGTGGGGCCTTGGACTTTGTAATGTGGCCCTGTGGCCCACGCACTTTGAGGACTGGGCAGTGTCCCTTGATTTGTACATATGTATATACTTTTAGACTGGATGTACGTATTTTTGATGTATTCATATTATTACACTCACTTTCATCTATTTGTGTTGTCCTTGCATTATTCCTGAGGGGTATGGGGTATGTATGTTTTCTTACTGCATCTAATTGTGCTTATGGTGCTGGTGGTGGTGGGGGTGTGTTGTGCATGTGTGTGTCACTCTCTTCCCCCCCTCCCCTGTGTGCTAAGCGGCTGTGCTCACCAAGGTCGTCTTCGCTGTTGTTGGTGTTCGTGGTGGAGCAGGGTGTAGAAGATCATTGGAAAAATCTGCAGCTTGGGTTCCATGGCGGCGTGATTGTTCCCTGTGCCTCCAAAGGGGAGTCATTTCCCTTCTGTGCAGTGTTTCCGCCACACTTTTGATGTTGTTGGTACAACCCCGGAAAAGGTGGAGGATTGGATTGTCATTATACGGTGGGCGGAATATTGTCTTCTGCCTGGCTGTAAGCTGCTACGGCTGTGGTGGCTGTTGTTTCCCCCCGGCGGTCGGTGTGGTAACGTGGCTGTCTATCTGAGCTCTTTCTGCCATGGTCATAATTTAGCGGTATTCACCGCCAGCCTGTTGGCCACTTTTTCACCGACCGCCCGGGTTGTAATGAGGGCCTAACCCACTACAGGTGACACCTGTCGGCCCAATCTGGGTTTTGCTCCGGCTAACTAGCAGTGCCTCATCTCTACCCAAGAGCAGGGATGACTGGGCAGCTGAACGCATGACACAATTGACTCCTCAGGGAAATCGGGGGTCACTCAGATTGCATCCGTTTCTCTCAGTTACATTAGTCTCACATATACAAGGACAATCAGAGACAGCATATGTTTCAATAAGGTTTTAATGAAGCAGCTACAGCTTAGATAATAAAGCACGTACTGCATTAACCAGACCGATGCAGAATGACAGGATTAAATTTGAGAGGAGAGTGAAGCATAAAAATAACGCTACTATATTGTCACAAGAATCATTAGACTAATTCCTACCTAGGCTATATTAGAGCACAGCATGTTAATCTCTAGTTTTCCCCTTCAGGTTCCCTTGGGAAGACATCATCCCTCATACCTGAGCAAGAGACCTGAAGTCTGCATAAGCAGCTGTAGCGAAGCGTTCAGCAATCAGCATACAGTTGTGGTAATCTGGCTGGAATTTCCCTCTATCGTGTATGGGACAAAAAAGTGTTTTTATAATAAAACAGCTGATGTGCTGAGAAAATGTCCCTACGTAAAGATGTGTATCTTTCTAAGAATACCAGAGACAAAGCTTTACCCCGTTTACCGGTAACCTATCTTACTGCAGCCTTGAGAAAAGCACAGAGTGAAAAAAAATTCTTGTTTAAGAACGCCTTGCTGGCCTAGGCAAAGAACAGCTAGATAAAGAGAAATAAAACAAGACCGCAAATGTGGCTATTTTAAAAAAAATAAACGAAGCTGAATAAAATATATCTAGGTTAAAGTGCACAGCGGCAGGTCTAGTTTGTTTATATAACGTGCATGGAGCTATAACTAAAATGGCTACACAACACAGCAATACGACTCACCCATACATACATGTCTATGATCCATACGTCACACGCACTGGGGGACAGGACAGTGTTAATTGTGCAAAGCCTAGGTTCAGATAATAGGGAAGTGTTGCTGCATCTAGTGCAACGCTACTTTCCTTGCTCCTCTTAGCACCTCCCTACTGCCACCATGTGTGCGACGTATCTAAGATGATGCACACTATGGCACAGGGTAGGGGGCAATGGCGTAATAATTGTTGACGGTATTGATGTACAGTTCAGTGTTGTGCTGAACAATGCATAGGCGCCCCTCATAATTTATGGTGTGCCCCCTTTTGATGCCTGGCCTTGAGCAGGCATAAAAAATGCTAGAATGATTAACACAAATATTTTTCTTTGTGCCTTTCATTTTTTGCCCCCCCTAACAGGGGAATGGCCCCCTATATTACATCATGCATGGCGTAGACATCATGTTGCCCATAGGACCACAAAATTGCACAATGCATGCATTATGCAACCTTATCACCCTTTCCACTAAATCATGCCTGCACCAGCCATTATGTATGCAAAGTGGGTGTTTCCCTGTTTGCGGTGCTGAAGAAATGAGAAATTGAAACCTAAAGGTACATGTAGCTTCATTTTGTTTTGTACATTTTAACGCCTGCTAAAAGCGTGTGTTAAAAAGGGGGCAAACCATTATATGTTGATGGCCCAATATGTAGTGATGAGGGTTTTAGGGTAATTAATAGGAATAACCTAGAACAGTACATCAATAGCATCATAAATTATTACACAAATGCCCCCTAACTTGTCCCATGGTGTGTCGTATCTTAGATACAGCACACACAAGGTGATGGTACAGGGGTGCTAAGGGGTGCAAGGAAAGTGGCACTGCACTGGGTACAATGCCACTTTCCTTAAATCTGCCCCTTGATGTCCTCACCTTTCTCATGATATGCCACAATCTCTGTTGTCCCTACTGCCATGCACATGCAAAGGAGGATGTAGCAATGTTACAGGTTAATTTACCAATAGGTTTGCAACCCTGAACCACCAGCTGATCCAGTAGTTTGCATTCCCTAGAAAGGAGGTCTGCCGACCGGTACTTGATCTGGTGGTCTGTGCGGTCCACCTTGAAGATCATACACAGCTGGAACAGGACCTTCCCCAAGCTCAGCTTCCTTGCCTCTGTAGGGTAGCCCATGATTACAGAGCCACCTGTTCTCAACATACTGGGTAGGTAGTGGCATACTAACCAAATGAACCCCCTCCAGTTCATCTGGACTCATGCTCTGTGGCCTTCCCTTGCCAGACATCCTTTTGTCTCCCTCCATAGCAACCAATGACCCAAAAAAAACTATAATAAGCCCACCTAACACCAAATACCTCAACAAACTACACTACCCCAAGACTAACACCCAGCAATACAAATACAGCGACAAGACAGTTATACTACACAAAACTTACACATACAAAAACATGGACTGAACAGCAGTAGAACACAGCACAAAGCTCTCAGCAACCAACACTCCTCAACCAGCACCAGCTCCACACAACCTCTCTTAACCACAGACAGAATAGACTGTAAAGTAAAATTGAAAGTAAATTCACTTTACCATGTGTGCAGCAAGGAAGTCCTGTTGCATCACTTCTTGGGCATATGCGTCACATTTCATGATATGCGTTGTTTTTTTTATGCATGACGGCTACATTGGATTTCTTCCATTAAGGCTGATAAGGCCTGTAGACTTGCAATTGACGCACAGAGGCCAGGCGTAATTTTTGGAATTTGTGATGTTTGTAGGACAATGGTATTCGTCAAGCTTTTTTACACATACCCAGCATGCGTGGATTTTTTAGGGAAGGCTGAAACAGGAAGACAATTCAGACGAGCATAGTGCCAGGAATCATTTTAGTAATTTGCACTGTATGGAGATGTACCATATGCATCAAAATGTTTGACACAGAACATCCATGCGGGGATTTTGGTGGAAAGTCTGACAGTGCACCCACATTCACATTCCTTGTTACAGGGGCTATGCTTCTATGTAGTTTGCATGATATGGCTATATGTGTGTGCATGTGCATTTTATTGTGCACCGGTAACATAGGAATGTGTTATCATATGTATATATGTGTGTGTGATCCATGTGAGTACTGATACAGTTTGCAAATGTGCATGTATATGAAGACTTAACCCTTAGCCACACACATTTTACACATGTGTACTGAGGGTACATATGGGATGCTACTCATGTTGTGGGTGTACCACAATGTCACATCAGAATTGCGACTGTTCGTTACTATACACAACATGAGATGAGAAGACCAATGTGCACTACATGTTCAGGCATATCATACCCTTAACAAATCTTAAGCAAAGGATGCTGTTGACTAAGGCACGGTATAAGATCCTGTCAGCCATTTAAATGTGAGTGCACGTATGTGCACACTCTGGTGTGTTGTAAGGAGCAGAGTTAATGATGCAGAGAAACACATGTATTGTATGGTCCCCCATGTACACAAAATGTTGGAGATGGTGTGCTGACATGTGTCACTGTAAGTGCTAGAAATGTTGTCTTTGGTTGGCAGTCAGGTTACGCCCTGTCCAAGCAAGGGCCCTCACTCTAGTCAGGGTAAAAGAGAATCACCCTCAGTTAACCCCCGCTCACCCGCTTGGTAGCTTGGCACGAGCAGTAGGCTTAACTTCAGAGTGCTAGGTGTAAAGTATTTGTGCCAACACACAGGGTAACTTAATGAAAACACTACAAAATGACACAACACAGGTTTAGAGAAATAGAAAATATTTATCAAAACAAAACAAGACCAAAACGACAAAAATCCACAACACTCAAGTCAAGTTATCATTAAAAATGCAAAAAGAGTCTTCATGTAATTTTAAACACAATGCTAACCCTGTAAGTGAGAAAATGTACCTTGGGTGCATCAATACTAACTCTGCACGGGTGAATGTGCATCAAACAGGGCTTGCGATGCGTCGATTTCACTCATGAGCGAGACCTTGCGTCATTTCTCCTTTAGTCGGGTCGGCGTGTGTTGTTTCTTCTCTCCACAGGAGAGCGATGTGTCGATTCGGTCAGCACTCTAGGGTCCGGGCAGGCCTTGCGTTGTTTTTTTACACCCAGCGGTGTATGCGTCAGAAATTCAGCCGTACGATGATCCAAAAACCACACAGCACGGGTTGCTATCTAACCAGCCTCCGTCAGCGATGCTGCGCATCATTTCTCCATCCGCGGCCGTCAATCTTCCGGTTGCATTGCAGGTGAGCTTCGATTTTCAGCCACAAAGCCGGAGGCGCGTCGATTTTTCAGCCGCAGATCGGAGTCATGTCGATCTTTTCCCCGCACAACGCTCTGTGCGTGGATTTCTCACTCTTGGGCTGCCAGCTTCTCTTCTCAGGGCCCCAGGAACTGGATTGGCACCACTTAGCAAAGTAGGAGTCTCTCCAGAGAGAAGTCTTTGCTGTCCCTGAGACTTCAATCAACCGGAGGCAAGCTCTAAATCAAGCCCTTGGGGATCTTCACAAGAAGGAAGGCAACACAAAGTCCAGTCTTTTGTCCTCTAGCACATGCAGAAGCAGCAACTGCAGGATAGCTCCACAAAGCACAGTCACAGGCAGGGAAGCTCATCTTCCTCAGCTCCTCAGCTCTTCTCCAGGCAGAGGTTCCTCCCGGTTTCCAGAAGTGTTGTAAATGTTGTGGATTTGGGTGCCCTTCTTTTACCCAGTTTGCCCTTTGAGGTAGGCTTACTTTAAATGAAAGTCTCTCTTGTTTGTGAAATCCTGCCTTGCCCAGGCCAGGCACAAGACACACACCAGGGGTTTGGAGACTGCATTGTATGAGGGCAGGCACAGCCCTTTCAGGTGTGAGTGACCACTCCTCCCCTCCCTCCTAGCACAGATGGATCATCAAGAAATGCAGCCCAGCTCCCTTTGTGTCACTGTCTAGTGAGAAATGCAACCAGCACAACTGTCAAACTGACCCAGAAGGGGAATCCACAAACAGACAGAGTCACAGAAATGGTTTAAGGAAGAAAAGGCCCACATTCTAAAAGTGGCATTTTCCAACAGACAGTCTTAAAATCAACTTTACTAAAAGATGTATTTTTAAATTGTGAGCTCAGAGACCCCAAACTCCACATTTCTATCCGCTCCCAAAGGGAATCTACACTTTAATCGTATTTAAAGGTAGCCCCTATGTTAACCTATGAGAGGGACAGTTCTTGCAAAAGTGAAAAGCAAATTTAGCAATATTTCACTGTTAGGACATATGAAACACATTACTATGGCCCTCATTTTAACTTTGGCGGTAACTGCCGCCTACCCCCACGGCGACTGCCATCAACATGTCACCACTGTGGCTACCAGCCGTCTACGCGTATTATGACCGCCGACGGTATTCCGCCAGAATGCTGGTGGAATTCCGCCGACGGTCATGGCGGCGGAGGGCGGTAAGGCGGCACTGCTGACAGCAGCACCGACACGCCAGCAAAACACCGCCGACCGTATCATGACCAATGATACGGCCTGGCGGTGTTTTGCTGGCGGACGCTGCTGCTGACAGCAGCGTCACGGACTGTCTCCAGCTAGAGGACCCTCTGCAAGCAGGTAAGTCGGGTTCACCGACAGGAGAGGGGGCTTGGGGGTGTTGTGTGTATGTGGGGGGGGTGTATGTTTTGGTATGCATGCATGCGGGTGTGAGTCACGGTGAATGAGTGCATGAACGACTGAATGTGAGTGTATGTTGTGTGTTGTGCATGCATGAGTGCGACAAGGTATGTTGGTGTGTTGCGGTGTGTGGGTATGTATGTGTGCATGTGTGGTTGGTGGTGGGTATGAGTGTGTGCATGTGTGTATATGGGTACGTGTGTGGGTGTGTACATGTGCGGGGGTGGCAGGAGAGGGAGGGGGATGGTGGGGGAGGACTCTGGGGACGAGGAGGGAGCACGGGAGACCCTATCAGTGCCAGGGAAGGCATTCCCTGACACTGTTAGTGCCCACCGCCATGGTTTGCAAGGTGGTAAGATTGGCACATAAACCATTGCGGTAGGCCGGGTCGTAATTCCGAGGGTTGGATTGTGACAGCCACCGGGGTGGAGACTGAAGTCGCCAGCCCAGTGGCTGTTACCAACCTGGCGGTCGGTGTGTTAAAGGGGCTGTCTGTGATGGCGGTTACCCCCAGGGTCAAAATCCCATTTTTTTTACCCCTGGCCTGTTGGCGGTATTAACGCCGCTTTAACACCGACCGCCAGGGTCGTAATGAGGGCCAATATGTCCTACCTTAACTATACACTGCACCCTGCCCTTGGGGCTACCTAGGGCCTACCTTAGGGGTTCCTTACATGTAAGAAAAGGGAAGGTTTAGGCCTGGCAAGTGGGTACACTTGCCAAGTCGAATTTACAGTTAAAAACTGCACACACAGACACTGCAGTTGAAAGTCTGAGACATGATTACAGAGCTACTACTGTGGGTGGCACAACCAGTGGTGCAGGCTCATTAGAAGCATTTGATTTACAGGCCCTGTGCCCCTCTAGTGCACTGTACTAGGGACTTACTAGTTAATCAAATATGCCAATCATGGATGAACCAATTACATACACATTTTGTATAGGAGCACTTGCACTTTAGCACTGGCTAGCAGTGGTAAAGTGCCCAGAGTAACAAAAACAGCAAGAACAGTGTCCAGCACACATCGAAACCTGGGAAACAGAGGCAAAACGTTAAGGGAGACCACGTCAAGGATGAAAAGTCTAACAGTAAGGATATAGGTGACATGTATTTTGAGTGATAATATATGTATTATATTTGATAAGAGCTGCATTATACAGTGGTGTGTTTAGGGATTGGACACATACTAAATCACAAATACAGCTATCTTATATGGAGGCCATTGTTCAAAAGCTCTGTACTCATAACTGTAAGACATGTTTCCCAACAGGGGGACATTTGTTCTGGTCATGACCACTGGCTCAGACTTATATAGGTCCCCCGGTATCTTGTCTGGACCTGGGGCATTGGAGGGTTTCAGGGAATTAATTGCAGCTAGTGTTTCCTCCAGGGTGAAGACAATATAGTCATCCTGTTTACACACATCTGTACCCAAATCACCAGATGGTGAACTCACTTCAGCTAACTGTTGAAAGTCAGGGCTACAAGGGGAGGGATTACAGGGCATAGGGTAAAGATTAGAAAAATGATCAACCCAACTCTCAGGCTGGATATGGGTAGGAATTATATTCTTGCCCTCTCTCTTACTACCAGACAGCACATCCCAAAATGACCTATTGTTATTAGATCGGGCAGCAACCAACAGGTCTACCAGATTAAATCATCCCGGCTTTTCTTTGCTATGTTATTGGCAGACAGATTAAATAGAATAAGATCTGTATTGCAGGGGTGTTCTCACGCAGTGATAGCACCTTAGTCATCAGTGCTCTTGTTGCAATTTGAATGGCCATACAGGGCCATTGTTGCATGTATGAACATTGGTTGACTGGGGTTGCCTCAGCTCAATTCACTGTGCACAATCAGCAGACCCCTGACTGTGTCAAGGGTCAATGTAGCCCACTCAGGAGTTTGAGGGGGCATTGGTTGGTGATCCCCCATCCTCATGATGGATCATCTGCACTGCAATGCACAGTCCCCTGTAGACATGCACCTGCACATTTGTGATCTCATGGCCAAGTATGTGTAGTTGCCTTTGAGGTACTTGATGTCATGCTTGCCCTATCACATACTGGGGAATAGCAGCTTGTTTGTGTAGGACACGTCTCATCAGTTCCCATTGTTTCACATGATTTGCCAAGAATTGGTGTGGTTATTCCTTGTATGCTTAGTTCATTGATATTTTTTGGAACTGGGTCTTGTCCGTAGACGCAGGGTACAGCTACAGTCCTTCCTTGGCTTCCCTTTGTTGTGGATGACCACTATGGAAGCTTGACACTGGTCTAACAGGAGAACTCACCCCTTCTGGCTCTTCTCATACATCTGCTTCACATGTGAGGCAAGTTACGTGGCTGCCAACTTATAGAGTTGCATTGTTACTTCATTGGGTCCTGATGCTTTGACGGACTTCACATCCCTGAGTGTTCTTACAATTTGCTCCAGGGAAAGTGCATCTTCTAAGGCTTACCTATCCTCTGTAGTGAGGCTAAGGTGTGGGATGTCACACAGGAGCTCACCTGCTTTGTTTTTTGTGGCAAAATAACTTACATAATTAATTTTTCCACAGTAGTGGCCAGACATTTGGGCTATGGTTTGTCCACTACTAGCAAGTTCCCCTGACTCCTTCTGGATCCCAGGTCTCCATCTATCAACTGCTTCATACCTGTCCAGCCAGGCCAATGTTTTTCCTGTTGTGTTCCACATTACATTGATGTTGTGCTGTGTTGTCATATGGTGCATATTCGCAGCTCCTGGGCCACCTCTCAGTATTGATTTTGCTTCAGGGCTAGGATATGGGTTCCCTCTGATCCCTCTTATCAGGTAAGCTGGCTTCAAAGGCCAAAACTCATATTCAAGAGCCTTCAATTTGCACCTTTTCAGTTGTTTCCCTTGCGCCATCATGGTGAGACCCACCCCCTTGACTACCGTCTCATAGGCCACCCAAAAACGTGAGTGGAGTCTCAACTGATGTGCTGTTTTCCTGAAAATAACGGTCTTTTGTGGCTAACATCCATTCTCTATGTTTTAGCTCGGGTATCAAGGGCACAATATCATGCAAGTAGTGTTAGTCTTCTCAGCCCAACCACACACCAGCCATAGTGGAGTATAGTAATAAATACGCCTGGTTAAGTTAATGGCCTCATTGACTTTTGACTGCTGGTGAGTCGCCATGAGAAAGTGATGAGTTCAGTAGAGACTATCATGACCCCCCCTCCCAAGTAAAAGAATAAAGTGCTGGCTTGCTGGGTTAAGGGTATACCATACATATGCAAGTCACTGGGCAGTGAGGAAGTCTGCTAATGGTCCTCTGACTGAGTCCAGGGGTCTGGGGGGATGTCGGTGAATGCTATCACTCAGCGTTGCATTGAGGTCCCCTCACATGATCACTTCCCCATCTGGAAGACTGGGTAGCAAAGTGGTCAGGGCTGGTAGTACGGAGTTGTGAAGTCATGCTGTGACAGCTACTGAAGGTATGTTTAAGATGTCCCCATCCCAGGTCTCAGAGAGCACCACATAGGGACCCAGCAGATCGGGCCATATTTGCCAAATGACCAGGGGCAATGTTCTCCTCACAAACATTACTACTCCTCTAGAGGAGGTAGTATGGCCCATATTTGCAGCCTTTTTATTTCCCCAATGGTGAAGGGCATTAGACCTACAACCTAGGAGGTGAGTCTCTTGTAGGAGAACCATCTCAGGGTAATCTGGTTTGATGTAATGGGGCACCACTCCCTGTTTGACTTTGTCGAGTAGGCCATTGACATTCCAGGATACTACCCTTAGGGTTTAAGTACTAAGGCCCTCATTATGAACATGGCGGTCCAGACAGCCATGCCGGCGGTGTCAGAAATTACCACCACTGGCATGGCAGTCTAGACCGCCATCAATCAACCAATCAATCAATCATTGCATTTGTAGAGAGTGCTACTCACCCGTGAGGGTCTCAAGGCGCTGGGGGTGGAAGCTGCTACTGCTCTAACAGCCAGGTCTTGAGGAGTCTCCTGAAGGTCAGTAGGTCCTTGGTGTGATGTAGGTGGATAGGGAGGGTGTTCCAGGTATTGGCAGCGAGGTAGGAGAATGATCTGCTGCCGGTTGTTGACCTGTGGATGCGTGGAACTGTGGCGAGGGCAAGGTCGGCGGAACAAAGCCGATGGTTCAGGGTGTAGAAGGTGAGTTATCATTGAAGTATGCTGGTCCGGCGTTTTGGAGTGCTTTGTAGGCGTGGGTTAGGAGTTTGAAAGTGATCCTTTTGTTGACGGGGAGCCAGTGTAGGTCTCTCAGGTGGGCTGTGATGTGACTGTGGCGGGGATGTTGAGGATGAGGCATGCAGAGGCGTTCTGTATCGGTTGCAGTCTTTTCTGGAGAACGGCCGTGGTTCCCACATAGAGAGCATTGCTGTAGTCTAGTCTGCTGCTGATGAGGGCCTGGGTGACTGTCCTTCTGGTTTCGATAGGGATCCACCTGTAGATTTTGCGGAGCATGCAGGGGGGTGTTGAAGCAGGAGGCTGAGACGGCATTGACTTATTGGGTCATGGAGAGCAATGAGTCAAGGATGAAGCTCAGGTTGCGTGCATGGTTTGTGGGCATTGGTGCTGCTCCCAGCGTGGACGGCCACCAGGAGGTGTCCCAGGCGGAGGAGGTGGGGCCATGGATGAGGACCTCTGTCTTATCTGAGTTCAATTTTAGGCGACTGTTCTTCATCCAGTTGGAGATGGCCTTCATACCTTCATGGAGGTTGGTTTTGGCGGTGGCGGGGTCCTTGGTGAGGGAGAAGATCAGCTGGGTGTCGTCAGCGTATGATACCATGTTGAGGTTGTGAGATCAGACGATGTTGGCGAGCGTTGCCATGTAGATGTTGAAGAGTGTCGGGCTGAGGGAGGAGCCCTGCGGTACGCCGCAGATGGTCTTGGTGGCTTCAGATCAGAGTGGAGGGAGGCGGACTCTCTGGGTTCTGTCAGAGAGGAAGAAGGTGATCCAGTCCAGGGCTTTGTCGTGGATCCCTGCATCATGGAGGCGTGTGCGCAGGGTGTAATGGCAGGCGGTGTCAAAGGCGGCTGAGAGGTCAAGGAGGATGAGGGCTGCGGTTTTGCCTTTGTCCAGGAAGGTCCTGATGTCATTGATGGCAGCGATGAGGGTGGTCTTGGTGCTGTGATTGCTGTGAAAGCCGGATTGGGAGGGGTCCAGAGTGTTGTTTTCCTCAAGGTGGTGAGTCAGTTGCCTGTTGACAATCTTCTCGATATCCTTCACTGGGAACGGAAGCAGGGAGATGGGCCCGTAGTTTTGGAGGTCCTTAGGGTCCGCCTTAGGTTATTTGAGTAAGGCGTTGATCTCAACATGCTTTCAGCTTTCCTGGAAGGTGGCGTCTCAAAGGAGCTGTTGATGATCATACGGAGTTGTGGGGCGATGGTGGAGCTCACTCTGTTGTAGATGTAGTGCAGGCAGGGGTCAGATGGAGAGCCGGAATGAATGGTGTTCATTACTTTGGTGGTGTCAGTGTTGTTGACGTGTGTCCAGGAGAGCAGGAGGTTGGTGTGGTTGGGGGGCTGTGAGTCAGAGGTGTTGACGACTGCCGGCTAAGTCTTGGTGTTGAAGCTGTCGTGGATGTCTGCGATCCTGCGGTTCAAGAAGGTGGCGAGGGAGTCACAGAGGTCTTAAGAAGGTGGGATGTCGTTGGTGCTGGAGCTTGGGTTGGAGAGTTCCTTCACAATGTTGAAGAGCTCTTTGCTATTGTGCTTATTGTTATCGATACGTTCCTTGAAGGAGGATCTCTTGGTGGTCCGGATGAGCTGGTGGTGCTTGCGGATGGCGTTCTTGAGGGCCGTGTGGGTGGCTGGTGTCTGTTCCTGGGGCCACTTCCTTTCGAGTTTTCGGCAGGCCTGTTTGGAGGTCCGGAAGTCGGTGGGTAACCAGGTGGCTTTTCTGACGGCACGGTTGTAGGGAGGTTTCTTGATGGGGCAAGAGCATTGGAGCAGTCGTCGATCCTTTGCCTGAGATTGCGGATGGCTGTGTCGGCATCAGTGGTGTCGGCTGGTGGGGCTCGGGCGAGGGTGGAGATCAGCCGGTCGTTGGTGACCTTGTTCCAGCTGCGGCGGGGGATTGGTTGTGGGTGGTGGTGAGTGGTGGGTTTATCGAAGGTGAAGTGGATGCAGTGGTGGTCGGTCCAGTGGAGTTCGGTGGTGTGGCTGAAGGCGATGTGGCTGCTGGCGGAGAACATGGTGTCAAGCGTGTGTCCGGTGGAGTGGGTGGGAGATGATGAGCTGTTTGAGTCCAAGGTTGGCGAGGGTGTCGAGCAGGGCAGTGGAGTTGCGTTCATTGGTGTTTTCGACTTGGAAGTTCAGGTCTCCGAGGAGGATGTAGTCTGTAGAAGCAGGGCTTGAGTGCTGATGACATTGGCAATGGAGTCACTGAACTGAGGTCTGGTGTTGGTTGAGATTTTGATGGTGATCTTGTGGACGATGGTGATCCCTCCTCCCGGTCTGCTGATGCGGTCTCTGCGGGTGATCTTGTAACCTCCTGGGATAGCTATGGCGATGTCGGGTGCTGAGCATGTGTTCATCCAGGTCTCCGTCAGGAAGACAATGTTTGGGGGGAGGAGGAGTTGAGAAGGTCCCAGAGTTTGATGGCATGCTTGTGGTCTGAGGGGGTGTTGAGAAGGATGCATCTGAGCTGGTTGCGTCCGGTTCTGGTGGGAGAGGTGGTGGCTGGGGGGTGATGAAGCTGCAGCTCCAGCAGGAAAAGGGTCCGTAGGGTGAGCTTTGGTGAGGCCTGGAAGCAGGTGGTAGATTGGCCGGTGTTGAGGGCGTGGAGGTTGTTGGCCTCGCAGTGGGGTCGGGTGATGAGGGGTCACGGGGCCAGAGGGTATGGCGCTGGGTGCGGTCCAAGTGTGGACAGACGTAGACGGGCTTGCCTCTGGCATGCCGGCGCCGTGCACGCTGTGTGCACCTGCATAGCGCCCGCCATTAAGAGGGGAAGGTGGGAGGGAGGAGCAGCTGGGAGGCGGGAGGGAAGCGCGAATGGGTGTGCGAGAGGGGCGGGGCTGCAAGGGCCGCAGCGGTGGGAAACCACAGAGGAGAAGCTGAAAAAAAGGCAGGAAAACTCAGCGAAACAGAGAGAAAGCTGAAAAAGGCACAAAAATACACAGAGAACAAAAGAGAACAACAGAGAAACAGAGAAAGTAAAACAGGGAAAACAGACACAAAGGCAAACAGACAGACAGTACTTACGGCTCATCACTGACCACCAGGGATGAGGCACAGGGGGGAGCCTCTGGGTGGAGGGGGGCCCCGAACTCGCAGCAGCAGCTGCGAGGGCAGGGAGAAGGACACAGGCACAACAGGTAGACCTGTGCGGCGTGGGGAGCTTCTCCTGACCTCAATAGCAGGTCAAGGTTGCTCCATATAATATACATGGCGAGACTGCCACAGGCGGAACTCCACCACCGCCAGGCTACCGCCGCCAGGCAGCCTGATGATGGCAGAGTTCCTCCCTGGAGACCCTGCACTGCCCATGCACTTGGCATGGGCAGTGCAGGGGCCCCCGTGCACAGCCCGTTCACGCATGTCACTGCTCGATTTACGGGCAGTAATATGTGCGACGGGTGCTGCTGCACCTGCCGCACTACTACCTTGACGACAGCTCCATGTGGAGCCGTCGGCAATGTACAGGCCCAGCATTCCGCTGGGCCGGCTGGTGGAAACACTGTTTCTGCCCCCTGGCCCAGCAAAATGTTATTTGGCCGGCAGGGTCTTCAACGTGCTGGTGATCGATGTTTTGACCGCCAGCACCAAATTCGGTGGGTTTTCCCACCGAGTTCATAATGAGGGCCAAAGTTTGGACATCCCACTCTGTGGTTAAAGGACCACACACTGTGGGTGCGGGCCCTAAGCTGGTTGGGGTTCAGACTGTGAGAGTGAATATCCTGCGTGCCTCAGCAATGTTGTATCTTACTTGAACATTAACTACAACAACTATCCAATTAACCCTGTGCAATCATCACTCCCCCTCCCTGCTACACTGCGCGACAGATTCCGAACTGCCCACCTCCCCAACTGTGCATAGCAACTGTTGCCCCAACCAAATATATTGCTATCTAGAATACCTCCCTACTGCCTTCTGGCCCCCACCCAGCCCCTTACTGGAATTTCTTTACCAAGTTGGTGTCATAGCCTCTGCCTAAATCTTGCTCCCAATTACCGATTTAGGACCATCGCAGCCTCCTCCAGGCCCACCCACAAGACGCTCTGAGTGCATATCCAGTGCCACATTTACAATCCCACGAGCCCCTCCCATCTCCCCATGGGTCCCAAAAACTGTTTGGGTGATCTGGCCGATGCTCCAGGCTAGGCATTACATGTTTTGACCCACTTCTCCACTTCAAGTGTTTCACTGTACTCCTTTGCCATGCCGCCACACCAACGCCTGGTTGCAGTGTCATGACCCTCCTGCCACCTGACATTCAAACCAGTCAATCATGACCAGCTTCTAGGCTTGCTAAAAACTGGGTTTTACATGCTGAGACTAATCACAGCTGTGCCAGATAAGTCATTGTTTACTTGTGAACCCGTTCCTTCAGTGCCTTCATCACCTAGAGGACACTGTGATGCAGCCTTTGGACCCAAAGACAGAAATTGTGGATGAAGGTAACCCAATCTTAACCAATATGCAATGGAGTGGCAGCGCGAGCTGCTTGGTGACTCACATTCTGTTATCGGACGTTGATGAGTCTTGCTATGAAGGGCCAAGGGTGTGCTGCAGGCTTTCATGGTGCACCGAGGATATGGTGGGCTCCCTCCACCTAAAAGATTTTTGGAAGTCCACATGCTTGCAGCTGTTTCAGGATGAGATCATTCACAAACAGGCCCATGGCTGGACCCTTGGTATTTTAAGATATCACTAGTATCCATAGATCATTTCAGAAGGACCAGCCCTCCAATCCTTCCAACTTCTCGCACAACTGTCCTACTCTGGCTTCACATCATTTTGCATACATGGCCAAATGCTCACATTTGCTTTCCACAATCTATGAAACATTCCCATTGAGTGTATTTTGGTACTGTGATTATTCATGTAAGCTATGAGTTGAGGGAATTACACAATCAAGCTTTCTATGTCATTCTTCACACATACAATTTGTCAAAGGTCTGTGCCTTGTTAGTACACTGCTTGACTTACATGTACATTCCGAGTTGATTGGGTGTAATACACCAACACTTTTGTGTGTAGTAGTCCCTGTATGTCACTATCTTGCTAATACATGTACGTGGCATTGAGAAGTGTGTTCTCAGTACTCACATGTGATATTGTCAATCAGACTTAGCTAGTTTACCTAGTAGACACAAACCTGCCATTGTTGGTGCTTGCTAGCCTTTTCCTGGATTGCTACAGGGATATGTCAAGCCAACACATTTGTGTCATGTGTGTGTGACAATGTAAATTGTATTAGCTAGAGATAATGCCTACATTCCACCAACACATTTATGTGATAGTGGATTATTTAGGAGATGTTTATTGTTCCTGACTATGAGGCAGATTAAAGTAAAGTGGTGCAGAAGCCAGTGCAGGGCTACCTTTCTATCCCCCCTAAGCAACCCCCCACCACAACATGTATACAGCATATTTTACAGACTCCATACCATGGGATAGGTAGGGGGCAATAGCATATGAGGTATTTGAGGCAATTGATGTACTGTTCAGGATCCGAGCTAAGATTTAGGCACTTACCATGAACAGTACTCAGGGTCCCATTGGTACCAATGGTGTTCTCCCTTTAAACAACTGCTCTGAGCAGGTTTCAAAAGTAGCAGCAAGATATAGCTCAGTTGTTTTTGTTAGATTTCACTGCACCATTTTTGCTCCCCCCCACCAGCTATACAACCTCCCTTGCATACTTAATGCCTGTGGCAGGCATTTTGTGGCGCAATGTGTTAGAAAGTGACAATATGCCTGACTTGCACCACTATGAGTTTCTGCTGCATGCTGTCTGAGATATGGGCATGTTAGAATTGGTATGTGATGGTGTAAAAGAGTATGCCATGAACATATTGAGTTTTATTTAATTTACATGGTGATTCTTGGAGTACAGTTCTATGTGAACAGGTTTTGTACTATTTGTTCTCTTCTTCGTACTCAAGCAGCAGTAGTTTGTTGTTCCTCCTCTTCCAGTTGTACACCATTTTTGTCATCCTCCTCATTGGAACATCTACTTTGTCACCCTAGTATACAAATGTTGTGCAAAATGGCACACACAAGGATACCTTTGCAGAAAAGGGGTGGTGCTTATAACTGTCCTCCTCCTGTAAGGCATAGGCACTTGAGGCTTGATTTAAGGAGGCCAAATGTACGCTCCACAACATTTCTGTCCCTTATGTGGGCTTCATTGTAGGCACACTGTGCATTTGTTGTAGGATTTCCAAAAGGTGTCCTGGCCCATGGCTGGATGCTGTAACCTTCGTCAGCTGCAAAGGAATGTGAAAACATGTGTCAATCATGCACAATAATTAATTGCTAGGTGCCAACGCCCATATTTGTTTAAAATGGAGTGGTGTATCAGACTTACATCTGGTATGGTGTCTGTTCCTGTTTGGATGTACGGTTGCATTGGTCTGTGGTGGTGGGCTTTCCAAACATGAGTTCTGGCTTAGGTACATGCCAAATGTGTGCGGTGTTCTCTATATTTGAGCCAGGGGACCACATTCACAAGGCCGTAGATCCTCCTTGAACCATTTTAGCCTCATTTTTGTGGACACTATTGTGGGTCAACTAGGCGAAGAGTCCTAGGAACATGTTTTGAAAGTGCCACTACCCTTGCTGTGCAACACTTAGGCCCTCATTACAACCCTGGCGGTTGGTGATAAGGCGGCGGTAATACTGCCAACAGGCCGGCGTTAACAAATATGAAATTATGACCACGGCGGAAAACGCTCAGACAGACAGCCACTTTAACACACCGACCGCCAGGAGGAAATCAACAGGCACCACAGCAGTAACCGCCAACAGCCAAGCGGAAGACAATGTACCACCCACTGTATAATGGCAGTCCAATCCGCCACCTTATTCCAGGGTGGTACCAACGACATCAAAACCCGGGTGGAAACACTGCACAGAAGGGAAATGACTCACCTCTGGACACTCAAGGAAGAACCACGCTGCCATGGAGCCCGAGTTGCATGTCTTCCCCATGCTCTTCTAACTTCTGCTCCACCACGAAAACCAACACCAGCGAAGACGACTATGGTGAGTACAGCCGCCTAGCATACAGGGGAGGGGGAGAGGAAAAGGAGAGTGACACACACGCGCAACACCCCCACCCCCAACACCATACACACAAGCAGATACACTAACAGTACATATTCACCTCGTAACACTCAGGAATAATGCAAGGATAACTACTGTAGTGCAAAAAGGCTGTAATCAGATAAATATAGGAGAAATCTGTGCATCCAAATAAAAAAGTATTTACAGTTCAAGGGGCACTGCCCAGTCCTCAATGTCCGTGGGCCACAGGGCCACATCACAAAGTCCAAGACCCAAACTCACTCCTGCAACAACACGGAAAGAACACTGCAGGGGCATCAGGTCAAAAATAGACAGGCACCTCAGGGGGATGGGGAATGGGGGGGACACCTCAGCCGGAAGATGGAACCCCACTGGTCCTGGAGGGGGCAGCATGCCCTGTACTTGAGCGTGGTGAGTGCAAGGCCACAGTCTCTCAAATGGGTGATTTGCCCACATGCTCTGGTGGGGGCAACATGCCCTGTGCTTGGTCCTGGGGAGTGCAAAGCCACAGTCTCTCAAGTGGGGGATTTTCCTACATGCCCTGCAGGGGGCAACATGCCCAGTGCTTGGTCCTGGGTTGTGCAAGGCCACAGTCTATCTAGTGGGTAATTTGCCCACATTCTCTGGAGGGGGAAACATGCCCTGTGCTTGTTCCTGGGGAGTGCAAGGCCACAATCTCTCTAGTGGGTGATTTGCCCACATGCTCTGGAGGGGGCAGCATGCCCTGTGCTTGGTCCTTGGGAGGGCAAGGCCACAGTCTCTCAGTCTCTCTAGTGGGTGATTTGCCCACATGCTCTGGAGGGGGCAACATGCCCTGTGCTTGGTCCTGGGGAGTGCAAGGCCACAGTCTCTCAAGTCTGTGATTTGCCCACTGACTTGCCCTAGGGAGTGCAAGGCCACAGTCTCTCAAGTGGGAGCCCACATTCTCTGGAGGGGGCATTGTGCCTAGTGAGCTTCATCCCGTGGAGGATGGGGTGAGTGGATGGCTTTTTCCACTGGTTCTGGAGGGGGCATTGTGCCCAGCGAGCTTTATCCTGGGAAGGTTGGGGTGAGTGGATGGCTTCTCCACTGGTTCTGGAGGGGGCATTGTGCCCAGTGAGCTTCATCCTGGGGAGGATGGGGTGAGTGGATGGCTTCTTCCACTGGTTCTGGAGGGAGCATTGCGCCCAGTGAGCTTCATCCTGGGAAGGATGGGGTGAGTGGATGACTTCTCCACTGGTTCTGGAGGGGGCATTGTGCCCAGTGAGCTTCATCCAGTGGAGGATGGGTGAGTAGATGGCTTCTTCCACTGGTTCTGGAGGGGGCGTTGTGCCCAGTGAGCTTCATTCTGGGACGGATGGGGTGAGTGGATGGCTTCTCCAGTGGTTCCGGAGGGGGCATAGTGCCCAGTGAGCTTCATCCTGTGGAGGATGGAGTGAGTGGATAGCTTCTCCACTGGTTCTGGAGGGGGCATTGTGCCCAATGAGCTTCATCCTGGGAAGGATGGGGTGAGTGGATGGCTTCTTCAACTGGTTCTGGAGGGGGCATTATGCCCTGTGAATCAGATCTTTGGGAGTGCGATGTCACAGTCTCTCACCTGGGTGTCAGACCCACAGGATTTGTAGGGCCAGGCCGCACAACAGCCCAAGGATGCAGGACTACACACTATCCACCGGTGGTGATGGCTGCTCAGTGGTGGCAGTGGCGGTGCTAGTGTCGGTGCTGGCAGTGGTGGGGGGAGGCTCCAGTCCTTCCCCTGCAGCCTGGGATGGCTGCCCACAGGGGCTGCTGCTGCTGGCAGTGGTGCTGGTGGCGATGCTGGCAACAACACCACTGTTGGCGTACACGACACTCACACACACACACACACACACACACACACGGAACAGCCCTACGCACTAAGCTATGCACTAACAGTCACAATGCTAGTCACCAGGCCATGGATAGGGACACATAACACCAATTGCAGCATACCTAAGACACACAGACCCCTGCCCAGTAGTGGATGCCTACTAACTTGGTTGGAGGTATTTTACATCAGAACCCTGCCCAACATGGGACCTACTCTGCAATGTCAGGCCTGGCCTAGGGGCACCCACAGGCCCACATCCCCCACCCAGATACCACCCCCACCAGGTTGTATATTAGGGCACTGTACTCACCCCCTTGTTGCTGCTGTGATGCCCCCAAGTGCCCATCCAGCTCCGGATAGGCCACCGCCAGTATGCAGGCCATCGGGGGGTCAGGGTTCAATGGGCACCCCTTCCTCGTTGGGAGGCCATCCCCAGCTGGGCCTCTGTTGTCTTCCGTGCCCAGCGTCTCAGGTCCTCCCACCGTTTGCGACAGTGGGTTCTCTACCTGCCATAGACCCCCAGGGTCCGCATGTCCTTGGCGATGGCATGCCATATTCCCTTTTTCTGATGGGCGTTGACCTGCAGGTAAATGGACACAGGGAAAGGTATTAGTCCGACAGCCCTGCCTGTCCTACACTCATGGCTCACCATGCCCCTTCCCATCCCCATTAGCACCGACATGGCCCACCATACATGCAGCACGCTACCCAGGGCCCATCCACAAACCCCCCCCACAAGAGGCCTTCACACACAGTACTCCATGCATTCACGCCACATGCATCTTACTCACGGTGTACCCACCTGTTGGTCTGGAGGCCCATACAGCATTCGTTACTGGGGTAGGACCCCATCCACCAGTCGCTCCAACTCTGCCGAGGTGAAGGCAGGGGCCCTTTCCCCATTGAAATGAGCCATGGTCAGTTTGAGACACAGGTCACAGCAGCACTTCAAGTGTAGGTCCTCACCTGTTGAAGGTCAGGTAGCAAGTGAGTTAACAAATAGAAAATAGTGGTGACGTCTTTGGCGGTGCATACCGTCACCGCCAGCTTACATCACCATTGGACACTGTACCCCATGGGGCCCAATGTTAACCAATAAGGAGTTGCACTGCGGTTTTCGACTGCCTCCCGCAATGGCGCACAACATCAGCGGAATTACCTAATTTCCACCTGTCCCTCCACATAGGACAGGCGGATGCCATTTCAGGGGGGTGCAGGCCATGGCTCCTAACTGCATCACAGTACACATATGCAGCATTTGGACCTCTCCAAAACAATACTGTTACAATCACGACATGCATTGAAGTGTAGTGGTTGGAAATATGAGATACTGACCAGCTGCTCACCATTTTGCCCCATAGATTTCAACCGCTGCAGATGAATAGGAGCTGGAGACATCCCCCTGTGTACAGACCCGTGGTGGACTTGGCAACAATGGAGGACAGGCACATTATCCTCTCCTATAGACTGGACAAGGCCACAATCACAGAGCTGTGTGCCCAACTGGAGCCTGACCTAATCTCTGCTATCCGTCACCCCACCGGGATCCCTCCTCTTGTGCAAGTGCTATCAGTGCTCCATTTCCTGGCAACTGGCTCCTTCCAAGTGACAGTGGACTTGACAGCAGGAATGTCTCAGCCAATGTTCTCAATAGTGCTGACCAGAGTGTTTTCTGTCCTGATTAAACACATGCGCAGCTATATTGTTTCCCCCAGGTGGAGTATTTGGCCAAAGTGAAAGCTGATTTCTATGCAATTGGACATATCCCCAACATTATTGGGGCTATTGATTGTACACATATAGCTTTTGTCCCCCCCACGGCGAAAAGAACAGGTGTTCAGAAATCGAAAGAGCTTTCACTCGATAAATGTGCAGATGGATGTGCCTGGCGGACCAGTATCTCTCCCACATCAATGCAAAATATCCTGGGTCTGTGTATGATGCCTTTCTCATGAGGAATAGCAGCATCCCATATGTGATGGTTCAACTTCAGAGGCACAGGGTGTGGCTGATAGGTGAGCCCTGGTTCCCACCCAGTGGATGTTGGTGTATGGGTATGGTGTGGGCGCTAAGGGTTAGTGTGTGGCTAATAGTTGTCCCTCGATATTTGCAGGTGACACTGGTTGCCTCAACCTCTCATGGCTACTGACCCCTGTGAGGAATCCCAGGACAAGGACAGAGGAACGTTACAATGAGGCACATGGGCGAACAAGAAGGATTATAGAGAGGACCTTTGGCCTCCTGAAGGCCAGGTTTTGTCGGCTCCATCTAACAGGTGGATCCCTGTACTACTCACCCAAGAAGGTCTACCAGATCATCGTGGCATGCTGTATGTTGCACAACCTTGCCTTACGTCGCCAGGTGCCTTTTCTGCAGGAGGATGAGGCTGGAGATGGCTGTGTGGCAGCAGTGGACCCTGTGGACAGTGAAGATGAGGAGGCAGAGGATGAGGACAACAGAAGTGCAATAATTTGTCAATACTTCCAGTGGCACACAGGTAAGACAGTGTTACTTCACATTTAAATTACATTTTTGTGTTTGACATTGTCACTGGCAGGCTGATTTTCCCACTTCTATGGCCACTCACTGTAGCCTTTGGCATCTCTATTTGCAGATAATTGTGCCCCACTATCGCTCCTGGTGTGTTGAGAGCAGCCAACTACAAGTCATTCCTATGTATACATTTCTGTACAGTTGATTTCCAATGTTTCAACCTTGTCAAACAAATACATACTCAAATCATTAGATATACTCCATCCTTGTATTTTTTCAAAGGGTGTTTGTTTCAGTGCTAAGAGGTAGAGGGGTATGTGCAATGGGCTGGGGGGATGATGGAGGAAAGTCCAGTTTGGAGTCCAGTCTATTTGTTTCCAAGGGGGCATAGGAAGGGGAGCAATGGCAGTTCAAGGTGGACAGGGTGACAGAGTGGGACACAATGGTGACAATCAGGAGAGTCTTATTTCCTGGGGGGGGTGGGGTCTTGGCAATAGTCTCTGGCTTCTGCCTGGATCGCATGGAACATTTGCAGGGTGGTTCTCTTTCTGCAGAGTTGCTGGTGGCCTGTGAGTCCTGTGGCAGGTTCTCCTATCCACTAGCAGCAGCAGAGGTGGAAGGCAGTTCAGGTGTCTGACTAGTGGCAGTGGCCCGCTGTTATGAGACTGCCACCCTCATGTTGGCCATGTCTGCCAGCACCCCTGCTATGGAGACCAGGGTGGTGTTGATGGCCTGCAAGTCCTCCCTGATCCCCTGATACTGTCTCTCCTGCAGCTGCCTGTTCTCCTGCACATTGTCCAGGATCTGACCCATCGTGTCCTGGGAATGTTGATATGCTCCCAGGATCTCAGTGAGTGCCTCCTGGAGAGTCGGTGCCCTGGGCCTGTCCTCCCCCTGGCATACAGCAGTCCTCCCAGTTTCCCTGTTGTCCTGTGCATCTGTCCCCTGAACCGTATGCCCACTGCCACTAACCCCAGGTCCCTGATTGTCTTTGGTATGAGGTGTGGCCTTGGGTCCCTGTAGAGGTGGACACACTGCTGATTGACGTGTCCTGGGGACAGAGGTATGGGTACACTGGGTGGGTGCTGTGGTGGTGTTTCCATATGGGGGAGGCTCTGTGGTGGTGTGTCTCTGGCTTCTGCCTGGATCACAGGGAGTTGTAGGATGGTTCACCTTCTGCAGGGGGAGGGGTGCTGGTGGCCTGTTGGTCCAGTGGCAGGGCCTCATGTCCACTAGCGGCAGCAGAAGTGGAGGGCTGTTCATCTGTTTGGCTAGTGGCAGAGGCCCGGTGGGGTGCCACTGCCTCCCTCACCGTGTTGGCCATGTCTGCCAGCACCCCTGCAATGGAGACCAGGGTGGTGTTGATGTCCTTCAAGTCCTCCTGAATCCCCAGATACTGTCCCTCCTGCAGCTGCATGTTCTCCTGCAACTTGTCCAGTATCTTGCCCATTGTCTCCTGGGAATGGTGGTATGCTCCCAGGATCACAGTGAGTGCCTCCTGGAGAGTCGGTTCCCTGGGCCTGTCCTCCCCCTGTCGCCCAGCAGTCCTCCCAGCTTCCCTGTTGTCCTGTGCCTCTGTCCCCTGAACTGTGTGCCCACTGCCACTGACCCCAGGTCCCTGATCTTCCTGTGTTTGTGGGTGGCATGGGGTCCCTGTAGTGGTGGACACACTGGTGATTGACGTGTCCTGGGAACAGAGGTATGGGCCCGCTGGGTGGGTGCTGTGGTGGTGTTTTCCTGAGGGGGAGGCTCTGTGGTGATGTGGGAGTGTGCCTAGGTAACCGACTGTCCGGAGATCCCTGATGGGCCAGGTTGGTCATCCCGATCTAGGCGAGCAGAGCTGCTGCCATCACTGTGGGCCTCTTCTGGGGGGGGACTGGATGTTGCTGGCACCTTTTCTCCAGTGACATTGGCTGGGGGACCTGTGGGGATGTAAATGCAGTGTTATTGTTTCTGTGTGTGACATCATGTGCATGGGTGTGTTGCCCTCTATGGTTGTTGTTGCCCTGGCAGATTTGCCTTTGGGTGAGTAGCTATTAGGGGGGCTAGGTGATTCTCTCCAGTGTGCATACAGTGGTGATAGGTGATCATGCAGGTCTTTGAGGGGTGTCCATGCATTGGTGTTACATGCAGGGCTTGGCATTGGGATGAGTGGGTTGTGATGGTGGGGTATGTGGGAGGTGGTGAAGTGATGGGAGTGAGGGTACGGGTGGGGGTTTGTGATGGCATGCTGGTAGGTGGGGTGCTAGTAAAAGAGATTTGACTTACCAGAGTCCAGTCCTCCTCCTACTCCTGCCAGGCCCTCAGGATGCATCATGCCAAGACTTGCTTCTCCCATGTTGTTAGTTGTGAGGGAGGAAGTGGGGGTCCACCGTCAGTTCTCTGTACAGCTAGTTGGTGTCTTGCTGCTGTGGAACGTACCTTCCCCCGTAGGTCGGTCCACCTCTTCTTGATGTTGTCCCTTGTTCTGGGGTGCTGTACCACAGTGTAGACCCTGTCCACAATTCTCTGTCGTAGCTCCATTTCGCTAGCAATTGATGTCTGCTGCACCTGTGATCCAAATAGCTGTGGCTCTACCTGGATGATTTCCTCCACCATGACCCTCAGCTCCTCCTCTGGTGGCAATTCTTTCTAGTCGTAAATGGTTGTGGGTAGTGTGGGTGTGTGTTTTATAGTGGTGTGTGTATGGGTGTCAGGTGTGTGTAGTTTGAATTGACCAATATAGTGTTGTTTTGTTTGTATGTGTGTATTTTGAGTGCAGCAGTATGAACCACCAATGGTTTACCGCCATTGAATTTGTGGGTTATAATGCTGTGGGCGTAGTTCTGTTGGCGTAAGAGTGTGGGTTTTGCTACTGCCAGTTTATCGCTGACCTTTGGGCTGGTGGACTTGTGTGTGTGACTGTAAAGTGATGGATTGGTATGTGTGTGTCATAATATGGTTGGTGGTTATCCGCTGAGGTGGTGTTATGTTGGCGGCAGTCGGCATGGTGGTAAGCGGGATTTACCGCCAATGTCATAATGAGGGCCTTAGTGTACCTTAGCAACACTTTATGCCTGTGCAAAGCATCATGTATGTACAGCGTGTGTTCCCCCATGGGGCTAGAGCTAAACTGATGCAGAGGTATAGAAGAGTTTCTAGATCTTTTATTTTATCTGGTACTTTGGAAGCCTGGACAGAGCAGGCATAAAAATGGGGCACACCATTGCTTTAAATGTTGGCCTATGTACTCTGCATGATTTGTACCATATATTTGGCATTTATCCTAGACAGTCCATCAATGGCATCTATCATGATGACACTATTACACCTACTATGCGCTATGGTATGCCATATATTGATTATGACACAAATAAGTTGAGTGTAGGGGGAACGCTAAGGTGCCCAAGTGAAGTAGCACTGGCAGGCTGATTTTCCCACTTCTATGGCCACTCACTGTAGCCTTTGGCATCTCTATTTGCAGATAATTGTGCCCCACTATCGCTCCTGGTGTGTTGAGAGCAGCCAACTACAAGTCATTCCTATGTATACATTTCTGTACAGTTGATTTCCAATGTTTCAACCTTGTCAAACAAATACATACTCAAATCATTAGATATACTCCATCCTTTTATTTTTTCAAAGGGTGTTTATTTCAGTGCTAAGAGGTAGAGGGGTATGTGCAATGGACTGGGGGGATGATGGAGGAAAGTCCAGTTTGGAGTCCAGTCTATTTGTTTCCAAGGGGGCATAGGAAGGGGAGCAATGGCAGTTCAAGGTGGACAGGGTGACAGAGTGGGACACAATGGTGACAATCAGGAGAGTCTTATTTCCTGGTGGGGTGGGGTCTTGGCAATAGTCTCTGGCTTCTGCCTGGATCGCATGGAACATTTGCAGGGTGGTTCTCTTTCTGCAGAGTTGCTGGTGGCCTGTGAGTCCTGTGGCAGGTTCTCCTATCCACTAGCAGCAGCAGAGGTGGAAGGCAGTTCAGGTGTCTGACTAGTGGCAGTGGCCCGCTGTTATGAGACTGCCACCCTCATGTTGGCCATGTCTGCCAGCAACCCTGCTATGGAGACCAGGGTGGTGTTGATGGCCTGCAAGTCCTCCCTGATCCCCTGATACTGTCTCTCCTGCAGCTGCCTGTTCTCCTGCACATTGTCCAGAATCTGACCCATCGTGTCCTGGGAATGTTGATATGCTCCCAGGATCTCAGTGAGTGCCTCCTGGAGAGTCGGTGCCCTGGGCCTGTCCTCCCCCTGGCATACAGCAGTCCTCCCAGTTTCCCTGTTGTCCTGTGCATCTGTCCCCTGAACCGTATGCCCACTGCCACTAACGCCAGGTCCCTGATTGTCTTTGGTATGAGGTGTGGCCTTGGGTCCCTGTAGAGGTGGACACACTGCTGATTGACGTGTCCTGGGGACAGAGGTATGGGTACACTGGGTGGGTGCTGTGGTGGTGTTTCCATATGGGGGAGGTTCTGTGGTGGTGTGTCTCTGGCTTCTAGCTGGATCACAGGGAGTTGTAGGATGGTTCACCTTCTGCAGGGGGAGGGGTGCTGGTGGCCTGTTGGTCCAGTGGCAGGGCCTCATGTCCACTAGCGGCAGCAGAAGTGGAGGGCTGTTCATCTGTTTGGCTAGTGGCAGAGGCCCGGTGGGGTGCCACTGCCTCCCTCACCGTGTTGGCCATGTCTGCCAGCACCACTGCAATGGAGACCAGGGTGGTGTTGATGTCCTTCAAGTCCTCCTGAATCCCCAGATACTGTCCCTCCTGCAGCTGCATGTTCTCCTGCAACTTGTCCAGTATCTTGCCCATTGTCTCCTGTGAATGGTGGTATGCTCCCAGGATCACAGTGAGTGCCTCCTGGAGAGTCGGTTCCCTGGGCCTGTCTTCCCCCTGTCGCCCAGCAGTCCTCCCAGCTTCCCTGTTGTCCTGTGCCTCTGTCCCCTGAACTGTGTGCCCACTGCCACTGACCCCAGGTCCCTGATCTTCCTGTGTTTGTGGGTGGCATGGGGTCCCTGTAGTGGTGGACACACTGGTGATTGACGTGTCCTGGGAACAGAGGTATGGGCCCGCTGGGTGGGTGCTGTGGTGGTGTTTTCCTGAGGGGGAGGCTCTGTGGTGATGTGGGAGTGTGCCTAGGTAACCGACTGTCCGGAGATCCCTGATGGGCCAGGTTGGTCATCCCGATCTAGGCGAGCAGAGCTGCTGCCATCACTGTGGGCCTCTTCTGGGGGGGGACTGGATGTTGCTGGCACCTTTTCTCCAGTGACATTGGCTGGGGGACCTGTGGGGATGTAAATGCAGTGTTATTGTTTCTGTGTGTGACATCATGTGCATGGGTGTGTTGCCCTCTATGGTTGTTGTTGCCCTGGCAGATTTGCCTTTGGGTGAGTAGCTATTAGGGGGGCTAGGTGATTCTCTCCAGTGTGCATACAGTGGTGATAGGTGATCATGCAGGTCTTTGAGGGGTGTCCATGCATTGGTGTTACATGCAGGGCTTGGCATTGGGATGAGTGGGTTGTGATGGTGGGGTATGTGGGAGGTGGTGAAGTGATGGGAGTGAGGGTACGGGTGGGGGTTTGTGATGGCATGCTGGTAGGTGGGGTGCTAGTAAAAGAGATTTGACTTACCAGAGTCCAGTCCTCCTCCTACTCCTGCCAGGCCCTCAGGATGCATCATGCCAAGACTTGCTTCTCCCATGTTGTTAGTTGTGAGGGAGGAAGTGGGGGTCCACCGTCAGTTCTCTGTACAGCTAGTTGGTGTCTTGCTGCTGTGGAACGTACCTTCCCCCGTAGGTCGGTCCACCTCTTCTTGATGTTGTCCCTTGTTCTGGGGTGCTGTACCACAGTGTAGACCCTGTCCACAATTCTCTGTCGTAGCTCCATTTCGCTAGCAATTGATGTCTGCTGCACCTGTGATCCAAATAGCTGTGGCTCTACCTGGATGATTTCCTCCACCATGACCCTCAGCTCCTCCTCTGGTGGCAATTCTTTCTAGTCGTAAATGGTTGTGGGTAGTGTGGGTGTGTGTTTTATAGTGGTGTGTGTATGGGTGTCAGGTGTGTGTAGTTTGAATTGACCAATATAGTGTTGTTTTGTTTGTATGTGTGTATTTTGAGTGCAGCAGTATGAACCACCAATGGTTTACCGCCATTGAATTTGTGGGTTATAATGCTGTGGGCGTAGTTCTGTTGGCGTAAGAGTGTGGGTTTTGCTACTGCCAGTTTATCGCTGACCTTTGGGCTGGTGGACTTGTGTGTGTGACTGTAAAGTGATGGATTGGTATGTGTGTGTCATAATATGGTTGGTGGTTATCCGCTGAGGTGGTGTTATGTTGGCGGCAGTCGGCATGGTGGTAAGCGGGATTTACCGCCAATGTCATAATGAGGGCCTTAGTGTACCTTAGCAACACTTTATGCCTGTGCAAAGCATCATGTATGTACAGCGTGTGTTCCCCCATGGGGCTAGAGCTAAACTGATGCAGAGGTATAGAAGAGTTTCTAGATCTTTTATTTTATCTGGCACTTTGGAAGCCTGGACAGAGCAGGCATAAAAATGGGGCACACCATTGCTTTAAATGTTGGCCTATGTACTCTGCATGATTTGTACCATATATTTGGCATTTATCCTAGACAGTCCTTCAATGGCATCTATCATGATGACACTATTACACCTACTATGCGCTATGGTATGCCATATATTGATTATGACACAAATAAGTTGAGTGTAGGGGGAACGCTAAGGTGCCCAAGTGAAGTAGCACTGGCAGGCTGATTTTCCCACTTCTATGGCCACTCACTGTAGCCTTTGGCATCTCTATTTGCAGATAATTGTGCCCCACTATCGCTCCTGGTGTGTTGAGAGCAGCCAACTACAAGTCATTCCTATGTATACATTTCTGTACAGTTGATTTCCAATGTTTCAACCTTGTCAAACAAATACATACTCAAATCATTAGATATACTCCATCCTTTTATTTTTTCAAAGGGTGTTTATTTCAGTGCTAAGAGGTAGAGGGGTATGTGCAATGGACTGGGGGGATGATGGAGGAAAGTCCAGTTTGGAGTCCAGTCTATTTGTTTCCAAGGGGGCATAGGAAGGGGAGCAATGGCAGTTCAAGGTGGACAGGGTGACAGAGTGGGACACAATGGTGACAATCAGGAGAGTCTTATTTCCTGGTGGGGTGGGGTCTTGGCAATAGTCTCTGGCTTCTGCCTGGATCGCATGGAACATTTGCAGGGTGGTTCTCTTTCTGCAGAGTTGCTGGTGGCCTGTGAGTCCTGTGGCAGGTTCTCCTATCCACTAGCAGCAGCAGAGGTGGAAGGCAGTTCAGGTGTCTGACTAGTGGCAGTGGCCCGCTGTTATGAGACTGCCACCCTCATGTTGGCCATGTCTGCCAGCAACCCTGCTATGGAGACCAGGGTGGTGTTGATGGCCTGCAAGTCCTCCCTGATCCCCTGATACTGTCTCTCCTGCAGCTGCCTGTTCTCCTGCACATTGTCCAGAATCTGACCCATCGTGTCCTGGGAATGTTGATATGCTCCCAGGATCTCAGTGAGTGCCTCCTGGAGAGTCGGTGCCCTGGGCCTGTCCTCCCCCTGGCATACAGCAGTCCTCCCAGTTTCCCTGTTGTCCTGTGCATCTGTCCCCTGAACCGTATGCCCACTGCCACTAACGCCAGGTCCCTGATTGTCTTTGGTATGAGGTGTGGCCTTGGGTCCCTGTAGAGGTGGACACACTGCTGATTGACGTGTCCTGGGGACAGAGGTATGGGTACACTGGGTGGGTGCTGTGGTGGTGTTTCCATATGGGGGAGGTTCTGTGGTGGTGTGTCTCTGGCTTCTAGCTGGATCACAGGGAGTTGTAGGATGGTTCACCTTCTGCAGGGGGAGGGGTGCTGGTGGCCTGTTGGTCCAGTGGCAGGGCCTCATGTCCACTAGCGGCAGCAGAAGTGGAGGGCTGTTCATCTGTTTGGCTAGTGGCAGAGGCCCGGTGGGGTGCCACTGCCTCCCTCACCGTGTTGGCCATGTCTGCCAGCACCACTGCAATGGAGACCAGGGTGGTGTTGATGTCCTTCAAGTCCTCCTGAATCCCCAGATACTGTCCCTCCTGCAGCTGCATGTTCTCCTGCAACTTGTCCAGTATCTTGCCCATTGTCTCCTGTGAATGGTGGTATGCTCCCAGGATCACAGTGAGTGCCTCCTGGAGAGTCGGTTCCCTGGGCCTGTCTTCCCCCTGTCGCCCAGCAGTCCTCCCAGCTTCCCTGTTGTCCTGTGCCTCTGTCCCCTGAACCGTGTGCCCACTGCCACTGACCCCAGGTCCCTGATCTTCCTGTGTTTGTGGGTGGCATGGGGTCCCTGTAGTGGTGGACACACTGGTGATTGACGTGTCCTGGGAACAGAGGTATGGGCCCGCTGGGTGGGTGCTGTGGTGGTGTTTTCCTGAGGGGGAGGCTCTGTGGTGATGTGGGAGTGTGCCTGGGTAACCTCCTGTCCGGAGATCCCTGATGGGCCAGGTTGGTCATCCCGATCTAGGCGAGCAGAGCTGCTGCCATCACTGTGGGCCTCTTCTGGGGGGGGACTGGATGTTGCTGGCACCTTTTCTCCAGTGACATTGGCTGGGGGACCTGTGGGGATGTAAATGCAGTGTTATTGTTTCTGTGTGTGACATCATGTGCATGGGTGTGTTGCCCTCTATGGTTGTTGTTGCCCTGGCAGATTTGCCTTTGGGTGAGTAGCTATTAGGGGGGCTAGGTGATTCTCTCCAGTGTGAATACAGTGGTGATAGGTGATCATGCAGGTCTTTGAGGGGTGTCCATGCATTGGTGTTACATGCAGGGCTTGGCATTGGGATGAGTGGGTTGTGATGGTGGGGTATGTGGGAGGTGGTGAAGTGATGGGAGTGAGGGTACGGGTGGGGGTTTGTGATGGCATGCTGGTAGGTGGGGTGCTAGTAAAAGAGATTTGACTTACCAGAGTCCAGTCCTCCTCCTACTCCTGCCAGGCCCTCAGGATGCATCATGCCAAGACTTGCTTCTCCCATGTTGTTAGTTGTGAGGGAGGAAGTGGGGGTCCACCGTCAGTCCTCTGTACAGCTAGTTGGTGTCTTGCTGCTGTGGAACGTACCTTCCCCCGTAGGTCATTCCACCTCTTCTTGATGTTGTCCCTTGTTCTGGGGTGCTGTACCACGGTGTAGACCCTGTCCACAATTCTCTGTCGTAGCTCCATTTCGCTAGCAATTGATGTCTGCTGCACCTGTGATCCAAATAGCTGTGGCTCTACCTGGATGATTTCCTCCACCATGACCCTCAGCTCCTCCTCTGGTGGCAATTCTTTCTAGTCGTAAATGGTTGTGGGTAGTGTGGGTGTGTGTTTTATAGTGGTGTGTGTATGGGTGTCAGGTGTGTGTAGTTTGAATTGACCAATATAGTGTTGTTTTGTTTGTATGTGTGTATTTTGAGTGCAGCAGTATGAACCACCAATGGTTTACCGCCATTGAATTTGTGGGTCATAATGCTGTGGGCGTAGTTCTGTTGGCGTAAGAGTGTGGGTTTTGCTACTGCCAGTTTATCGCTGACCTTTGGGCTGGTGGACTTGTGTGTGTGACTGTAAAGTGATGGATTGGTATGTGTGTGTCATAATATGGTTGGTGGTTATCCGCTGAGGTGGTGTTATGTTGGCGGCAGTCGGCATGGTGATAAGCGGGATTTACCGCCAATGTCATAATGAGGGCCTTAGTGTACCTTAGCAACACTTTATGCCTGTGCAAAGCATCATGTATGTACAGCGTGTGTTCCCCCATGGGGCTAGAGCTAAACTGATGCAGAGGTATAGAAGAGTTTCTAGATCTTTTATTTTATCTGGTACTTTGGAAGCCTCGACAGAGCAGGCATAAAAATGGGGCACACCATTGCTTTAAATGTTGGCCTATGTACACTGCATGATTTGTACCATATATTTGGCATTTATCCTAGACAGTTCATCAATGGCATCTATCATGATGACACTATTACACCTACTATGCGCTATGGTATGCCATATATTGATTATGGCACAAATAAGTTGAGTGTAGGGGGAACGCTAAGGTGCCCAAGTGAAGTAGCACTGGCAGGCTGATTTTCCCACTTCTATGGCCACTCACTGTAGCCTTTGGCATCTCTATTTGCAGATAATTGTGCCCCACTATCGCTCCTGGTGTGTTGAGAGCAGCCAACTACAAGTCATTCCTATGTATACATTTCTGTACAGTTGATTTTCAATGTTTCAACCCTGTCAAACAAATACATACTCAAATCATTAGATATACTCCATCCTTGTATTTTTTCAAAGGGTGTTTATTTCAGTGCTAAGAGGTAGAGGTGTATGTGCAATGGGCTGGGGGGATGATGGAGGAAAGTCCAGGTTGGAGTCCAGTCTATTTGTTTCACAGGAGCATTGTCCAAGGGGGCATAGGAAGGGGAGCAATGGCAGTTCAAGGTGGACAGGGTGACAGAGTGGGACACAATGGTGACAATCAGGAGAGTCTTATTTCCTGGGGGGTGGGGTCTTGGCAATAGTCTCTGGCTTCTGCCTGGATCGCATGGAACATTTGCAGGGTGGTTCTCTTTCTGCAGAGTTGCTGGTGGCCTGTGAGTCCTATGGCAGGGTCTCCTATCCACTAGCAGCAGCAGAGGTGGAAGGCAGTTCAGGTGTCTGACTAGTGGCAGTGGCCCGCTGTTATGAGACTGCCACCCTCATGTTGGCCATGTCTGCCAGCACCCCTGCTATGGAGACCAGGGTGGTGTTGATGGCCTGCAAGTCCTCCCTGATCCCCTGATACTGTCTCTCCTGCAGCTGCCTGTTCTCCTGCACATTGTCCAGGATCTGACCCATCGTGTCCTGGGAATGTTGATATGCTCCCAGGATCTCAGTGAGTGCCTCCTGGAGAGTCGGTGCCCTGGGCCTGTCCTCCCCCTGGCGTACAGCATTCCTCCCAGTTTCCCTGTTGTCCTGTGGATCTGTCCCCTGAACCGTATGCCCACTGCCACTAACCCCAGGTCCCTGATTGTCTTTGGTATGAGGTGTGGCCTTGGGTCCCTGTAGAGGTGGACACACTGCTGATTGACGTGTCCTTGGGACAGAGGTATGGGTACACTGGGTGGGTGCTGTGGTGGTGTTTCCAGATGGGGGAGGCTCTGTGGTGGTGTGTCTCTGGCTTCTGCCTGGATCACAGGGAGTTGTGGGATGGTTCACCTTCTGCAGGGGGAGGGGTGCTGGTGGCCTGTTGGTCCAGTGGCGGGGCCTCATGTCCACTAGCGGCAGCAGAAGTGGAGGGCTGTTCATCTGTTTGGCTAGTGGCACAGGCCCGGTGAGGTGCCACTGCCTCCCTCACCGTGTTGGCCATGTCTGCCAGCACCCCTGCAATGGAGACCAGGGTGGTGTTGATGTCCTTCAAGTCCTCCCTGATCCCCAGACACTGTACCTCCTGCAGCTGCATGTTCTCCTGCAACTTGTCCAGTATCTTGCCCATTGTCTCCTGGGAATGGTGGTATGCTCCCAGGATCACAGTGAGTGCCTCCTGGAGAGTCGGTTCCCTGGGCCTGTCCTCCCCCTGTCGCCCAGCAGTCCTCCCAGCTTCCCTGTTGTCCTGTGCCTCTGTCCCCTGAACCGTGTGCCCACTGCCACTGACCCCAGGTCCCTGATCTTCCTGTGTTTGTGGGTGGCATGGGGTCCCTGTAGTGGTGGACACACTGGTGATTGATGTATCCTGGGAACAGAGGTATGGGCCCGCTGGGTGGGTGCTGTGGTGGTGTTTTCCTGAGGGGGAGGCTCTGTGGTGATGTGGGAGTATGCCTGGGTAACCGACTGTCCGGAGATCCCTGATGGGCCTGGTTGGTCATCCCGATCTAGGCGAGCAGAGCTGCTGCCATCACTGTGGGCCTCTTCTGGGGGGGGGACTGGATGTTGCTGGCACCTCTTCTCCAGTGACATTGGCTGGGGGACCTGTGGGGATGTAAATGCAGTGTTAATGTTTCTGTGTGTGACATCATGTGCATGGGTGTGTTGCCCTCTATGGTTGTTGTTGCCCTGGCAGATTTGCCTTTGGGTGAATAGCTATTTGGGGGGCTAGATGATTCTCTCCAGTGTGCATACAGTGGTGATAGGTGATCATGCAGGTCTTTGAGGGGTGTCCATGCATTGGTGTTACATGCAGGGCTTGGCATTGGGATGAGTGGGTTGTGATGGTGGGGTATGTGGGAGGTGGTGAAGTGATGGGAGTGAGGGTACGGGTGGGGGTTTGTGATGGCATGCTGGTAGGTGGGGTGCTAGTAAAAGAGATTTGACTTACCAGAGTCCAGTCCTCCTTCTACTCCTGCCAGGCCCGCAGGATGCATCATGCCAAGACTTGCTCCTCCCATGTTGTTAGTTGTGAGGGAGGAAGTGGGGGTCCACCGTCAGTCCTCTGTACAGCTAGTTGGTGTCTTGCTGCTGTGGAACATACCTTCCCCCGTAGGTCGTTCCACCTCTTCCTGATGTTGTCCCTTGTTCTGGGGTGCTGTCCCACGGTGTAGACCCTGTCCACAATTCTCTGCCGTAGCTCCATTTTGCTAGCAATTGATGTCTGCTGCACCTGTGATCCAAATAGCTGTGGCTCTACCTGGCTGATTTCCTCCACCATGACCCTCAGCTCCTCCTCTGGTGGCAATTCTTTCTAGTCGTAAATGGTTGTGGGTAGTGTGGGTGTGTGTTTTATAGTGGTGTGTGTATGGGTGTCAGGTGTGTGTAGTTTGAATTGACCAATATAGTGTTGTTTTGTTTGTATGTGTGTATTTTGAGTGCAGCAGTATGAACCACCAATGGTTTACCGCCATTGAATTTGTGGGTCATAATGCTGTGGGCGTAGTTCTGTTGGCGTAAGAGTGTGGGTTTTGCTACTGCCAGTTTATCGCTGACCTTTGGGCTGGTGGACTTGTGTGTGTGACTGTAAAGTGATGGATTGGTATGTGTGTGTCATAATATGGTTGGTGGTTATCTGCTGAGGTGGTGTTATGTTGGTGGCAGTCGGCATGGTGGTAAGCGGGATTTACCGCCAATGTCATAATGAGGGCCTTAGTGTACCTTAGCAACACTTTATGTCTGTGCAAAACATCATGTATGTACAGCGTGTGTTCCCCCATGGGGCTAGAGCTAAACTGATACAGAGGTATAGAAGAGTTTCTAGATCTTATATTTTATCTGGTACTTTGGAAGCCTAGACAGAGCAGGCATAAAAATGGGGCACACCATTGCTTTAAATGTTGGCCTATGTACTCTGCATGATTTGTACCATATATTTGGCATTTATCCTAGACAGTCCATCAATGGCATCCATCATGATGACACTATTACACCTACTATGCGCCATGGTATGCCATATATTGATTATGGCACAAATAAGTTGAGTGTAGGGGGAACGCTAAGGTGCCCAAGTGAAGTGGCACTAGCAGGCTGATTTTCCCACTTCTATGGCCACTCACTGTAGCCTTTGGCATCTCTATTTGCAGATAATTGTGCCCCACTATCGCTCCTGGTGTGCTGAGAGCAGCCAACTACAAGTCGCTCCTGGTGTGCTGAGAGCAGCCAACTACAAGTCATTCCTATGTATACATTTCTGTACAGTTGATTTCCAATGTTTCAACCTTGTCAAACAAATACATACTCAAATCATTAGATATACTCCATCCTTGTATTTTTTCAAAGGGTGTTTATTTCAGTGCTAAGAGGTAGAGGGGTATGTGCAATGGGCTGGGGGGATGATGGAGGAAAGTCCAGGTTGGAGTCCAGTCTATTTGTTTCACAGGAGCATTGTCCAAGGGGGCATAGGAAGGGGAGCAATGGCAGTTCAAGGTGGACAGGGTGACAGAGTGGGACACAATGGTGACAATCAGGAGAGTCTTATTTCCTGGGGGGGTGGGGTCTTGGAAATAGTCTCTGGCTTCTGCCTGGATCGCATGGAACATTTGCAGGGTGGTTCTCTTTCTGCAGAGTTGCTGGTGGCCTGTGAGTCCTGTGGCAGGGTCTCCTATCCACTAGCAGCAGCAGAGGTGGAAGGCAGTTCAGGTGTCTGACTAGTGGCAGTGGCCCACTGTTATGAGACTGCCACCCTCATGTTGGCCATGTCTGCCAGCACCCCTGCTATGGAGACCAGGGTGGTGTTGATGGCCTGCAAGTCCTCCCTGATCCACTGATACTGTCTCTCCTGCAGCTGCCTGTTCTCCTGCACATTGTCCAGGATCTGACCCATCGTGCCCTGGGAATGTTGATATGCTCCCAGGATCTCAGTGAGTGCCTCCTGGAGAGTCGGTGCCCTGGGCCTGTCCTCCCCCTGGCGTACAGCATTCCTCCCAGTTTCCCTGTTGTTCTGTGCATCTGTCCCCTGAACCGTATGCCCACTGCCACTAACCCCAGGTCCCTGATTGTCTTTGGTATGAGGTGTGGCCTTGGGTCCCTGTAGAGGTGGACACACTGCTGATTGAATTGTCCTGGGGACAGAGGTATGGGTACACTGGGTGGGTGCTGTGGTGGTGTTTCCAGATGGGGGAGGCTCTTTGGTGGTGTGTCTCTGGCTTCTGCCTGGATCACAGGGAGTTGTGGGATGGTTCACCTTCTGCAGGGGGAGGGGTGCTGGTGGCCTGTTGGTCCAGTGGCGGGGCCACATGTCCACTAGCGGCAGCAGAAGTGGAGGGCTGTTCATCTGTTTGGCTAGTGGCAGAGGCCCGGTGGGGTGCCATTGCCTCCCTCACTGTGTTGGCCATGTCTGCCAGCACCCCTGCAATGGAGACCAGGGTGGTGTTGATGTCCTTCAAGTCCTCCCTGATCCCCAGATACTGTCCCTCCTGCAGCTGCATGTTCTCCTGCAACTTGTCCAGTATCTTGCCCATTGTCTCCTGGGAATGGTGGTATGCTCCCAGGATCACAGTGAGTGCCTCCTGGAGAGTCGGTTCCCTGGGCCTGTCCTCCCCCTGTCGCCCAGCAGTCCTCCCAGCTTCCCTGTTGTCCTGTGCCTCTGTCCCCTGAACCGTGTGCCCACTGCCACTGACCCCAGGTCCCTGATCTTCCTGTGTTTGTGGGTGGCATGGGGTCCCTGTAGTGGTGGACACACTGGTGATTGACGTGTCCTGGGAACAGAGGTATGGGCCCGCTGGGTGGGTGCTGTGGTGGTGTTTTCCTGAGGGGGAGGCTCTGTGGTGATATGGGAGTGTGCCTGGGTAACCGACTGTCCGGAGATCCCTGATGGGCCAGGTTGGTCATCCCGATCTAGGCGAGCAGAGCTGCTGCCATCACTGTGGGCCTCTTCTGGGGGGGGGGGGACTGGATGTTGCTGGCACCTCTTCTCCAGTGAGATTGGCTGGGGGACCTGTGGGGATGTAAATGCAGTGTTATTGTTTCTGTGTGTGACATCATGTGCATGGGTGTTGCCCTCTATGGTTGTTGTTGCCCTGGCAGATTTGCCTTTGGGTGAGTAGCTATTTGGGGGGCTAGGTGATTCTCTCCAGTGTGCATACAGTGGTGATAGGTGATCATGCAGGTCTTTGAGGGGTGTCCATGCATTGGTGTTGCATGCAGGGCTTGGCATTGGGATGAGTGGGTTGTGATGGTGGGGTATGTGGGAGGTGGTGAAGTGATGGGAGTGAGGGTACGGGTGGGGGTTTGTGATGGCATGCAGGTAGGTGGGGTGCTAGTAAAAGAGATTTGACTTACCAGAGTCCAGTCCTCCTCCTACTCCTGCCAGGCCCTCAGGATGCATCATGCCAAGACTTGCTTCTCCCGTGTTGTTAGTTGTGAGGGAGGAAGTGGGGGTCCACCGTCAGTCCTCTGTACAGCTAGTTGGTGTCTTGCTGCTGTGGAACGTACCTTCCCCCGTAGGTCGTTCCACCTCTTCCTGATGTTGTCCCTTGTTCTGGGGTGCTGTCCCACGGTGTAGACCCTGTCCACAATTCTCTGCCGTAGCTCCATTTTGCTAGCAATTGATGTCTGCTGCACCTGTGATCCAAATAGCTGTGGCTCTACCTGGATGATTTCCTCCACCATGACCCTCAGCTCCTCCTCTGGTGGCAATTCTTTCTAGTCGTAAATGGTTGTGGGTAGTGTGGGTGTGTGTTTTATAGTGGTGTGTGTATGGGTGTCAGGTGTGTGTAGTTTGAATTGACCAATATAGTGTTGTTTTGTTTGTATGTGTGTATTTTGAGTGCAGCAGTATGAACCACCAATGGTTTACCGCCATTGAATTTGTGGGTCATAATGCTGTGGGCGTAGTTCTGTTGGAGTAAGAGTGTGGGTTTTGCTACTGCCAGTTTATCGCTGACCTTTGGGCTGGTGGACTTGTGTGTGTGACTGTAAAGTGATGGATTGGTATGTGTGTGTCATAATATGGTTGGTGGTTATCTGCTGAGGTGGTGTTATGTTGGCGGCAGTCGGCATGGTGGTAAGCGGGATTTACCGCCAATGTCATAATGAGGGCCTTAGTGTACCTTAGCAACACTTTATGCCTGTGCAAAGCATCATGTATGTACAGCGTGTGTTCCCCCATGGGGCTAGAGCTAAACTGATGCAGAGGTATAGAAGAGTTTCTAGATCTTATATTTTATCTGGTACTTTGGAAGCCTGGACAGAGCAGGCATAAAAATGGGGCACACCATTGCTTTAAATGTTGGCCTATGTACTCTGCATGATTTGTACCATATATTTGGCATTTATCCTAGACAGTCCATCAATGGCATCCATCATGATGACACTATTACACCTACTATGCGCCATGGTATGCCATATATTGATTATGGCACAAATAAGTTGAGTGTAGGGGGAACGCTAAGGTGCCCAAGTGAAGTAGCACTGTTTTAGATGCTGTCCAACTTTTCTGACATGTGGCCCTTAGTGCCTTCACTTTAGACCTGCAGCAGAGTGATGTAGTTAACATCTGTACCTATTATGTGTGTTGTGTGTCATGTAACAGGTCTAGGGCCCTGTGTGTTGATTGTGAATCCCAACCCTTTGCCCTAGAAATACCTCCCTTGCACAAAGTGTTGTTTTTGGCAATTGCTGGCTGGCATACATATATGGATGAGGTTCATATGCCCAGAGTGGGACAGTCATATGAGATGTATTGTGATGTATGCATAATTTTACAGACAGCTGTGGGACAGGACAGGGCATGCTGTGCTTTTCAACAGTGCCCTGCATCAGGAGTCCAGCCCTGCTAAGTTCCATGTATCCTCATTCATGTGCATTTCTGGCCTCTCCCTCTACATTGTCAGCAGAACATCTGGCACAGTGCATTGTTGGTATCCTTGTTTCATAGTATGGAGAAGTGGGATTTACCAGTATGCTTGTTGTTGTGCTGTGAGGTGTCCATTCCTGCACATGATCTTTCATTGATGGTGACGTTATATTTCATTGTGTTCTGTACTATGTACCACACAAGGGAAACTTGTACACAATGAGTATATCTATCATATTTAGGTAATATGTAGATGGTGATGGGACCACTCAGGTGGCAATAGATATCAGTGCTGTTTGAGACTTCTACAGCAAAGTACATGTGGGGCAGTGCCAATATGTGAGTTGTTTGACGTTTGAATGTCCAATGCAAATCACATAGGAGTGATTCCTTGGTAAGTGTTTTATGTGTACAGAATTAGTGTTTTGTTGTGAACCTGTGGACAAATGTATTTATTTGAGTCCAGCTTTTGTATTCATAGGGGACATTGCGCCACCTGTTCATCCAGTGATATGTCAGTCAGGTGGTGCCGGGGACTTGTAAATATGGGCCTCTGTGAGGGTGATGTGCATTGCATGCAGTGTAGTGTGACATGTGGCTTATGTGTTGTGAGTTACACATCTGTTTTTCCCTGTCCATGTATGTTTGATGTTGTGTTTGTATTGTTTGTACTACAAGTTTGTTATGTTGTGTGTGTTATGATTTGCATGGTATCCTACCTACAAGTAGGCCATTGCCATATTGTCCATCCTGGAATTGTTAGTTTATAGTGGAGTCCCAGAAGATGTAAGCATAATGGATGCTTCCGGGATATTTAGAAAGGATGTTTGTGATCATTCCCCGGTGGTCCACGATGGTCTGCACATTGTTGGAGTGAGTATGTTTGCGGTTCCTGTACAGGTGTTGGGTTGTTGCAGGAGGGACAAGTTGGACATGGGTGCAGTCCATTGCACCCAGCACATGTGGGCAACCAGCATTCTGGTATAAACCTTGCTTAGGCAACTGCTGCAGTTCCCAGGTATTGGGGAACCAGATGTGGTCAGGTGTGAGACTGATGATGGCCAAGTCAGAGAGGGATGGGAGTGAGATCCCACCTGCTTGTGCGGCAGTTGACCGCAATTAACCTGATGCCAGCAAGTGGAGGACAGCCAGGAGTTTTTGTCATGGGTGGAATTGCTGTGTGATTCCTCACTGTTGCTGTGATATCTGGTGCAATGTGGTGGAGCAGAAGTACAATGGACCCACGCCTCAGACGGTAGAGTCTGATCACCTCTTGTTCCCTGAGGGCCCGGATGCTTGTACGCTGGCAAGAGAGCCTCTTTCGTCCTCTACGTTGCATTTGTGGCTGTTGTGGTGGTGTTTGCGGTTGCTGCAGTGGCACTGGTAGCACTTGGTGTCATTGTTGTCATCTTCAACGGGTTCCAAGCTGTAAGATTAACACTTCCTTGGTGTCCTGTTGCTTTCCAATGCTCCTTCTGTATGTTTCCCTTATGTAGTAATGTGTGGGTCTCATTTTAACACCTGGTCTGACAAGGCTTTAAAACTTTGACTCTAATCAGACTTAGGGGGTCATTCCGACCCCGGCGGGCACCGCCCGCCAAAAGACCGCACCGCGGTCAAATGACCGCAGCGGTCATTCTGACTTTCCGCTGGGCCGGCGGGCGATCTCCAAAAGATCACCCGACGGCCCAGCGGGAAAGCCCCTGCAAAGAGGAAGCCGGCTCCGAATGGAGCTGGCGGATTTGCAGGGGTGCGAAGGGTGCAGTGGCACCCGTCGCGATTTTCAGTGTCTGCAAAGCAGACACTGAAAATCTTTGTGGGGCCCTGTTAGGGGGCCCCTGCACTGCCCATGCCAGTGGCATGGGCAGTGCAGGGGCCCCCAGGGGCCCCACGACACCCATTCCCGCCATCCTGTTCCTGGTGGTAAAAACCGCCAGGAACAGGATGGCGGGAAGGGGGTCGGAATCCCCATGGCGGCGCTGCAAGCAGCGCCGCCATGGAGGATTCCCTGGGCCAGGGGTAAACCGGCGGGAAACCGCCGGTTCCCCTTTTCTGACCGCGGCTTTACCGCCGCGGTCAGAATGGCCCAGGAAGCACCGCCAGCCTGTTGGCGGTGCTTCCGCGGTCGTTGGCCCTCATGACCCCCTTAGTGTCATTTTTTAGAGGCGGTCATTTGCGCGCATCATTTTTCTGTCCTCAGTCTTCGTCCATGTTTCTCTACATGGTCACAGAACTTCTTGCTGACTTTGACTATCGCTAAAATGTGAGGGAGGTTGTATATTAGCCGATGTGTTGTGCTGACCTTTTCACTGAAGCACTATAAAACGCACACCCACACACACACACCCACATATATATACATATATATATATAGCGAGATAGAGATAGAGAGAGAAATTCACTGAAAAAAGCAAAGGTTACAGGGAAGTTATAGTTAGGAAATAGAAGTAAAAAGAAAAACATAGAAATGTACTTAAAAACAAAGATTACATGGGCATTATAGTTAGGCTTACATTTTAAACGTACCAAACCATAGAAATTCACCACTTATAGTTAGAGTTATCACAAGTAACTATAACTTGTGCCCTAAGGCAACTACAGAGTGAGAGGGTGAGAGATAGACATTTTTTAGGCTTTGGTGAAAGATATACTTAGAATGAGATATTACTTGACAAATTAAAAATATAAATGTAATTGCCAATTAAAAAGAGTTAGATCACCTTTCATTATGAACCTTGAACTTTTCAAGATTGAAAACAAATTAAAGTAGGAGAATGACCACAGACACAACTTGAGTAAAACCCTCAACTATCAGTGTGAGAGTCTGGGACCTTAACCATTATACCACAACTGAGGCCTTATTTGGTGAAATTATTGCAGGGAAAGACCATTCCAGTGACTAACTCTAACATTTGCTTTTTCCAAAGACCCACATTTTTTCCATTCCTGATCTTAAAATGCAGTGAAAAGCCAAGTACAAAAAAGCTCTTAACATTTTTTTTATATCAAAGACATAGGCCCTCATTACGAGCCTGGCGGTCTGTGACCTCCAGGCTCGCGGTTGGCGGGAGCACCGCCGACAGCCCGGCGGTGCCCCGCAGGGCATTCTGACCGCGGCGCTTTGGCCGCGGTCAGTGCAGGAAAACCGGCGGTCTCCCGCCGGTTTTCCGCTGCCCGTTGGAATCCTCCAAGGCGGCGCAGCTTGCTGCGCCGCCTTGGGGATTCTGACACCCCCTACCGCCATCCTGTTCCTGGCGGTTCGCCCGCCAGGAACAGGATGGCGGTAGGGGGTGTCGCGGGGCCCCTGGGGGCCCCTGCAGTGCCCATGCCAATGGCATGGGCACTGCAGGGGCCCCCGTAAGAGGGCCCCGCTTGTATTTCACTGTCTGCATAGCAGACAGTGAAATACGCGACGGGTGCAGTAGCACCCGTCGCACCTTCCCACTCCGCCGGCTCGATTCCGAGCCGGCGTCCTCGTGGGAAGGTTGTTTCCCGCTGGGCTGGCGGGCGGCCTTAAGGCGGCCGCCCGCCCGCCCAGCGGGAAACTCAGAATGCCGGCCGCGGTCTTCAGACCGCAGTGCGGTATTCCTGCGGCGCAACTTTGGCGGGCGGCCTCCGCCGCCCGTCAAAGTTGTAATGAGGGCCATAATACTCATTACCACAGTGCAGCTCTGATAGCATCTTCAGCAGCCTTCTAAAATTAAGAACTGTGGCACCAGGAGCTAGGTCTCCAGGAAGCTCTCCCCTACTACAATTGTTCCTTTTCAGGAAATATTTTCCTAGGATCTGCTGTCTGTCATGGGAGCACGTAGTTGAACTCATTTGGGGACCCGGGGCTGCAGATTATTTAAAAGTCGTAATTGAATTGATAAGGTAGGTTGTCACACAGGAAGATGTGCTGGTGAAAAAAGCAAAAGCTGATAGAAAAAAGGCATGCTTAATTACTTTTCAAAAACATCTTTTACACTAACCTTCTGTTTTTTAGACCAAATTTACCATAGTATAGCACAAAAATGAAATTTAGTGTTAAATATTTGTTTGACATCACTGATTCAAAAGCTAGATTCACCAACTCTCGATAAAGAACATTTCGTGTAGTTTGGTGAGCTTTTTAATTTGTAATAACAATTCTTTACATTTTGAAAATGGAATTGAAAAATCAAAACAATGAAAGGATTGGCAAGGGACATATTTACAACAAATTGGCATAGGGCAGGACCTGCAAGTATTTCTGCTGTGCTGCACTACACCAATTATAAAGGGCATAAATGCATCATATGTATGAGAAACAGGGCATTTGTGCCCTTCCCCCTGCGTTGGCACAAAATGTGCTGCCTAGCGCAAGGGTGCCTGTGTTGCATGCAGGTTTGCACAAAAACAGTCCATGGAGGCGTTTTCCTCTTTCTATGTGTGCTGCACAAAATGAGGAGAAATAAGAATGTTTGCGGCTCACCTGGGCGGGCGTAAGATTTTGATGCATTTCCAGTTTTACATTGCCTTGTAAATCTGGGAATGCATCAAACCCCATGGCTATTGTCTGGGAAAACCCACCACAATGCCCATGGACTGCCCTTTAAAGCAGTGTAAGGCAATGAAGTGACTTGCGCTGTATTGTCTTACACCATATGTACAGGCCACGAAGAGCCATGCAAAGCAGCTTCACATGGCCTCGTAGCTATGGGTCTGCACTATATGCTGCTGGAGATTAAAAAAAGTGATGCGCTGGTGGTGCAAGAGGCTTGTATGTATGCTCCTAAGTCTTTAAAAGTTTGAAACAGGTGCGGCATGTCTACGAGACCCTTTGCATCGCTCTTGCACCATAAAACATGGTGCAAGAGCAACGGAAGCCCAAACCGAATTTATGAAGCCATCCAAGGTCACCTTGGGTGGCCCTGAGTGACTTCATAAATCTCAAGTAAAGCAATGCAGTGCCAATCACTGCATTGTCTTACTCAACCTTGGGGAGGCATTTCATTGATGTTCCATGGGTGTTCCCAAGCAACATCCATGTATTTTGATGCGTTCTGAAAATTAACAGAAGTGAGTTGAGGTGTAACAAGAAGAAATATATTTATTTCTCCTAGTTTCTTTCTCTTTCTATGTATGCAGAATTGTGCAGTACACAAAGAAAGAGTAAAAAGCCTCAGGGGATTATTTTTGTGCAAGAAGGTGCCCCTTCCTGCACATAAACAATCATATGTGCAACAGAGGTACCCTTGCACCATAGTGCAAGGGTGCCTGCGTTGGCACTAGGCAGCACATTGTGCACCAGGGCTGGGGAATGGACAGGAAGGCACCATATTGTTATAAATATGGTGTATTCCTGCCCTTTCCCTGTGAAGCAGCTCAGTGCAGCAAGGTGACTTGCTCATTTGCAGGGGTACCCCCACGAAGGCATGGGGAGGGGCACACACCGCCATATGCAGCACCCCTGGGACCCACTCAGCCATGACCACTAGTGGATGCCTACAAGCTAGGTAGCAGGATTATCCCTTCAGGACCCATGCCACCAGGGGACCTACTCTGCAATGTCAGGCCTGGCCTAGGGGCACCCACTGACATACAACCACACCTGGATGCCTCCCTACCATGCATAAGTTGTAATGATGGGCACTTTACTCACCCCCTTGTGGCTGCTGTGATGCCCTCAAGCACCCATCCAGCTCAGGATAGGCCACCGCCAGTATGCTGGCCATCTGGGGGGTCAGGGTTCGATGGGCACCCCTTCCTTATTGGGAGGGCATCTCCAGCTGGGCCTCCGCCGTATTCCGTGCCCAGTGTCTCAGGTCCTCCTACCGTTTCCGACAGTAGGTTCTCTGCCTGCCATAGACCCCCAGGGTCCGCGCCTCCTTGGAAATGGCACGCCATATACCCTTCTTTAGATGGGCGCTGACCTGCAGAGGGAAAACACACAGGAAAATAGTATAAGTCAAACAGTCCTGCATGTTATACTTATGGCCCACCATACCCCTTCACATCACCATTCACACACACACATGGCCCAGGGCACATCCACCCACCCCCCCTTACATGAGGCCTTCACACACCCCTCCGTGCATTCATGCCACTTGCATCATGCCCACAATTTACTCACCTGTTAGTCTGGAGGCCCATAAAGTTGTCCGTCCTGGGGTAGGACCCCATCCACCAGTCTCTCCAACTCCTCCAAGGTGAAGGCAGGGGCCCTTTCCTCAGTCACACGGGCCATGGTAGGTTCCAGACACAGGTCACAGCAGCACATGCAGTGTAGGTCCTCTCCTGTGGAAGGTCAGGTAGCAAGTGAGGAATCAGATAGAAAATGGCGGTCATGTCCGTGGCGGTGCATACCGTCACCGCCGGCGTACATCACTATTGGCCACTGTAAGCCATATGGCCCAATGTTAACCAGTGAGGAGTTACTCAGTGGTTCTCGACCGCTTCCCGCAATGGCGCACAACATCAGCGGAATTACCTCACACAGGACAGGCGGACGACATTTCAAGGGGGGGCAGGCCCAGGATAATTACTGCGTCACTGTTTAAATTTAGAAATACAAGACAATTCTCACTTACCCATTACAATTTGACAGCATGCATCGTATTGTTGTAACCCCATTGTTCAGTTTGTTACCGGCTCCTCACTCTTTTGTGCATTAGATTGCTACTGCTGCGGATGAATATGAGATGGAGACATACCCCTGTGTACAGACCCCTGGTGGACTTGGCAGCAATGGAGGACAGGCACATCATCCTCACCTATAGACTTGACAGGGCCACAATCACAGAGCTGTGTGCTCAATTGGAGCCTGACCTGATATCTGCTATCCGTCACCCCACTGGGATCGCCCCTCTTGTGCAAGATCCATCAGTGCTCCATTTCCTGGCAACTAGTTCTTTCCAAGTGACAGTGGGCTTGGCAGCAGGAATGTCACAGCCAATGTTCTCAATAGTGCTGACCAGAGTGTTGTCTGCGCTGATTAAACACATGTGCAGCTACATTGTATTTCCCTAGGTGGAGGATTTGGCCACAGTGAATAGCAGCATCCCAAATGTGATGGGCCAACTACAGAGGCACAGGGTGTGGCTAATAGGTGAGCCCTGGCCCCCACCCAGTATATGTTGGTGTATGGGTATGGTTTGGACCATATGGAATAGTGTGTGGCTAAATGGTGTCCCTCGATATTTGCAGGTGACTCTGGTTACCTCAACCTATCATGGTTACTGACCCCTTTGAGGAATCCCAGGACAAGGGCAGAAGAACGTTATAATGAGGCACATGGGTGAACCAGAAGGATCATAGAAAGAACCTTTGGCCTCCTGAAGGCCAGATTTTGGTGCCTCCATCTAACAGGTGGATCCCTGTGCTACTCATGCAAGAAGGTCTGCCTGATAATAGTGGCATGCTCCATGTTGCACAACCTTGCCCTGAGACGCCATGTGCCTTTTCTGCAGGAGGAGGAGGCTGGAGATGCACGTGTGGCAGCAGTGTACCCTGTGGACAGTGAGGATGAGGTGGCAGAAGATGAGGACAACAGAACTACAGTGATATGACAATATTTCCAATGACACACAGGTAAGACAGTCTTACTTCACATTTCATTGTCATTATTTTGAAATTCTGTGACACTGGCATGCTGTTATTTCCCACTTCTATGACCACTTACTGTACCCTTTGGCAATTCTTTTACATATGTTGGTGCCTCACAATAGCGCCTGGTGTGATCACTGCAGCCAGCTACAGGTCTTTCTTATGTGCTCATTTACTGTACAGTTGAATTGCAATGTTTTTACCTGGTTAAACGTATACATACTTGAAAAATGTGACATACTCTATACTTGTATTTTTTCCAAGGGTGTTTATTGAAGTGCTAATAAAAAGAGGGGCAAGTGCAATGGGATGGGGTGATGATGGAGGGAATTACAGGGTATAGTTCCAGTCTGTAGCACAGATGCATTGTCCTTGGGGACATAGGAAGGGGAGCAATGGCAGTTCAATGTGGACAAGGTGACAGAGTGGGACACAAGGGTGACAATCAGGAGAGTCTTGTTTCCTGGCGGGGGTCTTGGCAATAGTCTCTGGCTTCTGCCTGGATCGCAGGGAACATTTGTGGGGTGGTTCTCTTTCTGCAGAGTTGCTGGTGGCCTGTGAGTCCTGTGGCAGGACCTCCTGCCCACTAGCCAACGTGGAGGTGGAAGGCAGTTCAGATGTCTGACTAGTGGCTGGGGCCCGCTATTGTGAGACTGCCTCCCTCATAATGTTGGCCATGTCTGCCAGCACCTGTGCTATGGAGACCAGGGTGGTGTTGATGGCCTGCAAGTCCTCCCTGACCCCCTGGTACTGTCCCTCCTGCAGCCACCTGTCCTCCTCCACATTGTCCAGGATCTGACCCATTGTGTCCTGGGAATGTTGATATGCTCTAAGGATCTCAGTCAGTGTCTCCTGGAGAGTCTGTTCCCTGGGTCTGTCCTCTCCCTGGCGTACAGCAGTCCTCCCAGTTTCCCTGTTGTCCTGTGCATCTGTCCACTGAACCGTGTGTCCACTGCCACTGACCCCAGGCCCCTGATTGTCTTTGGTATGAGGTGTGGCCTGGGGTCCCTGTAGAGGTGGACACACTGCTGATTGACGTGTCCTGGGGACAGCGGTATGGGTACGCTGGGTGGGTGCTGTGGTGGTGTTTCCAGATGGGGGAGGCTCTGTTGTGGTGTGTGACAATGCTTGGGTAACCGACTGTCCAGAGGTCCCTGATGGGCTAGGATGGTCATCCAGATCCAGGGGACCTGAGTTCCTGTCATCACTGTGGGCCTCTTCAGTTGGAGGACTAGATATTGCTGGCACCTCCTCTCCGGTGACATTGGCTGGGATACCTGTGGGGATGTAAATGATGTGTTATTGTTTCTGTGTGTGACATATTGTGCATCAGTGGGTTGCCCTCTTTGATTGTATTTGCCCTGGCAGCTTTAACTTGTGTAAGTTGGTATGTGGGTGGCTAGCTGATTCTCTCAGGTGTGCATGCTTTGGTGATAGGTGTGCATGCAGGGCTGTGAGTGATGTCCATGCATTGGTAGAGCATGCAGGGCTTGGCATTGGGATGAGTGAGATGTGATGGTGGGGTGTGTGGGAGGTGATGGAGTGATGGGAATGAGGGTGAGTGTGAGGGTGGGGGTATGTGATGGCATGCAGGTAGGTGGGTGATAATAGTAAAGAGTTGACTTACCAGAGTCCAGTCCTCCTTCTACTCCGGCCAGGCCCTCAGGATGCCTGATTTCCAAGATTTGCTCCTCCCATGTTGTTAGTTGTGGGGGATGATATGGGGGACCACCGCCAGTCCTCTGTACAGCGAGTTGGTGTCTTGCTGCAGTGGAACGTACCTTCCCCCGTAGGTTGTTCCACCTCTTCCTGATGTTGTCCCTTGTTCTTGGGTGCTGTCTCACGTCGAGAACCCTGTCAACGATCTTCTGCCATAGCTCCATCTTCCTAGCTATCGATATCTGCTGCACCTGTGGTCCAAATAGCTGAGGCTCTACCCTGATGATTTCCACCACCATGACTCTTAGCTCCTCCTCTGAGAAACGGGGGTGTCTTTGTGGTGCAGTGGGTGTTGTGTGAGGTGTGTAGGTGTGGGTGTGTTAGGTAATGTGTTGGGGGGTGTGATGTGGGGTGTGTGGGTGGTGTATAGGTGTAGGTAGTGTGTGGCTCTGGTTTTGTCTGTGGTCGTGGTGTCTGTCTCGTTCCAATGGTTTTAGTAATAAAGGTTTGTGGGTAATGGGGTGTGTGTTTTATAGTGGTGTGGGTGTGGTGTGCATGTGAGTGTCAGGTGTGTGTTGTTTGAATTGTCCAATGCAATGTGGTGTTGTTTTGTTTGTGTGTGTGAATTTTGAGTGCGGCGGTATGTACCGTCAATGGTTTACCGCCATGGAATGTCTGCCATGGTGATCTGTGGGTCATAATGTGGTGGGTGTTGTTCTGTTGGCATAACGGTGTGGGTTTTGATGCTGCCAGTTTATCACTGACCTTTGGTGTGGCAGAATTGTATCTGTGGCTGAATAGTGACGGATTGGTGTGTGTGTGTCATAATATGGTGAACAGATATCCGCCGTAGCTGCAGTATGTTGGCTGCAGTCAGCATGGCGGTAAGTGGGATTTACTGCCAATGTCATAATGAGGCCAATATGCCTATATGTGGCCACAGTTAATTGAAGTAACACACATAATTGAAAATATGTTAAGGGGAGAATGAAATTTGTGAAAAGATGTTTTCAAAAAAATAGTACACTAAATGGAGAAACACTTCTCAAAAAAATGTTTTGGAAACATGTTTTTCCAAAATATTTAGAATCACGATTACCATTTGGATTGTATTAAACAAGCCTGTTGAAGGGAAATCAGGCATGTTCTATTATTTTAAGGAATTGGATTTGAGGTCTGATAGAACATGGTTCACCAGGTAGTGGAAAATGTCAGACACAGTCTTCAACCCAAAGGGCATTAATGTTTACTGTAATAAACCTTCAGGCATGGAAAATGCAATCTTCTCCTTTGCATTAGACACTAAAGCAATTTGTCAGTAGCCATAGGACAAATCAGAGGTGCTTAAATGTACTGCACTACCTATCTGTTCCAAAAGATCATCAGTTCTGTGGATTATATGTGCACCCGTCTCAGTGACGTTGATAAAGATCTTATAGCTCACCCAAAGCACGCCTGTGGAACCTTGTTTTGGGCCAAACACAACTGGGCTGGCCCAAGAACTATTGGATCACTCAATGACTCTCAAGCATCAAAATCTAGGCCACTTCATCCTTAATGCATTCCTGAATTTGTTCATACATGCAATAAGTCTTGCTTTTCACTGGTAGACTATTTCTCCTGTCAATGTAACTAACACAGACTGGCTTCAACCAAGCAGTCATTGAGAAGAGATGTGAAAAATGTTTCAGTGCCTTTCAACGCTCCTTCTGCTACTCAGGTGTCAACTCAGAGCAAGCTGCATACCTTTTAGGGATTCATCCTTCTTGTCAATATGCAGTAAGTCAGGAAGCAGCTCACTGCCTTCCTCTAGTTCATCTGCCATGACCATAATACTCAGAGTCTTATTTACAAGCCCCTTGTGTCATGGATGCATCACTTTCCCCCCCAAAAAAGTGACGCATCAGCGGTGCAAGGGGCATGTAAATAAGCCCCTCACTGTGTAATCTCTCCATTGATAAGCCTTAAACTAGTTCACATGGAATGTCCTCCTGTGTTCCCTTGTGACACTTAAATTGACATCAGAAACTCTGTGCACTACCTGATATGGCCCACGCCACTTATCCTCCATAGCTCTGGGTCAAACAAGCTTCAGCACAAACAGCTCTTGACCCTCCTGGTACCCGGCTAGCATCACTTTATGGTCATACTGCTCATTGATCAGCTCTTGACCTCCTTGAAGGTATTCAATGTATTGCATCAACAACGTCCTGAACCCAATTATATTGCCCACCACACCCTTCTTAAGTGACTCCAAAGTTAATTCTCTCCCTTCTATGGTCAATGCACTGGTTGTGCAAGCAGAAGATCAACTGGTCTCAAACCTATTCCCTTGTATGGAATTTAATTGTGAGTGAATAAGTGACATGGCAGGAGAAGAACCCACTTCCTCCTGAGATTCTCTCGATGAGTTCCCATCATGTTCCTAGGGGTCTTAATATTTAACCTTTCTAGCAACCTATTGTTTTGTGTGTGGCATCTGATTTATAAGTGGTAGGTTACACAGCTTTCTCTCACATCTTTCTCATGCTTGAGAAGATAAAGTTGCTTCCCTGGTAAGAAATTGCAATCTTTGGAAAGCCAGCCCTAGAAAAGATACTTAGTGGCATATTTATACTCTGTTTGCACCGAATTAGTGTTTTTTTCCCCTCTAATTCGGTGCAAAACAAACTCCATATTTATACTTTGGCGTTAGACCCGTCTAGCGCCAAATTGATGGAGTTAAAGTAATTTTTTGGAAGTGGAAACCTACCTTGCCTTAATGAGTTGCAAGGTAGGCGTTCCAGTGCAAAAAATGACTCTATGGCCTTAACACCATATTTATACTTCTGTGCAAAAATGGTACACGTGTGGGAGGAGGGTTCAAAAAATGGTGCAAAGCTTGCTTTGCCCTATTTTTTAACGCCTGGGTCAGGGCAGGCATTAGGGGACCTGTGGGCCTATTTCCATGGTGGAACACCATGGAATAAGCCCACAGGTGCCCTCCCCAGGACTCAGGGACACCCCCACCCACACCAGAGGGACAGCGGAGGATGGGGACCCCATCCCAGGTAAGTACAGGTAAGTATTTTATTTTATTTTTTAAAGTGCCATTGGGGGCCCTGACATGGGCCCCCATACATGGCACTGGGTGCAATGGCCATGCCGAGGGGACCCTGGTCCCCTGTCCTGGCCATTGGGGTGGTGGGCATGGCTCCTGTCTTTTCTAAGACAGGAGTCATGTGGTAGTGGTATGGATGGTTTTGCGTCAGAAAATGACTCTAGGCAGGTTAGAGTCATTTCTTTTTTTTACTCTAACCTGCCTAACGTCATTTTTTGGTGCAAAAAAACCTTTTTCCATACCGCCAGTCCCACCCGACTAAAGTCATTTTTTTTGCAGCTAGCCTACCCTTTGCACCAGCTTGCACCATTCTATAAATATGGTGCCCGGCTGGTGCACAGAAATGGTGCAAGCTGGTGCTAAACTTTTTGGTGCAAAACTGAGTTGGTGCAGTTTTGCACCAAAACGTGTAAATCAGGGCCTTAGAGCCCTAGTTACCAACTTCCACTTGTGCCCCTCATGGGTACAGCTTCTTGTGACTTGGTTCCAAGATTCAACACAAACAACATATACTTGCTTCTCGATGCAATGGAGGTGTCCAAATGGATCAACTATACCTATTTTCTCCAGCACAAATGCAACACCAATAACTGGTAGAAGCTCTAAAGGGGATTGGGTCTTACCTATTGACTTACCACTCAATTGGCAAGTGGGACATATTCGGGCGAATCTCTCTGTATTTCTGCACAACACTGTCAGTCAAAAAGAAGGGGCAACCTATCTTGGGGCTTTCTAGAGCCAAGTGTCCAGCTAAGGGCACTTTCATGGACCAGTCAAAACAAGAAAACATCTTCTATTAGTGGAACCATTAGTGTCTTGATAGCCACTTGCTCAGGATACACAGGCTCATTGTAAAGCGGTCCATACTCCCAGACAGAATAATATCCTCAGTCCACTCCCCTGCTGACCTTTCTGAAGTCTCTGCAGCTCTGGAAGTCTCTCAGCTTTCAACACTTGGTCCTCCTCAGAGGTCTAATTTTCCTCTACATCTGGATACCACTCCCAGTGCCTTCTAAGATCCTGTCCTAATCCATATATTACCCTGACCTTGTATTCACAAAACTGGGATGAGCCCAGTCTCCTCCTGAGTCCAGACGTGCAGGCTGTCCTCTGACACAGTTCAAGCCATACAAACTTCTCATGCTGGTAATAAGCCAGGGGAAATCAAATAATTCCCCAACATATATCCAGCACCAACCTTCTGTCTCATCCTTACATTAACCATGACTGGCATGCCATTGGTTTTTACTTAAACACAAGCAATTTATACTCAATTACCAATTTGGGTAATTAGTATTTTTCCCAAATGTCCATACCCAATATCAGAAGGACAGCAGGGCTATCTCTCTGGTCTTTTCACTCAGAGTCAACTCCCTCTTTATCATGGGTGCCGCTACAGTGTTTTTCACCTGAGAGTCTCTCATGGAATGCACCCTCCTTGCGACACCTATAACAAGTAATCATGTTGGGCTTAGAAGAATCTTTCTTGAACTATGTCCTTGTTCTGTTCATGACTTGGAAACCAATTCTCTTTCTGCTTGTGTCTTCCTTTGGAACCTTAGGAATTGCCCTGGCCCCAGCCCTCCAGATTGGGATCAGTCTCTTGGGAAGAATTCATCTCTCCCTTTTCCTTAGAGTTGTGATGCTTTAGCCCTTATTAACCCTGTAGGCTAATCACCTGTCAGGTAAAACTGCAAGTAGCACTGATTCTCTGGATCCTATTCTGTCATATCTGACAGGAACTGCCTAAACTGGGTGAAGAACTCCTCCTTGAACTGCTCTGTCACCATCAATTGGTTTAGGGCATGGCAATACTTGGCCATCATTCCTCTCACACACTAATTCCCAGAGTACTATGTATTTCGGTTTTAAATTGCACAGTATCTGCTCTTTTGCTATTTGAAGGTACTGAGCAGGTTTCAACCCAAACAGTCTGATCAGAGATTCCTTCATTGGCCCATAGTTCATTTGCACGACCAGGCAGTGATCCAAGTGACTGCTGTACCTTCTATTAGGAAGTGACTCATTGAAGAGATACAATTATACACAGCATTCAAGACTGTGCTCTTCAAGCAGACTCAAAGCTCAAAAACGAATTCAAAATATCTCATCCCTGTATGTACATGGGCACAAACTTTTTTGGAACTGTGGCAGGTACTCTGGTAGAGTTGGAAGTGGGATCACTTAGACCAGATGTTTAGTGTCTTCATTGCTATCAAGTTTCTCTTTTTTTCAAAGCTATCCTCTCTATCTTCAATTCTCCCTCAATTTTTCTGTTGTTACCCATTCCAGCTCCTCACGCTCCATTTTCTTTCATGGGTGTACTCTTTTTATCTCTCGCCTCTCCTTTCCTTCTGTTTCTGGCAAGCTTATCTCAGATCTTCGCTCTCAAATTCCCTGATCTTCTCTTCATCCTCAGTCTTAGCTATCTGATGATCGACAGCTGCAAGTGAAGGGTCTCAGCTAAACATAACCCATCCAAAGGGATAGCATGTAGAGTCTCTGAGAATGGTGCCCTGGAAATGGTGGCAATGATTGCATTGCCCATGGAAAACCTATGCTATGGGTCTAAGAGAACAGTAAAATCCTCCCTGTGTTCCTAACATAGCACCTTCCCTAGTGTCCATCACAGTTTCTTCCTTTCCCCTCCAGTCATCTAATTGGTCTCTTTCAAAATTAACAATGACCTTACGCCTTCTTGGGAGCCCTCCTCCCTTATCCAAACACATATCCTCAACTGATCTAAGGGCAGAAGCACAAGGTCTCTTCAACTAATCTTGAATCTGCCATATTGACATGCAGGTCATAATGTATACAAGTTCAACTTATTACTCTATTGCTGAAAGGGGAAATTGGCTTTTGCAGGACAACAAAATGCTTGCTGTAAATTTTAGACCCCATTCAGGGCCCCATGGCTTGGCCTCCACCACTGGGATATGGGTGGTTTGTCTCTGAAGTCCTGGGGGTCTATCCTGCTATGGCTCTGTAAACTGGCTCAAATATAACATGACGACACATGACTATGAGTGATAGCGATGGTAAGCATTCAAAAGCTTCTCAGTGGGGTAGTGTGGGGGTGTTTGAGATCAAATCTCTACCATCACAGAGGGGCATATTTATGAGAGCCTTTTGTCATGTTTGCACAAGGCAAAGTGGTACATGCGTGAGGCTTTGAGTGGCCTCATAAATCTTGAGTAAGGCAGTGCGAATCGCTGCGTCGCCTTCTTGCGCGCTAGGGAGGTGTTTCATGGGCGTTACGGTGGGTGTGGGGCACGCAACTCCCATGGGTTTTGATATATTCACAGATTTATAAGGACTTGTAAACCTGGGAATGCATCAACACCTTATGGCTCACGAGGGCAGGCATAACATGGAGAAATATATTAATTTCTCCTTGTCTTTTCCTCCTTCGATGTGTGCTGTATTCTGAAGGCACATGTAGTAAGAGGAAAACATCTCCATGGATTGTTTCTGTGCAGGAAGGTGTCCATTCCTGCACTTAAATTATCAAGTCAACAACACTGACACCCTTGCACAATGCAAGGGTGCCTGCATTGGTGCAAGGCTGTGGAAACAGCACAGCACAGGGGGAAAGGACAGGAATGCACAGTATTGGAAAAATACATTACATTCCTACCCTTTCTCTTTGACAAGGGGCAGCATAGCAAGGTAATTTGCTGTGCTGCCGGAATCCCATAAATGAGGGCAACAGTGTATAAACCACCTATGGTTCACTGAGGGATGAGGGAAGCAAACATTTTTCAGACAACAAAGAATCGTTAAATTGGAGAAACGGTTGACAATGCAATTTAGCATTGACAAACCCATAAAAAAAAAGAACAAATGAAATAAAAATGAAATAAAAACCTAACAACTACACTAATTCTTACCAATTTGTATATATTATTATCACTCAAAAGATGAAAGTCTTCTAGTGGTGCAGTGCTTTTTTTGTAACAGCACAGTACAAATTGTGATAGGTAAGGTGAAAGTACTTTTATATACAAGAGAAGGTTGAAACTTGAGCATCCACAGTAGGCTGCATTGATCATGTAATGTTACATCTGGTTACTATAGCTGAGCCATACAATGTTTACATTTGTTAACAGTGTTGTGAATGATGCAACCACACAACAGCACAATAAATAAATGTCCACCCCAGGGCTTGATGTTTAAGAAAGAAAAGGACTTTATTTTGCACTTGAAGGGAATTTTACACACAAATATGGTATTGTAGGAAAATGCCACTTTTTTACATGTTCACCCCCACTTTATGCTCCCTGATACTGATGTTGTTGATTGGAGATGCATGGGTCCCTGCTAACCAGGCCCTACTGCCAGTGCTCTTTCCCTAAAGCAGACAACTGCTCAATTGTAACCCAATTGGCAAGGCCTTTAGCACCCCTGTAAGTCTCTTGTAAATGGTACCCGGGGCATAGGTACTAAAGAGGGTGCCTAAGGGCGCGGCAGGTATTATGCCACTCTAAGGAACCTACACACACACTACAACAGACTGCCATTGCAGGATGCATAAAATCATGCAAACCATTCCATAAACATGACTTTTCGTACCCCGTGTACAATCCCCACTAACACAGCAGGTATTATATGTAAGTCACCCCTACAGCAGGCCTTAGAGCCCTAAGCCAGGGTACACTATAATACATCTGAGGGAACAACTGCATGAGCAAACAATGGATTTAGCCCCAGACCTCTGACTGGTGGTGAATGTTTGACACTGTTCAGCATTCATTACCTGTTCCTTTTACATTTGCCACCCTAACTGCATTGGGTATGCCTAGCTATGGGATTCAAGCTAGCCTGGCTGTTGAGGGGTGATACCTCAAAACCAGTCCCAGGATGCTTGTTTCCGGTCTGGGGAGGACCTAGCCTCGCAATTCGGGTTGGACTGTTCCCATGGGGAGCAGGGTGAAGACTGATTTGCACGTGGCTGGGTCCAAACTAGGGTGGCATGGTGGGCAAAAAAAAGATGGATTAGGATGTGGCCTGAGCAAATACCAGTGGCTAAGATTAATTCAAGCATTCCATCTATCACCTTGTTGTTTTTGTATTAGCCTGTAAGTGTGACATGCTTTCTGCATCCCACCTTTCTGCTGTCAAATAGGCCTCAGGGCAAGGAGTGGCTTTCCCCAGGTCAGGGAGAAGCCAGGGTTGCATATCAAAGGGCGGAAGTGGCTTGGAAGCCTCCAACCCAGATATGCTAATTTGGTAGCCCTCCTGCTAGAGGAGGTGATAACACCTTCTGCCAAGCAGGCATTGCTTCTGGCCTCTCAGAGTGTGGGTTCTCCCTTGCAGGGGATCAGGAACTGGTCTGTGGTGGCAGCCTGAACTCCACCAGGACACTAGACGGCTGATTTTGTTTCAGGGGGCACCTCTTATGGGCCCTCTGGGTGCCTGTCAGAATACATCTGATCAGTACAGATTTAATAACTGAGGTGGTTGATACCAAACACCACTATCTTCAGTATATTTCCGGGCCCTGCTGTTGTGTTTTTCTTCTGCTCTGCAGGTCATACCCAAGAAGTGTGAGAGCCTCCAATGCAAGGGACTAGTGACCTGTACAAACAGCTCTGCACCTGAGCCCCACAGCCCAGGTTCATGCCAACAACTGTGCCCCCTTGCTTTTAAAGTCCCTCATGAGTCGAGCCCCCCTTGGGGTTCCGCCAGCCTTGACCCAAAGTCCCCCTTTGCATCCTGTGTTCACAGGTGCCCATTGCTTTCTATGGTGTAGAGTTTGAGGCTACCAAATGGGCACGCGCCTCTGCACCCAGACACGCCAGGGCAGGTAAACCCAAACTGCTGGTGGTTCCTTGTACCTTGGCCCCCTAGCACCTTAACTTCCATAGGTCACCGCTGAACTCTATCTACAAATACCCTTATGCAGAAAATGCCTTTTCTCACATAGGAAACCATTACCGCATTCCAGGCGCATGTCTCCAAAACTGTTATTTGAGTATTTTTTATATTTTCTTGTAAAATTGAGAACTCTGAAAGTAGTTACCTGATTTTGATGATGTTGATGTCTAAAATCAGATAAAAATCAGTGTTATTTTTATAAATTGGTCTTGGATTTCTTTCTTAAGTGTGTGTACCATTTACTGACTCTGTGATTGTAATAAATGCTTAACACTTCCCTCTGATAAGCTTAGGCTGCTGGACAACACTAGCACAAGTAGAGCAGTTGGAATTATTAAAGTAAGCCCTGCAAAGCCAAATAGGGGTCGTGTGGACTTATTGCATGGTGTGTTCTTTCATTGGCCCTCTACATAAAAAGCCAGCTCCCTACAGATACCAAAACAAACTAGTAGCCTGGGCATGGTAGGCAGAACTGTTCATCTATGTGCTATCTAGCCTTGGTCCCCTCCTTCTGTTCTAGGCAGGTTTCCTCTCCTTCGGTAATTAGTATTGCTAACGAAAATGTCTTAATTAGAAATTATTAATGAATGACTATGTATTTTTGAATTATGAATTTGTACAAAATAATATAACGTAGAAAAATAATGTGCACATTTGAATTGCAACCTCGGAGAATGGCCACCAGTGTTCATGAAATGTACCAAATGAATGAAATGATTAACACATAAGAAATATTGAAAATATATTAGATTAATGTAGTAATATGTAATACTAAAGGATATGAATTATGCGTTAGCTTGTTAATTGTAGGCCTTAACTTAGCGAGTGTCTTGGCCTAGTTTTGCCAGGCCTCATGCAGAAGCTGTATTTCTTAGCGTTTAATAAAAAATGCAGACAGGATGAACTAACTGTGAAATGCTCATTGTTTTAATAAAATGCTTAGCAGAAGTTTTCCATGGAAACCAATGGACAGGAGATGAGACCTCTCACAAAGTAACAATTTATGTGTAATGTGCGCTAGATGTTCTTCCCCAGGACGCGTACAATGAAGAAACTGACTGGAGACGAAGATGCAACAAAATTGATACCTGATGAGCCGGATGATGAGAACATTGTAAAGCAGACCAATCAACGACGTGAACTGTGAAATATTAGAATTCATAGATTTAGTATAAGAGTAATAACGTACGATTAATTGACCAATTGGAAGTTGGGGGATAGTTTGGGGAACTTTAATATAACAACGTGACAGAGGGAAAAGAGAGCAGATCTTACCTCGTTACGAGATGCGATATTTGGAGAAGAGATTCAACATTCTGTCATTGGGCTCATACTCTCTGACTGAGAGCCTGATGTTTTGCTGATCGATTGATGACCTGAGGACGAAGACTGATTCTGCTTGCTGACCCATACCATGGATAGGTAGATATGACAATGACTGAATTGCATTTTTATGCCTTTTCTTTCTAGGTACCAATTGCGCTGTCTAAATATTTTCTTTAGGTAGATGTTTTTCCAAATTTGTGTTCTAAATTTGTTTTGCAGGAAGCCCCACATGCTGATGCTAATCTGTGTTAGTTGAAGTTACTCACATGACAACTGACGAATTACAGAGACAAATGATTGACGGACTATTTTGCAACTTGATGGATATCATAGTTTTGCTTAAATGGGTTTTACTAATGTCTTGTGTTGATGCGTTAGAATGTCTTTTGATTCAAGCTTTGATTAGATCACGTCTTCTGCGACTTGCCGATTAACAGCGTTATTAAAAATTTTTGGTTTGAGTTAATGATTAAGATTCATGACTTAATGTTGTTAACGAAAGGGAAATAAACTTACTAAACTTATACCTAAAGGTGTGGTTATTCATGGCTGAAGAGTCATGGTGTGAAAAATTACTGACTCCTTTCATTGTTGACTTGACTATTGGTTATTGATTATTGTGCATTGATTGTTGATTCTGTGTCGAAACTATGGTAAGAACACCCTATACGAATCAAAAGGTTCATCGACCTAAACGCGTCCCCTTGTAAGTTTACTTATAAAGGACCGATGCGCTAACAGTATCACTATGTCTTAGGTCTCGATCTCCAAATCATGTGGTTGCACTTAGTCATTCACAGTTCAGTTTTTACAATTTCCTACCAAACTCTGTGGAACATTCCTTTGGGCAGGCGGCCTGCTTTCTCTGAAGCATGTTTTCCCATTTCCAACTTCCGAGAGTTGGTGCCCTGGTACAAACTATCTGTGCATCCTCCCTGCTGGCTGCTGGGGCACTTGCCCGGCAGATGCAGATCTGGCACTTCTGCTTCACTGCAGTCCCCAATGGTCTTCTGTGGTTGTTGAGCAGATGAGAGTGACAATTCCAGGTGAAGGCTTGATCACGGTGAGAACAGTTGAGCCCCGCAAATGTTACTCTTCGTTTAAGGTTGGCACTGGCAGGCACTCTCCTTCCCTCAGCAGACAGACAGGCATCTAGGCACTTCAGATCATGTATACAGTTCCCCCAGTAAGTGTCGACTGAAGCAATATCCCCTCACCTCTGTGAGCCTGGCTGTCAGGCAGATACTAGTTCTGGTTGCACAGAAGTCATCTGAGTACTCTGTGGAGTTCTCCTTTCCTTGTCCATAGATGATTTGGGACTGGAACAACAAGTGGTGCAGTCAGGTACCACTTTTAAACAGCAAAATCAGGCAGGTGATGTATACCAACTGTTTGCACCATCAGAACCGGTTTGTTGTGGTTCTCCTTTTACGTGCTTTTGCAGGCAGCTCTCCAGGCACAGACTTTGTGTAAAGTGACATTTCTCAAAAGAGTGTAATCTCCAGCCTGAAGCCCTCAAAGGTTTCTATACTTGGCTGCCATCAGCCAAACCGAGAGTATGATCAGAGAAAGGCAAAAGACCTGGCCTTACCTAAAATGTAATCTTTGCTTTGCATAGAGGGTCTGAAATCTTACCCTTCACCCATGCCACCCCCGAATCAAAGTGTTCAGGAAGACTAATCAGCAGCTTCTTGCCAAGTGAAAGCCTTAATCGAATGTTAAAAGAGACTTTTCTCCTCTCCCATCACTCCAGTGTCTAAGGGCCAAATTTATCATTGGATTGCCTTGCCATTGCGTCAGGCATAGTGTTGCAAGGGCAATGCAATCCTTAGGTCAGGTTTACCATGCAACGCAAGGCCACCTTGCATGGCCCTGCACTGGTTGTTAAATCTAGAGTACCACAAGGCAACACAAGTTGCTGATTGTGTTACTCTGGTCTGGGGAGGCATTCTATGGGTGGAGTGTGGGTGCTCCCACGCATCCACCCATGGGTTCTGGCACATTCACAGGTTTACCAAGACAGGTAGACCTGGGAATAGGTAAAAATTATACACCTTTCTGACAGAATCACAACAAGAAGTAACTTTATTTCTCCTTGTTGTTTCCTATTTTATTTGTGCTGCATTCTGAAAGAGGGAAAGTATCTAATGATTGTTTTTGTGCAGTTAGGTGGTCAAAAGCAATCCTGCCTGCAACGTAGGCACCCTTACACCATGATGCAAGGGGGCCTGCATTGGCACAAGGATGAACTGAGGGCACCAGCACAAGGACACAGCAGGAATGCACGATATCTCAAAGAGATATCGTGCATTCCTGCCCTTGCCATTTAATGCAGTGCAGTGCAGCACAGCAAATTGTCTTGCTGCATTGTGATGCATCAACGTTTAATTAATTTGGCCCTAAGTATCTTCCCTCCAGTTTCAGCAATGTCTGTGAAAACAACATCACTGACATCTTGTGTAAAGGGCTGGGCCTAAAATATCCAATATGGATCCCATATGCCTCCGTAACTCTGACTCACTCATACACCATGCATGTACCAGAGGCTACACTCATAAATACACACATCAGACGCTTGAGATATTAGTGCTTGGAGTTGGAAAAGTGACCAGAAGTGGAACTCTACATGAGAGACAAGCAGGCCTTCATTTTAATGACACAGTTGAAAAGGTCTGGTCAAAACTATGGATTCACAAACATGGGAAACTTCCACCACTGCTCTCTGTGCTAAACCCATCACAGGGTCAATAGTCCACTTTCTGTCATGAGGGCATCCTTAGTATGTTAACAGGTAAACCTAGGACTCTGCACACATGCTAGATAGCATGACGCCAGAGCCAAAACTAAAACCAGTGATACCAGATGCATGCATTTGGGCACTCAGGGTAGAGGAGTTCAACTGTTCACCATAAAGAGGATATTCCGTCAATACACCTCTTTCAGACCTCTTCAAACCTGCATACCTGAATATCATTAGCATAGGGCATAAAGTCCAGGCCAAAAAATCTGAAATTAATCAAAGGCCTGCAATATTAGAGAAAATTGGTGATGATACCTAACGGCCTACAGACAGTACCGGGAAAACTTGGACTTCCTGATAAAGGTGTCATATATCCTGTTTCCCTTATTACAAGTGCCGTAGGATGTAAAGCGCTTGTAATAAGGTGGACTGGATATTCGTCAGATTTCTGATAGAGCAACCTGTCTGCCAAAAATCAAATTCAGACCCTAAGTGATGACAGGGAAAACTAATTGAATTGCTGGTGACTTAAGATACTAGTTTCAGACCCGGCACAACTATAAATCTGAGCAAGGCTGTTGTGTTTTGGCATCCACTACATGCACCAAACACAATAAAACAGACAAAAAAATTGTAAAGTTTTTGTTGATGGGGAATGCTCCAGCAGAAAATCATTATTTTAAATGGAACACTGAACATCCAACTGATCTCTATAATGTAATCGGATGCCTCTCATTAAATGTAGACTTAGATAAGTTTGTAAATATAGAAGGCTCTTCGGAAACAGGTGGCCAGATAATCATAGAAAGCAGATAACCACCTAGTTTCTTACTACTGATAGTTGTCATTGTAGTGAAAAATACTCACTCCCTTTGTGAAATAACAGGTTGAAAATGTGCTTTATTTTAGTTTGTGTTGAGGCAGCATTTTGGATATTGTTTTTCCACTTTGAAGCTTTTCAGGTATTGACAGAGGGGCACACTAGTATCCCAGGCTTCCCAGCGTGAAGCTATTTTGGGTCTGTCGTTAGATTAGTACATAACTGTCAGTGCTTCCATTCTTTTATTTTCAAGACAGCTTTTTAATTAACACGAAAAGGAATACATTTGAAATTCTTAAAGGAAAGTTGTTTAACTTGCTTTTTGAAGGCCTTCTTTGTTGATTTAATAGGACTTTGTACAATCATTGCCAGTCTTTGTATTTTCTATGGTATATATTTTTGGCCATGTTTAGAAAAAAGGTGGCATGTCTCAAGGAACAATCTACGTGTATTTATTGTAACAGGGTTGTCAGAAGAAATAGGTTAGCAGCACACACCTGAAGCAAATATAACAGAAATAGGGTAAAAGAGAAAGGATGATCATATATACACTCATAGTGATACTGAAACAATTTTCAGAGAGGGGGTGCTGCCATCAACTTTGTATCACTCATAATATTTGATAAGCCATAAAGACTGGGAAAAACCAAAGCTTCACACAAAGAAAAAGTGTGGTATATGTATTCAGTAAGAGAGTTATGAGGGTGCAGTATGTAGCTGTTAGTGTATTTTGGAGCACCCTGTCACAGATATATTTCTAAAGCATGATGTGGTAGTGTACTCTGATTCACAAACAGCATACATTCCATTGGAAGACCCATAACATTTAAACACACATACAGTTTTACCGATAAAATGATATAGCGCTCAAATGATGTGTGGAAGTAGACCTTCAGTGAATAGTTATCATTTGTGCATCACCAAGTAAAGTGTCTTGACTTGTTTTGATTCAATTAAAATCATTGGGCCTGATTAAAATCTTGGTGGTGTTACCGTCAAGTCGCGTCGGTGACAAACCTGAAAAGACCATTAAGACAACGGTGTTCCCCCAGCTGTATTTAGATTTTACAGCCCTGCAGGTGGTGGACTGGTATCGGACTGGTGATGGAAGGACATGTGGCAGGACGCAATGGATTTTGTAACCAGGGGCTATGGAATAGAGGTAAGTGACACACACACATCATCCCTTAGCCATCTGTGTACCCCTGCACTAAACACTAAACAACACAGCATGGAAACACCATCATCCATTACAGTTCCAACACAACTCGTACATGCCAAAAACACACATTGACATAATCTATGACACAGCAAACACACACCTTTGATACTGCACCCACACATGACACACAACCAATACAACTACTCACTCAGCTACACAAACAGACTCACACACAAGCACAACTATACACATCAGGACAACAGCTGCCGTACAACAACAACACTCAACTGAATGTGTCACACGGCACCACAACATACACAACATCAATCTTGATGCAAGTGACACATAGAGCTACAATCACACCACCCACTCCAGGTCCCTCCACCTCAACCAGCCAATCCACACACACACACACACACACACACACACACACACACACTCACACTGACTCACATACACAATAGATGCACAAACCTACCAGTACAGGTACCCTTGCAATGCGCACACATGGACACGGTTGACATGTGTGGATGTACCGTCATTGTGGTGCCAGCAATGAATATTGACACCACAAAGACATGTGTATATGCATGCCATATGCTTGTTGTGCCGGTGTGTCCCCAGTCATGTGTGACACAATTCTGTCCCTGAAATATGTATGTCACAGTGAGTACAAAAACAATATTGTGACTTGTAGATGTCTGCAGTGGTCTGGACCTCATGTGCACTGCCCACCCAATGTACTCTGGCAACGTGGCATCCCTATCTTTGAGTCCGGCGACGGGGGAGTCGTGTTTTCTTTATGGGTTGGTGGCAGCAGTGATGGCAGGTGTTGTCCAGTGGGGTCCAGTCAAAAACACTAGCGAAATGGGAAAAAAAGTGAGTTTTTAACCTTTCGCCTCCAATCATCCAACTCAGGAGTAGAGGTCAGACCTCCACTTTTTTCTTGGCAGTTCGAATGAGTGCTTTTGTCTATAGGACAGCCAAAATCTAAATACAGCAGACAGACTATCACAGCAGCGGACGGGTTTCAGTTGAAAAGTCAGCAGCGGGACTGTTATTGCCAGTATCTAAATCAGGCTCTTTGTTTCCATCACACTTCAGAATTACAAAAAATACTTTATTTTTGATTTCCTGACATATTCTGAAATATCTGTACACCTCATTTACCATATTTATATTTTCTTGTGTGTCACAAGATAATGACAACCTACAGTTTTTCCTTATGTGCTCCCTGTACCGCAGCACGGTGGTCACATAGCTCACTTTTCAAAATCCTCTGCCTGCCCTCTGCCAAGGGTAAACACCAATTTCAATGTTAAAAGACTAGGCAGCTTTTGTCAGAAGACATAGCTTGACATTTGACCAATAACTTTGAACACAAAGCAAATGTTGCATAATAAAAACTAAGGGGCATATTTATACTCCGTCAAAAATTTTGACGCACAATCAGCGCAAACGTTGCCCCGTATTTAAACTTTGACGCCCGCGGACGACAAAATTCCGCCGTGTGCGTCATTTTTTGGATGCGGCAACCCGCCTTGCGTTAATTATATGCAAGGTAGGCGTTCCCGTCCAAAAAATGGCTTAAAGGGCCGTGCGTCGTATTTATGCTTTTGGGCAAAAATGACGCACGGCCGGGAGGCGGAGCCAGAAAATGACGCACAGCCAGATTTGCGTAAAAAATTAACGCCTGGGTCAGGGCAGGCGTTAAAATGGGGCAAACACACCTGTATTTAATCAGATCACACAGAACAAACAGCAGAGCAGCAGAGCAGCAACAGTGATACTTATCCAGCGTGCATGCAGACGCAGAGCCCAGCAGCAACAACAGCAGCTACAACAACACCAGCAGGGACCCCAAAGGCAGCGCAGAAGACAGGAGAGGATATTCCCCCCAAGAACCACCCTTCAGGGCCTCAGGGAACACGACATCATCCAGAGGTACCGGTTAAACTGGCAGGCCATTCAGCAGCTGCTGCGCAACATTGAACAGCAGTTGGCCCCCACTTTGGTGACACCCCGCACCATCCACACAGAAACAAAGCTGCTTGCCGTACTTCATATGCTGGCAAGTGGCTCTTTCCAAACAACTGGTGCCCTGGTTGGTGGAATATCACAACCATCATTCTCCGCATTTTTGCCCAAAGTACTGGTTGCCATCATTCGACTGACACCTCGCCACATCTGCTTCCCTAACACACTGCAGAAGCAGCAGGAAACAAACCAGGGTTTCTACCTCATCAGTGGCTTCCCACACGTTCTTGGTGCAATCGACTGCACACATGTACGCCTTGTGCCACCTGCTGCAACTGAACACCTCTACCGCAACAGGAAGCACACACATTCCATCAACGTGCAGGCCATAGTCGATCACCAGGGACTGATCACCAACATCGTGGCTAAATATCCTGGGAGTGTACATGACTCATACATCTTCCGTCACTGCACCATCAACGAACACTTCCAGGATGGACGGTATGGCAATGGACTACTTGTTGGTAAGTACAAAAACCTACTTATATACACACTGCACAGCAACCCTCTAGGACACACAACACATACACCACAACAGCAACATGTCAACAGGAACACACTGAGGTCGTGACACCGCTAGCCATGTTACTTAGGTCACCATTGAACCTGTCACACATCGAAAATTACTGTACAGCCTAATGTTAAGACGTCAATGAGTGTGGTTGCCTAAATGTCACCTTGCAAATTGGAAGTGTCCCAATGACCTTTACATTAATCCATTGCATAAGTTTAAAGGTATGGGATGTCCAGGGTACATTGATATGAACGTGTTAACAACACTGTCAATTTTAACTGTGCATGGAACTATCATCTCACCCCCAGTGAAGACACACGGACACCTGTATCACAAGTCACAATGGTAGGGAGGGCAAACTGTACTGCAAATCTCAAAACATACTGCTGACAAACGGTTAGGAGACAAACACTCGTTCAGCCAAGGAAACAACACAATGCAGATGGTACATCCTACTAGCATAGGATGCCACATTAGTACACAAAAGAGTCACAGACAACACAAGACAACTACTGCCATGAAAGGTCTTTTCAATAGTGCCAGCTACATCAACATGATTCCAATCATTTTCTCTTGCAGCTGATCAGGGGTATGGCATCCAGCCATGGATCATAACACCATTTGGCAACCCAAGTACTGCTGCAGAGCGTGCCTACAATGACGCCCATAGGAGGACACGCAGCATTGTCGAGCGGACCTTTGGCATCCTCAAGTCAAGGTTCCGCTGCCTCGACATCACTGGTGGTAGCTTCCTATATTCCCCGGAGATGGTCTGTAGGATCATCCTCACATGTGCAATATTGCACAACATTTGTATCAAAAGAAACATTCCCCTCCTGGAACCAGAGCCACACATGCCTGAAGAGGAGGAAGAGGAGGATGCTGGCCTGCAACAGGAGGGGGATCTACAGAACACGGCCGCTGGTATACGCAGGCGGCAACAGATCGTAAATAATTTCTTTTGAATATGATCACCTTCACCACTGTAGTTAACGAATTTAAATAAACACCTATTCTAATCACCATATCATGGTCTGGCTATTCCTTTTTGCACACCTTCATCTCTACTAATCAGAATAAGAGTTTTGCCTCATGGAGCATTGCTGAGATACTGAGTAGGACACGGAACATCCCAGAGCTAATGTGATGCCTAACATACAATGGTCACATACACACACACTCTTAATGACATATATCATGTACATATCTCCTTTGAAGGCCAATAGCAGAGGACAACAACTATTTCACACATACATGTTGAAATCAAGGTCCAACGCAGCATATGGCACACAACTAAGACACCATCACTCAATAAGGGGAAAACAAGCCTCATACATGAGGCAGTCAATGTGCTTTGGCATCAGTAACAGGATTGCCTGACCAGACCCTTGACAGCAGTAAGTCCAACTGCATCCATTCTTTGCATGGAATATCTGTGACTAGAGTTCCCTAGAAGCAGAACATAGACAGCACAAGTGCCACACATATGACAAGCATTGCGCACATGACATTCCATGTACATGTCAGCCCATTTCCTAACACCTGACACACCCATGCACCTGGTCACAACCCACCTGTCGGAAGAGGTCCCTGGAATACTAAGATGTGTACCCTGATATTACGTCCTCTACACACACAGACCCACATTAGCAAACCAGTGTGCTACACCCTTTCTTATGGTATTCCATTGTCATAGAACATCTGACTACAAGGACGTCAGGTCAATTTATACACTGTCTTCTAGTTTCAAAGCACTTTTAGCACATGTAGATTGCTTCCCCTTGTGAAAATGTCTGTTGGCCCTTAGAATGCAAGTCTCACCTACAGGACTGGTGGGAAACAGATGCAGCCCACACCTGTGATCGCCTCCATGCACACCACCCATTTCAAAAAGCACTGCCCCTGATGACGCCTGGAACAGCATAGGAGTTGCCATTATGTCAAATACACCGTCAAGCATTGATACTAATTAAGCCGTGTAACACAGCCCTTGGGTTCATTTGTCATCTTCAAAAACACAGGACGTACAGAGTTTGACATGTCAACTGTCTAGTTTGTCCTCAAAACAGTCTCAGTCAGACCACTGATTACGTAACTTGTCAAGTAACTGGATCTTGAATCACCTTGCATTCTGGCAGCCTGACTGGCAACTGTCTGTGCGTCACACTAAAGTATCCCTGTGTCTACATATGTACCACACTTGCGTTAGCAAACCTCTCATTCATCAGGGGGCATTGGGCATGGGCTTCTTCCATGCATACCAAAATACATTGTATAGCATCATCTGCCTTTTAACTGTACCATTTGAGTTACATCCTCTTGGTAAAGCAAAATTCATGGCCCATCCCTTGTCTGGGTTGCATTTATGCATGAATGACAAAGTGTGACAATGTCCCAGGGCCGTAGGCAGGGATTGGGTACGGGGCTTTCAGCACAACCAGCAACCTCTGATAATGTCCATGAATAATACACAAATGTCATGACCCTGACAGTTCACACACAGCATCACAGTGCGCACAACATAGTGATGGGCCGTGTGTGGTGAATAGCTGCGAGAATAATCAGCACCGAGGCTATGATGTTCCCAGATGCAGTGGGAAGTGCAGAGGCCAACCTGTGTACAAATGTTGTAATGACACCTGCCGGAACATGACACCTGAGACATTATCTCACTCAGCACACCAAGGTTGCCCTGTTGACTGTCTCATTACACGTCTTTAGTGACAGGGTGGGACCATCCACATGTTGGTTCACATGTCCACATCTACTTTACTCACATTGATCAACCAAGGATACTCAGTAGATACAGGAATAGCTGCCACTGACTCATGATGAGTCCTGGACCGAACTGTGACAAATTACACCCCAAACAATCTACAGGATCATCATTGGACCACACACATGAACAAGACACCTATGTGCAATTGATCACTGGAAATAAGTGGACACGTGCTGTCTTGTATGCTGGTCCACCACAGCCACTTGATAGTTGGGGCTCACTTCTAGGGCCTCAACTGTGGTGTCATGATACATATGAGATTCACCCTTGTCTGTCTGTGCAAACAACATGGTACCCACTTCCTCAATGCATGTGTATGACTCACTGTGGGATTCTCCAAGTAGTGCCTAGGAAGCTCTTACCAATACTCTAGGACATAGGATGTAGAAAATGTGGACCATTGACATGAACAAGCGTCTGCCATCCATCTGGTGCATGCTATGTCACGTGTGGTGTCTACATGACCCTAAAACTTGGAAGTACACTTTACGGGTGTTGTTACATGTATGACTAACACATGCCCTCGCTCATTTCCAATATGACTTGCATCTAAGGACTGGACACATGGACGTCACATTCATACAACCATATGTACAATTATGCTTCATGTGATACACACACACTTGGTCAACCAACACATTAGTTGTCAAAGCACACAATTTGAGCCAAAGGCATTTAGGTATTGTACATATGTGCGTCACATTGCTACCCTCTCCTTATGCCAAACATGCCCAATTTGTGCAACACATATATGTAGGCCACACTTATGACCATCTATTGCGTCAGCCAACTGTAAAAATACTGTGAAGGGAGTAGTGGATCATGTTCCGCTGCAGTATGATGTCACACATGTGAACATACACCATCAACACCATACTGTCTTCAATTAGCCAATCTCTGATGTGTCCCAAATGTAAAATAACCAAAAAACAAGTAAAAATGCCCCAAACCAGTTAATGCACTGTAATTTTGACGTCCCTAGCGTTGTGCGTCATTTTTTGACAACCAAAACTGTATTTGCGTCATTTTTTTTGATGCACAGGAGTGAAATTTAGCCCGCATCCAGATATTTGTACAGTCCATGTATCATTATGTGGAGGCAGGTTAATATTCACGTCTGTGCGTCAAAAAAGATGACGCAAATACAGTTTTGGTAAACAAAAAATGACGCATAACGCGAACAAGGCGGGACTTTTTATATAGGAAGTGATGTAATAGGATATCCTGTTTACAGATCATGTACAGTGGGTGTACTTTCACTTTCACTTTGCAGTCTATGATCCTTCTAGACTGTGTGGCTGTGTAGAGAGTGTTGTCCTGAGATTTTGTGCTGTTTTTGTCCTGTGTGCTATCTATATTGTCAGTTTGTGAAAAAAATATTGTTGGTGTATACTGTACTAATGTGTTTTGTCTACATTTGTCCATTTATCTTGTGTTTTTCTTGTTTGTGGGAGTCTGTTGTGGGTAGTGTTAGTTTGGGGATAGTTGGGCTCTTTTAGTGTTTAGGTTTACTTTTTTTCTGTCTTTGTACCCCTACTTTCACCCTTTTCCCCTTTCTATTTATTTTACCCCTATTCCATTTCACTTATAAGTATGTCTGGTAGGCCACGTCTTGGCAGGATGGGGGAAGAGGAGTTAGGGGGGTTCATCTGGCTGGTGACGCATTTCTTGCCGCTCATGATCCAGGCAGGGGGCAGGGTGATACAGGGGTATCCGACAGAGGCGCGCAGAATCCGGTGGGGAAAGGTGCTGCATCACCTGCAGCGTGTGTATGCCAGCCAGAGGAGTGACCACCAGCTGAAGCCCCGGTGGGCTGACCTCATCACCAGGGAGCAGGATCTCTTGGACCACCTGGGAATCATGATTGGTGGCACTGTTGGTGAGTAAGAATTATGTTAATGTGCACGATTAAATGCTCTGTAGTGACATCAGGGGATTAGTACAATGTCTGCCAGCTAACTTGCTGACTGTGTGTAATGCTGGGGAAATATAAGGGGATCATTGATGCACTATGGCAAGGATCACAATTGCTAGCTGTCAGGTAGCACGTGCTCAGCAAACTTACAGGTTACTTTTCCATGAAGGAAATTGGTGCGGCTTTTTTGTCAGAACAGCTAACAAAATATGAGCAAATCATGTCTATATAGGGTACTATTGACAGAGAAGTACAGATGTACCAACATTTAGGCCAACTATGTTGACGCAATTGCTAGACTGACTTTAGAATCACTACATGATGCTGAAAATGAGTGCTGCCTTCACGTCAATTGATAATAGCAACGTGGCTCAGACATATGTCTCATGTGAGTCTGGTGAGTGTGGAAGGAAAGCGTTCACAGAAGTACTATGAATGTGTGAGATTATTGTGTTCCTTGATCTTTTTGGATACATGTCAGTTCTTGATTTGAAATCATCGTGAAAAGGTGTAAGGTGCCCTCAGCTAACATCTTAAGATGTTTGTTGGAATTAGTTGAGCCACAATCCAAATTTGGATGGCAGTCCAAGTGTATGCACATGGTCTCACATCTCCATGGTTGGTGCAAATCACCATAGCTGGGCCACATCAATTGACTATACTGTAACAACAGGATGGCTTACAAAAGTCCCTGCCCCTCCCTCTGTATATTGGGCCTATGTGCAATTAATGTGTCATGGCCACAAGGCATGTTTGACTGGTAATGCAGTCCTCAAGTAACCAGGCTTTGGATGTCTCTCTTGGATGCACATGATGAGACGATTACACTCCATATTTTTTAGTGCTCACCAATTATGGGGCATGTTTGCAACCACATGATAGTTAGGGCCAATGTATGTGTGCAGATATGTGTGTAACTGTCACAGGAGACCCATGCTATCTACAAGTTGGCCGTGATATATCGGATGCAGTACCATCATGTCTGAATGGCTGCCATTTCCTTATTCAGCCTACACATTGTAAATGTTTATGAAATTGTTGCACTGTGCACAGATTTTGAGCACATTTCTTCCTTCCATACCTTACAGGTGGACCGGCACCCTACACTGTGGGAGAGGTGGCGACATTTGAGGACCCCGACCACTCCAGTAAGTGTTGATATGTCTGTTATGTGTTGCGTTTGCTGGTTATGGACTCGTGTGAGTTGGACGCATAGCAACGTGTGATGCGTTGGGCAAGCTTTTCTCTTGTTCCATGAGTGGGAATGCAGTTCTCACATGTTATGAGTTTGCAATGCGTATCCAATGGTATCATATAGGGATTGTAGGACATCCCTGTAGGCCCCACTGTGAGTACAGGGGTTAGTCATGTGTATGACACTTGTATCACCAAGAGTCGCAATGGAAGTCAGCCCCAATTTAGTCAGCCTGTCAGACCCACATTCTCTAAGATTGGTACAACAAATAGCTTTCCAATAGACATCTGCTTCCCTATTTACCTACGTTATTTAGAAACAGTAGGTAGAACCTCCTAGCAGAATGTACTTCCACATGTAGTGCAACAAGTCTGTGGAACCTGAGTGCAATGGTCTAGGTGTGCATGCAATTCATGATCATGGGTGTTCCAGCAACTCTGTGTCTGATGTAAGTCAGGCCTCACTGGAAGTATATGTTGTGTACCAAGTTCTGCATTTCCTGACATGTGTGGGTTTGCTGACTCCTAATTGTAGATAGACCTTGCCTGTGGTGTGTCTGTAGAGACAAACATCTGTGGAGTTTCCTATACACTCCTCGGTGTACATGTTGTTGGCAAATTATAGTTGTGTATCCACCGCCCCCCCTCAAACACGACCATGGGTTTGTGAATGGGGTACCTAGTACTGATGCTACCTGTATGTTACACATACATGTGAATAAGTGACGGTTTGGTTGCATACTAGTATACACACTCAGGTTTGGCACTTGGTACTATACTGGCAAGTCCAGTTACAACTTGCAGACCATGTGGCTTTAGTTTTGCTTTCCGAACACTGACATTTGTAGCCCAGGTCTTAGCGGAGGATATACAGCATGATTCTTAGATGATAACTGGCAGAACTCAGATTGCAAGTCAAAGCCAGTTATTACCCATCTTGTAGGTTATGGATGTGCTTTGTGTGATGTGACCTTTGTAGTCTGGCCTGCCATATACTTCCTCAGGGACATTCAATGCTCTGTATTGTGATATGAGCTGTTACAAGTACAGTAGATGTAATGTCTGATTAACTTGCTGTGCCATTTCACACAATGCAGTTACTAATGTATAATATCTGCATTTGTCTTCACAGCTGCTAACATGACTCCAGACCAGGTCAGCGAATTTCACCGCCGGGCCATGCGATATCAGCACATCCTGCTGGTGGAGTCGGGGTTCCGGAGGATGGCCCGGCGATATCGCCATGAACGGGCCTCCGGGGCATGGAGAGCCTTCCCACAGGGGGGGCCTACTTTGCCCACCACAGCCACCACCAGCACAACCACCAATCAGAGCCAGGTGGCCCCACCCACAGCTGCCACTGTTGGTCCAACATCTGCTGGACTTCCTGGCCCCAGCATTGCCACCAGTGCAGGACAGCCCACTAGGCCTGGCACCACACCAACACAGACATCCTCCACTGGTACCCAGACTGCCACTGCTCCTTCTGTTGACCCTGCAGCCTTCAACCGAATGGAACATAAGATGGACAAAGTGCTGCGCAAGTTGAGCCACCTGAGCTGGGACATGCGGCACATTAACCAGCGGCTTAAGTCCATTAAGAGGACCCTCCGGAGGGCCAACCTCTAGACACTTTTTTGATGGACATGATTCCCTCCCCTTCCTCCTCTTTCCTTGTTCTTATAGTTAGTGGGCTTAGGGGGCTTAGTGTTGGATTAGTATAGGCTGTTAGTTTAGTGTTAGTGGGTTGGGGGTCCTCATTCTTTATATTTTTACTTATTAAGTGTGTGGGTGGGTGGGTGGGGGTCTATGTTGGGGTTCTTGTGTGTTAAAAAAAAAATAATACAAAAAAAAATACAAAACAAATATATATTTGTATAGGATAGTATAGTATGTGTTTAGGTTAGTATGTGTTGTCCTCCATGTGTCCCGTCTCATAAGGGGGTAGATGTTTAGAACGTTTCGTTACATGTGATAAGTAAGTGTAGCTTAGGTTAGTTAGGGACAGTTGTGGGTAATGAGTAGTCAGGGTAGATTAGGGCAGGTAAGATTTTTCCCTCCGTTTCCTCATCTGTGATTAGCATTTAATAAATATTTGGTTAACCCTTAATAGTATGTGTTGAATGGTACTTGATTGTGGGTTTGGATTCAGTGTTCATCAATTTGGTACTATAACATCTGTGTCCTATGCTACAAACAAATCCCAACTGAGCTGTACGATTTGCAGCTAGCCCAGAGCTACCTTGCAAAGTGTCGACCCTTCTTTGCAACCACCAATCACAGTTTATATGGATCCCAATGTGTTTCTGTTGATAAGTGTGTTTTCAAAGTCACTAACAGTGCTTCCAGACTTGATATTGGGGAAACAGTTTTAGGTCTGGCTGCAGTGTGATGATCATGCACACCCTTATAAGATGAGTTCTCATTGGCAATCTTGTATTCTTGTCTTCATGACCCTCATACATCATTTGTGACACAGTTCGGCATGATTACCTATTTGTATGTTAACTCAGACACCTTCATTTGTGCAGTTTTTTTAGTGTTTACTTAGATTAGTGTGGCATGTTTATTGTCTTATTTTTGCATGTTTACAACATTTAGCGGCCACTATTTGATGACTTAGTTACCCCTTGAGGAAGCATTCTTCTGTCCAACACAGCATGGTGGTGTATGGTTTCTCACTTCATCCGATTTGTCCCTCAGGAAGGGCAGAGTATGATGCAATCATGGGCACTGTGCAGAATTCTCTGACTACATATTATCAGGACAGTTGTATTAACAAGCTATGTAATTTGACAGTAGGCACATGTCAGTTATCTACTTCACAGTTGATGTATCACATTACCCAGAGACAGATTTGTTGTGTAAGTTCTATTTATTGAAACGTGCTGTAGTGCTATCTGTACATTGTCCATGATTGTGAGTCCCTTATAGTGACATTTTAAATTGTGATCCAACACAAGGGGTTATGGAAATGCTTTTGACATGCTGGGGTTGATGTTTCTGACAGTGCAGAGGGACAGGATTTGGCAATGAGTAGGAGAGAGACAATCACTGGGCTGGGTGACAAGATATACAGTGGTTTGCAGAACAGTGCTCGAGTAAAGTTGTTGCAAGACTGGCAAGTTACAATGCGCAGGACCTTGGTAAATGTGGGCCATGTGGCAGGGACTAGTGCTTCCGGGTACTTTTCCTTGTGAATGTGATCTGTTCCATGTCTTCTTCTTCTGATGTGTGTGTTGCCTGTGTTGTCCTTGTTGTTGGTTGTGAAGGGGCAACACACACCTCAGTGTTAGCAGACGTGGAGTCAGACATCCCGGTCGCTGCTCCCTGTGAATGTCTTAAGGGCAGTACTGCAGCAAGGAGGGCCTGCTGGTTCTTGAGAATAGCAGCAACATCACGATGGTAGGCAGCCAGGTCGGCCCTGATAGGAGTCATGATTGCATTCATGCATGCAGTGGAAGGTTTGGGGTGCGAGGTGTTGTGGCAACTCCCTTACTGCAGTGGTGAATTCCTTGACAGTTTCTTGTAGTCCTTGCAGTATGGATGTTAGGGCTTGCATTGCATAGCTGCTGCCTGATCTGCAGATGACATCATGCACAAACGCATCCCCTCAAGGCTGGCTGCCATATTTTACATCCCCACCAGCACCTCCTTGTCCAGCTCCTGCTGTACTCCAACTACAGTTCTCTCAAAGCTGGTGCCAGTGTCATCTGAGTCCTCAGCTGTTTTGGAGCTGGCAGGTCTTACAATTGGGGTGGTGGGTGGATCCTCTGCGATGGCTGCTTGTTCTGTGCTCCTCCTTGTGACTGAAGGTGGGGTCTGGAGGGTGTCAAGGACCTTTTAAATAGTCTCCTGGGGAATGTTTATTGGCTCGTCATCCATGTCATCAGGGAAATCTGGGACAGGCATAGCGGCAGGAGATCCAACTTCCTCTGAAATGAAACAGGGTACAATTAGTGTGTCTGTGTTGTGGCAATTTTGATGTGACCTGCCTGCCTTCTGATGAATTCACTTTGTGATCTTGTTTTGTGTTAATTTCTCCAGTCCTTCAGATGGGCATTCTTCCAGGCCTATTCCCGGCTTTTAGGAACAGGCAGACTTGAATCAGAAAACCCAATTTTTCAACACAATTGTGGCATTTTACTGGGACATACCCCATTTTAACGATTTTTTGTGCTTTCAGCCTCCTTCTAGTCAGTGACAGAAATGGGCATGAAACCAATGCTGGATCCCAGAAACCGCAACATTTCTGAAAAGTAGACAAAGTTCTGAATTCAGCAAGGGGTAATTTGTGTAGATCCTACAAGGTTTCCTACAGAAAATAACAACTGAAAAAGAAAAATATTGAAATTGAGGTGAAAAAAACATCAATTTTTCTCTACGTTTTACTCTGTAACTTTTTCCTGCAATGTCAGATTTTCAAAAGCAATATACCATTACGTCTGCTGGACTCCTCTGGTTGCGCGGATATATAGGGCTTGTAGGTTCATCAAGAACCCTAGGTACCCAGAGCCAATAAATGAGCTGCACCCTGCAGTGCGTTTTCATTGTATACCGGGTATACAGCAATTCATTTGCTGAAATATAAAGAGTGAAAAATAGCTATCATGAAAACCTTTGTATTTCCAAAAAGGGCACAATATAAGGTGTTAAGGAGCAGTGGTTATTTGCACATCTCTGAATTCCGGGGTGACCATACTAGCATGTGAATTACAGGGCATTTCTCAAATAGATGTCTTTTTTACACACACTCTTATATTTGGAAGGAAAAAATTTAGAGAAAGACAAGGGGCAATAACACTTGTTTTGCTAATCTATGTTCCTCCAAGTCTCCCGATAAAAATGATACCTCACTTGTGTGGGTAGACCTAGCGCCCGCGACAGGAAACGCCCCAAAACGCAACATGGACACATCACATTTTTTTAAAGAAAACAGAGGTGTTATTTGCAAAGTGCCTACCTGTAGATTTTGGCCTCTAGCTCAGCCGGCACCAAGGGAAACCTACGAAACCTGTGCATTTTTTAAAACTAGAGACCTAGAGAAATCCAAGATGGGGTGACTTGTGGGGCTCTGACCAGGTTCTGTTACCCAGAATCCTTTGCAAACCTCAAACTTTGGCTAAAAAAACACGTTTTCCTCACATTTTGGTGACAGATAGTTCTGGAATCAGAGAGGAGCCACAAATTTCCTTCCACCCAGCGTTCCCCTAAGTCTCCCGATAAAAATGATACCTCACTTGTGTGGGTAGGCCTAGCGCCCGCGACAGGAAATGCCCCAAAACGCAGCGTGGACACATCACATTTTTTTAAAGAAAACAGAGGTGTTTTTTGCAAAGTGCCTACCTGTAGATTTTGGCCTCTAGCTCAGCCGGCACCTAGGAAAACCTACAAAACCTGTGCATTTTTGAAAACTAGAGACCTAGGGGAATCCAAGATGGGGTGACTTGTGGGGCTCTGACCAGGTTCTGTTACCCAGAATCCTTTGCAAACCTCAAACTTTGGCTAAAAAAACACATTTTCCTCACATTTCGGTGACAGAAAGTTCTGGAATCTGAGGGGAGCCACAAATTTACATCCACCCAGCGTTCCCCCAAGTCTCCCGATAAAAATGATACCTCACTTGTGTGGGTAGGCCTAGCGCCCGCGACAGGAAATGGCCCAAAACACAACGTGGGCACATCACATTTTTTCATAGAAAACAGTGCCTACCTGTGGATTTTGGCCTCTAGCTCAGCCGGCACCTGGGGAAACCTAGCAAACCAGCGCATTTTTTAAAACTAGAAACCCAGGGGAATCCAAGGTGGGGTGACTTGTGGGGCTCTGACCAGGTTCTGTTTCCCAGAATCCTTTGCAAACCTCAAAATTTGGCTAAAAAAACACGTTTTCCTCACATTTCGGTGACAGAAAGTTCTGGAATCTGAGAGGAGACACAAATTTCCTTCCACCCAGCGTTCCCCCAAGTCTCCCGATAAAAATGATACCTCACTTGTGTGGGTAGGCCTAGTGCCCGCGACAGGAAATGGCCCAAAACACAACGTGGACACATCACATTTTTTCATAGAAAACAGTGCCTACCTGTGGATTTTGGCCTCTAGCTCAGCCGGCCCCAGGGGGGCAGAAATGGCCTAAAATAAATTTGTCCCCCAATCCTCCCCCCGGGAGCGACCCTTGCCTATGGGGTCGCTCCCCCTGCGTGACATTGGCACCAAAAAAAAAATCCCCGGTGCCTAGTGGTTTCTGCCCCCTTGGGGACAGATTGACCTAAAATCGGCCAATCAGCCCCCAAGGGGGGCAGAAATGGTCTAAATACAATTTGCCCCCCAGGGGAGCAACCCTTGCCTAATGGGTCGCTCCCCATCTCTAAAAAAACAAACAAAAACAAAAACACAAAAAAAAAATTTGCCCTGGCGCCTAGAGGTTTCGGCCTAATAACAATATTAGAAATAGCCTAAAATAAATTTACCCCCCCCAACCCCCCCCCCCCGGAGCGACCCTTGCCTACGGGGTCACTCCCCCTGCGTGACATTGGTGCCAAAAAAAAAAATCCCCTGTGCCTAGTGGTTTCTGCCCCTTTGGGGGAGATTGACCTACAATCGGCCAATCTGCCCCCAAGGGGGGCAGAAATGGACTAAATAGAGTTTGCCCCCCAGGGGAGCAACCCTTGCCTAATGGGTCGCTTCCCATCTCTAAAAAAACAAACAAACAAAAAAAAAAACACAAAAAAACAATTTGCCCTGGCGCCTAGAGGTTTCTGCCCTCCCTGGGGGCAGATCGGCCTAATCCCAATAGGCCGATCTGCCCACAGGGGGGGTAGAAATGGCCTAAAATAAATTTGCCCCCCCCGGGGCGCGACCCTTGCCTACAAGGTCGCTCCCCTTGCGTGACGGCGCAAAAAAAAGATCCCTGGTGCCTAGTGGTTTCTGCCCCCCTTGGGGGCAGATTGACCTACAATCGGCCAATCTGCAGAAATGGTCTAAATACAATTTGCCCCCCAGGGGAGCGACCCTTGCCTAATGGGTCGCTCCCCATCTCTAAAAAAACAAACAAAAAAATAACCCACAAAAAACAATTTGCCCTGGCGCCTAGAAGTTTCTGCCCCCCCTGGGGGCAGATCGGCCTAATACCAATAGGCCGATCTGCCCCCGGGGGGGGAGATGTGGACTAAAATAAATTCCCTCCCCCAAACCCCCCGGGGAGCGACCCTTGCCTACAAGGTCGCTCCCCTTGCGTGACGGCGCAAAAAAAAGATCCCTGGTGCCTAGTGGTTTCTGCCCCCCTTGGGGGCAGATTGACCTACAGTCGGCCAATCTGCCCCCAAAGCGGGCAGAAATGGCCTAAATACAATTTGCCCCCCAGGGGAGCGACCCTTGCCTAAGGGGACGCTCCCCATCTGTAAAACACAACAACAACAAAAATCCCTGGTGGCTAGTGGTTTCTGCCCCCCGTGGGGGCAGATCGGCCTAATAAAAATAGGTTGATCTGCCCCCATGGGGGGCAGAAATGGCCTAAAATAAATTTGCCCCCCAGGGGAACGACCCTTGCCTAAGGTGTCGCTTCCCTTACGTGAAAAACAAACAAACAAAAAAAACTCCCTGGTGTCTAGTGGTTTCTGCCCCCCTTGGGGACAGATTGGCCTCATAAAAATAGGCCAATCTGCCCCCAAGGGGGGCAGAAATGGCCTAAATATAATTTGCCCCCTAGGGGAGCGACCCTTGCCTAAGGGGGTCGCTCCCCACCTCAAAAAACAAAAACTAAACCAAAAAACAATTTTTTTTTTGATCCCTGGTGCCTAGAGGTTTCTGCCCCCCCTGGGGGCGAAAAGGCCTTAAAAAAAAATGCCCCCCCCTAGGAGTGACCCTTGCCCAAGGGGTCACTCCCTTTATGCCAGTTTCATTTTGTAACAGACATCCCTGGTGTCTAGTGGGCGTTTTGACAGCCGGATTGCTTTACAATCTGGCTGCCAAAACGCAGAGAGAGACTTCAAAGGGAAGGAAATACATTTCCTTCCCTTTGAAGCCTCTCTGCCTCCTCTCCGTGATCGGAAGAGAAATGCTTTGCATTTCTCTTCCGATCATCCTTCCAGCGCGATGGGAGGAGGCTCTGTGACAATCGGCACGCGCTCGCGCGCTGACGCCACAGGGGGGCTGGGGGGGTCGGGGTGGAAGGGGAAGGGCTTCCCCTTCCATCCCTGACTTGGGGGGTGGGGGGAACCCCACAGAGGGAGCGCTAGCGCTCCCTCTGGGCTGGGTGCCCAGGACGTAATGGTTACGTCCTGGGCACAGCTGCACTGTGCCGCAGGACGTAACCATTACGTCCTCGGCACAGAAATAAACGCATCCTGTTTTCCTTTAAGGAAAACGGGCTGCATTTAAAGAAAAAAAAAAGATTGCTTTATTAAAAACAGTCACATACATTGTGGTCTGCTGCGCCCAGCAGGCCATCATCCCTGTGATTGTAGACATTCGCAATGGGTCGCAAATTGCGACCTACCTCATGAATATTAATGAGGATGGTCCTGTGCGAGCCCTTGCTAATTACTATATGAAACTCCTGGAGTTTTATACATTCCAATAGCGATTGCTTAATTGCGATTTGCAAAAAATCACAATTTGGTAATCGCTGTTGGGAAACTTGATACATCTGGCCCCAAGTCATTTTGAAATAGTTTGCTGTCGTACAGAAAATTCGAATTAAGGGCCACATGTACAAATCATTTTTCTAGTCACAAAGGGAGACTAGAAAAATGCATTTTGGGATGTACAAAGCCCAAACTGCGATTCAGTAACTTGTTACCGAATTGCAATTTGGGTTTTGCGATTCGGTATTAGGAAGGGGCGTGTTTAGGGTGTCCCGTCCTAATACCGAATCTAAATGGTATGTATGATTGTTTTGTGACCGTAAAGGCGGTCGCAAAACGATCGCAGTTAGCATGAATTTCAAACTGATGCTAACCCATTCGCGAAGAGGAAGGGGTCCCCAAGGGACCCCTTCCCCTTTGTGAATGCAGGCGAAAATGTCTTTTAAGAGCAAATGAAACTGAAGTGTTTCATTTTTTTCTTTTTAAACGCAGCCTGTTTTCCTTTAAGGAAAACAGGCTGTGTTTTAAAAAAAGATTGCTTTATTTAAAAGTAATCACAGATATGGTGGCCTGCTGACGCCAGCAGGCCACCATCCCCGTGATTTTTGTGATTCCCAGTGGGTCGCAAACTGTGACCTACCTCATCAATATAAATGAGGCAGGTCTATTTACGACCCACCGGGAATCGCAAAAGAAACTCAATGAAGTTTCTTAAATTTGGAACTGAGATTCGCATGGAATAGCAATTAGGAAATCGCAATTCCAAATATTCATACATGTGTCCCTAAATTCTTTAGGAGCACTGAGGCCCATGTTAATAGATATACTGAGCCTGCTAGCATAATGTCATTAGAAATGCATAATACTCTATATATCTGACACGTTTTGACAAAACGGTGATTACACTTATGTCATTTGTCACTATATTTGAAAAACCTTCTCCTTATAATGCCCACCACCCCACCACGCACCGGACGACTCAAGTGCCCAGCAGCACTAGAAATGCCCCCCATCCCTACTCTGGCAACAGTGGTTACACCTCTTTGATCTCAGCTGCATTTCCGTGCATGAGGTTTAAAATATATTCTTTAGAAAATCTGATGAACTCTGCCACACGTGCTTACTGTACTAAAAATCACCAGCTTATACCCATGACCTCAAATTTAAGGCTTTCGCATTTGCTTCAGTGTTTCTAAAACCAACAAAGAGGTCATCAGCAGTGTGAGTGGAGGAACTAGGAGGTATATTTATGAGCTACTTGCGCCACCAAAGCGTCACTTTTTGTGACACCCTAGCAGCGCAAACCACAAAATCATATCTTTGAGGCCATACAAAGTCACTTTGCATTGATTTGAATGGCTTCATAGATAAGGCAAGGCAGCCCAAAACGCTGTGTCGCCTTTCTCTGCCTTCGGGGGAAGTTCCATGGGTGTTGCCATTCAACACCCATAGATTTTGATGCTTCCCCAGATTTACAAAACAATATAAACCTGGGAATGTGCCCGAATCTTATGCCTCCAGAGGTAAGGTATAACGAGGAGAAATAACTTTACTCCTCCTTTTTTCCTCTTTCCATGTTTTCTGCATTCTGCAGCACACATAGAGGAAAATGCCTAATCCTGCATGCAACACAGGCACCCTGGCACCATGGTGCAAGGATACCTTTGTTGGCGCTAGCCTGCCGAAACAGCACCAGCGAAGAGGCTGTCATAAGAGCTGGTGTTGACAATAAAGTTCCAGTGCTGAGCATCGGAAAACCCCAGCTCAACTTAAGCAAAGAGTGGAACAGAAACATCAGTACCCAAACACAAATAAACTCTTTTACTGGCCTTTGTCAGGGGTTTCAGTATGGAGTCAGGAAAATGATGGAACACACATTTTTGCATGTGAAAGGTCCTCTTTAAAACAGTAATATTTCCAGGGGCATATCATAGGCCCCTGAAGCCCCTGAAGAGCTGGCCCAGGAGTGTGTGGAGGAGGTTCAAACTCCCCAGGGGACTCCCAACTCTTCCAGAGGCCTCCATGAGCCTAAGGTCAATGAATATCTTTGAGATATGGAGACTCAGGGGCCCTGCTTCACATATTACAGTGGGCTCCATCATTTTGCGTTACTTCATTGAATGTTTCCAGTTGAATTAAAGCTCAGAATACATAATCTATAGCATAGTTATCTAAATTCATCTTTGTCAGCAAAGCCATCTCCTGCAGGTGTTCATTAATCACAAGCATGGTCAATGTTGTGTGAGTTCAATCCTGTGATATGGTACATAAGCTTTGAAAGTTGAGAAGTTCAGGTGCGGCTAATGCTAAACAGTTTCAATAAAAAATTGACTGAAAAAACAAGCATTGGCAAAGCTGATAGGTTTGGCGTTTACCATTGAAATTGCATAGTAGTTGACAGATTAAATTTGAGTGTGTGTGAGGGTGTGTGGGTGTCGTTGTGTAGATGGGTAAATCACAGGCTGCAGAGGTTATGTGAGCAAGTGAATGCAAGAAACTGTAAACTAATCAATGGGTGAATGAGAGAAAATTGTCCAACACTGCTGCACTACCAAATCAGTGGGAGCCACAGAAAAGACCATCCATTCAGTTACCCATCATCTTATCCATTGATCCATCCATACACGCATCTATTCATTCCCCTATCGGGCCATGTATTCACTCACCTATTTACTCCTCCTTTCACTCAGTCATCCCATCAAATATGCACTTATTATTCCTTGCAACTACTCACTAATTCATAAAAAAACCCACACTGAGGCCCTGATTTCAAGTTCAAGACAAAATTCTGATCCCTGTGCAAAAATGTGCATCAGCAGGGATCAGATTTACCAGATTGTTTGATAATCTTCACACCCTGGCTGTTTTTCCCTGTCAAACCTGCCAAAACTTATAATGCAAAATGATGACTTTGTTATTTTAAAACACTAAACAGCTCATTTCCAAGCCCTTAGCGCCCCCCGAGTGTCACTTTCAGCGATGCTCCGGAGGTGGTGTCCCCTCTGCATATTTACAGGGCGGCACTAAGCCACTTTGCGTGGCTTAACACCGCCTTGTAAATATGGGCCCAGCAACGCAGTTTTTTGCGGCAGAGGGGTGTGCAATGGGTTTTGCTTGTGGGTGTTTTCACTCAACACCCATTGCTTTTGGCACTGCCCCAGATTTATGAGGAATTGTAAACCTCTTGCAGCACCAAAAACTAATACCACTCCAGGGGTGGCGTTAGAATGGTGCAACGAGGAGAAATACTTTTATTTCTCCTTATTTTTGCTTTTTCTATGTCTGCTGCATTTTGCAGCACACATAAAAAGAGCAAAAGCCATTAATGATTGTTTATGTGCAGGAAGGCGTCCCTTCCTGCACATAAACAAACAATAATGTTGATTTATTACTTCTACTTCTACATTCTCTGCAATGCAGGCACCCTTACACTATGGTGCAAGGGTGCCAGCGTTGGCACTAGGCATCTAATTTTAGCACCATCGCTAGGGAAAACACAGGGGTGTGCCGTATTGTAACAAATACTGTGCAACTCTGCGTTTTTGAAGTGGCGCGGCGCTGACAAATTTGGTGCAGCGCTGCGCCCCTTTGTCATAAATGAGGCCCTAATTCTGCATATAATGGCAGATTTCCAAGTTAAGAAAGGATATAGGAGGTGTTTAACTCACCTGGTAAATACCTCACCCCAGGGTTATGGTATTCGGAAGGTGTGGCAAATATCCCACACTGTTCCACACAACTCATAATCACGCCTAAGATTTTCTGTTACATCCACCCTCTAACCAGTCCACTCAGTCACACTCAGAATAGCAACAGTCAATGAGGAAACACAATAATTTACAAAGTGAAAACCAGAACTTGTGTTTTTGTCTCTGATGTTTTAAAGATGGTTTATCTTTGTGGTTTGACAATATAGGATCAAACATAGTTTATTGTCCATGTTAGAATAGTGTGACGAGTGACTGCTGTATCTGATTAAACATAGCAGCTGGTTATGTTCCAGGCTCCCGAATGGAAGGCGTCCAAATAAAATAATGGTAGGCGAAGAAACGAGAGATGAGTGACCACATTTGTGACCACATTGCAATAGATGGCATGGAAACGTGAAAATAGACTGAGGGGCAATTCCTCCAGGTATCCAGGTCCTGCCAAGGTACAGAGCCACTTTCGGAGATTGAGAAAAATACATTAAGAAGTACTGTTTAAGGTGATGGTACATAAACTGAGAACTCAAACCGACTCTCAGTTTCCAGCATCCCAAAAGTATCACCTAGTTTTGTATCCATGATATGGCTGTGGAATAAAAACCACAACATGAATAGGATGCATGGCCTCAATTGTGCATATACAATAGGCCTATCTATTTATGTGCAGAGTTCTCCGATCCCAGGACATCTTAAGGATTTTGGAAGCCTGGGCCAAATGTATTTTCGGCCTCCTTGTTCGGAACAGCTTTGAATTTATGATCCAGTTCCAGCTCTTTCATGCCCTCTTTGGCCAGGTCACTGCCAGTGCACTGGTACACTTGTCCAAATTCTAAGAGCTAGATTTACAAGAAAGTAGCCCAGCATTTTGTGATTTGGTGTAAAACTGTCCAGCGATTTATGAAAAACTACCAACCAAGTAAAACAAATATCTTTGTCAAGGTTAGGTTTGTGCTCCAAAAGCCATTCTGAGCTGCCATAAGTAAACATCTGAGATTTTGAAAGGCAACTTTCATGTTGGCCATTACAGTTTTAGGACATGGTTTCATGAAAATAATCCTGGTGTTACATGACTGCACAATACGTCACGGAACCAAGGCACACCACAGAGAGAAAGAAGAAAATATAATCATTGATGCAGGCTGAAGAGCTGGTTCTTAAACATGAATTGAAAAAAAAACCTGGGGTAGTGGAGAGTCGGGTGACCACATTAACCCCCTAGGTGTACAGGGCATACCCAAAGGAAATTTAAAAAACATAACTATTGAATAAAATATTTGAAAGAAAAAAAAAAGAATTCACAACTCACAAATGACACATGAAATATATAGAAAATCTTACAGTTGTGCCTCTGATCCTGCATGCCCTGAAGCGAGTATCTGATATCAAAGTTTTGGGATTTTTGGGCCGAGGCCCTATAGTGATCCAGGTGAGACCTCAGTATAGTCGGAAGGACTAGCATCGCTCTCATGGGTTCACATGTGAAGCACAGTGGTGGCAGCACCCTGTGTTCTGAAGAAATTCTAATGTGACTAGGCCTTTTTAACAGTCTTATTTGAACGGTAACCTATTGGTCCCGTCATGCAAAGTTACACTGCTGATGGTGAACTGGGAATACTGGTGCTGAGATCATGTCCGCATGGGGGGTGCATGTACGTTAGAGAGTTGTGGTATACTGCATGAGTTCCTGAGCAAACAAGAGTGACCCAGGCCTGTGGTTCCATTTTGGATCTCAAACGGAGATGAGGGAAATGGACCACAGTCACTGAAGTGAAGAAACAAGAGACAGACTTTCCCTTAGTAATTCAATTACATCCTTTCTGCTACAGAGGGATGCTGATTAGTTTTCCTGAGATCGGTATTTGGTGGATGGTCAGGGTGAAGTGTGGGACTACAGTTTCTCTTGTCAGATTGTGAAGGCTCTTTGAGAAGGGGAGCAGTGCTTTGTCTCTCTCTCTCTTCCCGAGCACTGTCAAATGTGAGTGTTGATAGTCAGGTGCAGACTGGTCACACCACTTTGTTCCAGTGTGTGGGTGCTCTAGCCTGGAAATGACCCTGCTATGAAGAAGACAGCGATAGAAGAATACATGAAAAGAGAACCAAGCTAAAAATGATGTGAAAGAAGGAACGATAATCCACATCCCCTATGTGCTGTCCCTGTATAAGAGTGGGGCTAGGTGCTGCTGACTCAATTGTTGTTCCATTTCTATGTTCTCTGTGACCAAAAAAGGGCTGCATCATAGAACATTCAGAGGACTACTGCACAACCAGGGCTGGTGTCTGCCTGGCAGGCTGCTTCGCAGAGGCAAGAGGACATCACCTGGTGTCCAAACTGGAGGAAGAGCTACCTGATTTGTACTGGGAACCCAAGGAGCCCTTCCTGAGTCACAAGGAAGGAATGAGTCAATACTGCAGGTGTGAGCAGTTGACCCTCGGGCTGTGATTCATCCACAAGAGACTCAAAACCCATGTGACTGGTGTGATTGCTAATCCCTGAACTCCTCGGATGGACCGCATTACACCAGAAATGTGAGTGAGAAGTGTCTATTGTCATCCCCATTATCGCAGCAATGGCACTTGCCAAAATGGGCTCAATTGGCTTGCTCAACTGAAGCCAGCGTTATCATTCCTGCCCAATTATTCCACCCAGAAACTTTTGTTTTTGAATCCCCCTGTTTTGACTTTTTTAACTGTGAATGAGTCTCACTACTGGTGTCCACTCTAATGTCATGGTAAATGGATTGCACTTATTTATCAGTTGTGCCTGCAATTTAAGGTAAAGCTGCTGCAACAAAGCAAGGGTAAGGGGCATGTGGCTGGCTACACAGGAACACATTTGCACATAAGTGTACCCAGGTGTGAGACCTGTACATGTGAGACTACCATTGTGCGCATCCTGGTAATTATGCACAAGTAGCCTGGTGCAGATGGAACTCTGCAAGGTTAGATGGTGATCTAGGGCAGGCCTTTTAATATTATTCTAAAATCATGGGTAAAGTCAGTAGGGTTTACTGGTTTATCTGCAGGGTCATCACATTATACATACAACAGGAATTCTGCCTTAGAGGACATGTTTTGTCCTTAGGCCTACAAAGTCAAGTAAGGTATCAAACTGGGGTAAAACATGTATGCCAATTTGTAATATGCAAGTCTTAAGCAACTACTTGTACACCTTATGGGTTGTCCAGAATTATCATATTTCCCTGGTGTAGCTTAGGATCTGAGTACAGGCGTTTTGTCACCAAGCTGGGCCAAATACATTACACTGTTCCCCAGTAGAAGAAGCAAAGCCCCCCCACACACACATGAGTAATTAACATTGCTTCCCTCAGCTCTGAAGAGGAATGAGTGGGCAAGAAAATCTACATTCATTAATTAGCTTTCACATTGTACTAGGGTTGGGACACCCAGGCCCACTAAACAAAGGAGGAAGCCTAGACTTCTGGAACCAACACAGGAGGGGGCTCCCTTAGAAGTTTTTGTGGGAAAGTCCCCGGCAGAGCTGAGGCCCCCAGGAGAGATGTGAGCAGAGACAACTTGACTGCATCATCTTGAACAATCCCAGCATGCTGTGCAGGAGGGTTGGCATAGGGGTGGAGGGGTTATGTGCCCCAACCAAAACTGGGCAGGGATTCCTGGCTCCTAGAACTTTCAACCCCCACTTAAAAGGTTTTGCACACAGGAGAGACAGACGGTTGGACACTAGCATTGGACTGCAGCAACACCATGGACAACTGAAAGGACAAGCACTATTATGACATAATGGACTGAGGACTCTACCCACAGTTGACCCTAGGATCAATGTGTATTTCCAGGACCAGTGAGGCTCTTTCCACGCACCACCTAAGAGACACAGCGTAGGAGAGGAGGCTCAGAGATCAGGACAGGGAAAACAGCTAGAGAAGGGAGCCAATGGAACCATCTCCCTGAGCTCCCTTAGAGGCCAGGAGGTTTGTAGGAAAGCTCTGGGTGTTTAGGGCTCGCCACCAGGAGTAAAATGAGCCCAGGATTGTGGAAATTGGCCCAACGGGCCCCAAAATATCAAAGAGGAAAAAATATGATCTTTGACCCTCTCAGCTCGAGCGACTGATCATGCAGGGCTGTGCCACATATCTTCCAACTACCCCTAAGTGTGCCAGTGCCTGGGAGTTGATGCAAGATTTATTCATTTTTAGTTATCCTAGGAGGGAACATACCTAGAGCCTCCTTCCTAGAGCTCTGCGGGGTCTGGGACCCCATCCCACGGGCCGGCTTATGCAAGGAGTAGCCTAAAACCCCATTCCTATGTCTTCAATGAGATGGAAGGAGGGGTGCACAACACACACTTCCATAAAAAAAGAAAGGGGCCCGGTACCCCACCCCAGGGACTCCGAAGGAAAAAAGAGGATGGGGAGTGCCGGTGTGGTTCTCACTGTCAGAACCGCACCCTGCCTGTATGTAGCAGTTAGGGAGAATAGAGCTGCCGACTCCGGGCTGGCAGTGAAAGAAGCTGACCGGGTGGGAAGCCGACCAGGAAAGCTGAGGTGGGGGTCCTCACAGCCCCTCCCCAACAAAAGTAAAGAAAGGAAAAACATGGAAGAAGAACCGGACAGAAGGCCAGCACAGCAAAATAAACAGCGGCCTGAGCCACTCATTTGATGTGAAAGTACTGCGTGGGAGCTCCCCATGGTGCCTTGTAGGGCCTTCTGATTCTAAACGTTTGTCTGCTTGTGGTGGCCCCAGGATGGCAGGGACACCCCCAACTTTAGAAAGAAGAGCTGTGTGAGTTGCAGAAGTGCAGCAGCTCCCTCAACCCACCAAAATAATTTCAAAAGTGACACTTGGATTCCTTGGTCAAGTATGATGCGACACCCAAGTTTTCAGCCTAAAGGTTAAGCACTCCAAAGTCTGAAACGTTAGATCTATAGCCTGAGCGTGCAGTAATCTTTAGTGGTGTGTTTCATGGCTGCATATTTTGTGGCCTCAAGTGGTTGAAGAAAGACAGAGACATGTTATATTGTTTATAATGCTTTATTTGCAAAGTATTGCTGACAGTGAATTTTAATGAGCAATACAATGCTTCATTGATAAAATAGACTGCAAATGTCAGTGAAAGACAGATGGATTATAGCATTAGTCTGTTAGTGTGATAACCTTGACAAAACCAATAGGCCTGTTTTAATTAAAGTGACACCCTTCTATATCATATATGGTATGGGAGGGGCTAAAGTGATTTTTGAAGGTTATGACACTTTATGGGCCAAACGTGATGTCAAAGTGACACCAAGGTATTTCCAAATATCTTATGTGTATTTTTGTAGATTGCTGCATAGTATTTAGTGGTGTGTCTGTACTACATGTATTTTCCTTTTCTAAAGGAAAAGCACAGATTGGCCAATTATTTATTGAGTGTTACTGTTGTGTGCTAGTGAATGGTGATTACTAACCCACTTCACCTCCTCTAAGCAGGCCTTGGACTGCTCTGCTCTGCTACAGGTAGAAAGTCAAGCACTACATGAGGGTGCTTGATTCCTAGAGAGTAGGTAATTTTGGACCTTTAACTTGTTCAGGCCTCATATCCTGCACAAGTAATAGCACGGTTTCCCTAGAGCTAAACAATCACATTATTATGCTGCTGGGTGTATTATTGAGTTCTGAGCCTGCATACCCTCCACGTTAAGCTGCCTGAGAAGCTTTTAACTTCTTCCATCACTATCACTGATAGTCAAGTGTGGAACAGACTGTACCTGGCTCAGTTTGCGGAGCCATAGTAGGACTGGGGCTGGGTCACATAAGAGGCAAACGGCTCCACCTTCCAAGGCTGTTGCCTAGTAGCCCTTACCTGTCTATTGGGCCCTGAATGGGGTCTGACAATTACGGTAATTTGCAATCACTTATTAGTATGATTAACCAATTTATGATTGTAAAAATATAGCAACAAGATATTATAAAATTATTGGATCCCTACCCGGATCAAGGACTGTGTACCGAGGACAAGAAAAAGGTTTATTGTCCAGGCTCCCCAACCTGATTCAGGGACCAGAGGGAGCGTACTCCACAAAGTAGCGTCACAACATTCTTCCATTTCCCCAGCCTTGGTAGCGGGGCAAATGGGAGATACCCCACAGTTACCTGTGGGGTAACTCCCTACTTCCTAGACACCTTCCAACCAATCCACATAAGCCAAGCAGGGAGTAATGTGCCTGCAGTCTCTGCTTCACAAAAAAACCCTTGCTCTTCACATTCACCTAACCATAGACATGCATTGTCCACGGTGCATGGTGGGACACTGAATACCTGATGAAGGCAAGGCAGCTTATAAAGTAATGATTGCAGGTAATAATCTCAATACTGCATGAGGCCCTGGTGGAAGCATTTTACCTCCTGAGTTTCCAGGCATGCTTCTCCATGTGCCCCCAAAGGCTCCACTTCTCCTGCTTGAAAGGGAGCTTGTGAGTCTCCGTTTGAAAACAATAGCAGAACTGAGCAGCTGTTGGTTGACCATGCATTCTCTTTTACCCACACAATCAGAATGTATAAGAGGACGAAGAAGTTGCTGGCAGAAATTCCATCCTCCAATGTGAAAACAAACAATGCCCTTCTAAATAGTTGCCGCTCAACCATTTTTTTAGCCAGCCACATCTGTATTTTTAAATTCAGGCCAGTAAAAATATTGGGAAAAGCAGAAAAATCTGGTATTTTCCCCTTCTAAAACAAAACCTAAAGCAACAAACAAATAAAGACTTCAGTTGAAGAGTATTTGAGTAAGTACTTCAATCAGGGGAATAATTTCTATGTTACAAAAGAATCCTGACCATTATACACAAATTCCTTTTCACCTGTTACAACTCTACTTGTAAGGTAGAAGCAGTTAAAATGCTCTGCAAGTTCTCTTCTTCATGCAGAGAAGGAAATCAAATTGTTTTGTATTTCAAGAGTGATTTATTGGGATGTCATAAAATAGGAAAATTAAATAACATAAATGAAAAGAAACAATATATTGTATGGTACCATCAAATCATGTGGGAACAGTAGTTTAGTATACAGCATGAGGAGCGGGTCCACATTTTTAAAAGTTGAGGGTAGAGATAAGTGTATTTGTTTGCAATGGTGAGGTTAATCAGTGTATGTATTCTGACAGAGCAGTTTTTGATGCCGTGGTGAATGATTAAGGTAGATGAATGAGACAAAGTAAAAGGGAGGAGACAAGAGAAGAAGAAGGTGATGAGGATGAAAAGTAGGGAGTACATTAGGGAAAGGAGAGGTGGGAGAGTGGGGAGAGGAGGGGGAGGGAAGGAGTGAGTGAATGCATGAATGATTGAGTGATCAGATGATTGTGGTTACGTAGACGAGTGAGACATATAGTTGTCTAGTTTGCACCAGAATCTACCATTCTTCATTGGTGTTGTCTTCAAGTATACGTTTAGTGAGTTACAGACAGTTCTGGTGAATTGGGCCCATTCCTACCATGTGTGAGGGGATAGTTTGGAGAAGTCTTTCCATTCATTGAGGATAACTTTAAGGCCAGTTTTGGCTAGAATGTGCTATAGGAGATGGTCCTCTTTGTTTTATGCCTGTTTGATGTCAGTGGGGAGGATGAACCAGTGTAATAAAGGCTAAAGTAGGAGTTAATTTTGAATGAAGAATTTGAGATATTGTATTACTGATGTCCTGCCAGAACATTTGGGTGGAGGTGCACTCCTCTAACATGTGTTTTAAGGCTCATGTTTCCTTCTCACAGTTCCAGCATGTGTTGACGGATCTGATGCCTAGTTTATCAAATTTGGCCAGAGTCCAGTGGGCCACATTGGCAATTCAGTATCTGCTTTGTACTGGTGATGGAGTCAATATGTTGGAAGTGAGGTTACTCCAGGTAGATGGCCATTTCGGTGAGACCTTTGGAATGTTGTTGTAGTCCGATAGTAGAGTTTCCCACTTGTCTTGTGTTGGTTTATTTAGTGAGGTTTTGTGGGGGATAGGAGAGTGAACAGTTTGTAACCTGGTGAGCACCTTTGGTAAATTTGTATAATGTGTTGGGTAGGTCAGGGGTGTTGGAGGTTTATGTTTGGTAAAAAGTGATTTTATTTTAAGGAAATGGTAAAATCTAGGTTGTTTAGGTCACATTTGTTTTTAATTTGAGAGAATGGTATAGGTTCTGACGGGGTGCTGATATCTCTTACCAGGAGAATCTATTTTTCTGCCCATTTCTCTATCTACATTTTCTAGTTTTAAGTTTTCATTGTGCCATAGGGAGGCTAGATATGAGTGTTTAATTTTGTTGGGTAGTTTGTTGACAATTTTTCGGAGTGCCTGTGCTGTGCTAGATAGAATGTTTATAGAGTGCTGTGTTTCAATTGTTTTTGACTGTTAGAAATGAAGTGAGGGATAAGGGTTTAGCGGGGGCAATTTCAATAGCGAGCCACAGCGGTGAGGCGTAGGTGGTGGTTAGGATCAAGTGGCTCCCCTGTTGCGCTAGGAAGGCATGTTGGTGTCGCATGTTGTCCGATAAGTTTTTAGGAAGTCTCAGTTTCCTTAGGGCAAGTCTGGGCTTTTTAGACTTCCAGTTTTATTCAGTAAGTAACATGTCTATTTGAGCAAAAAAGGTGTCTGAGAGTTATCTGAGGGACATGCTGATTAAAAAGTTAATGAGGGGGTAACCATAATTTTGTAGATTCTATTGTATCCCACCAAGTAGTGAGCCTGGTTTACCGTTTGTCTAAGCTATCTTTGATGTTATGTAGTGTCTTTTTCTCGGTGAGATTGATTAAGTCTTTAAGGTTATGAGTGAAGTATATACCCAGGTATTTTATATTATCTGGGGGCCCATTTGAGTCCATAGGGGCTGATGTGTGCTGTTGCAATACACATTGAGAGGATGAACCACTGTCATTTCCTTGTGGAGGCAGTAGGTTGATATCTTAGAGTATTTGTAGATGGTGTATATGATGTGTGGCAAGGCTAAGTCTGCCTGGGTGGTAACATGGAAAATGTGATCCACGTAGGCAGCTATAGTTTTTGTGGTCCTGATAAGAAAGGGATACCAGGAATGAATGGATTTTCTCTGATCAATGTAAGTAGGGGTTCTAGAGTTAATAGAAATTTTAAGGGAGAGAGAGGGCTTCTTTGTCTGGTTCCTTGTTGGAGGAAAAAGGGTTTAGACAACTTTCCATTGATTGTTTATTCTAGATTTCGGTTCTTTGTATAGAACAAGGATAGTTTTTGAGAGAGCAGAGCCAAAGTTGAAGGAGGTGATTGACGCTTGAAGAAAGGGTCAAAATACCTTATCAAAGTCCTTCTCTGCATCTAATGCTTCCATGCAGGTTGGTTGGTGCAGGACTTTGCCTATTTCAATCGCTTGACTAAAAAGTCTGATATTTTCTGAGCTGAATCTCCCTTTAATAAATCAGGATTGAGAGAGGTGTATTATGTTTCTGAGAAATGGCTCTATTCTAAGGGCTAGGATCTTGTCCATTGGTTATAGAGGTTACTCTTGCCTGCTGATGGGTCTGTTTTAAATAAGACGCAAGTATTGTGACAGCTTTATTATGTTCACAGAAATTGATGCCTTTGTATTTTTGGACCATTAGGTGGGCTTGGTTACTCAGAATCTTGTTGTAGCCATACTTAAGTTTAATTAGATTGTTTCATTGAGTTTTTTCTTTGGTGCATTTGAGATATTTCTCTAATGCTTTTATTTTTAGTTCCAGTTGGTCTAAGGTTTTGTGGTCTACCTTGTTTTTCTTTGACGTAAATTCAATCATGTGCCCACGGTTAGTGCTTTTAAGGGCGTACCAGATGATTTGTGCATTTGGACCAGAAGATCTTTTGAGCTCTATGTATTCGTAGATCTCTTTTTTGGATTATTTCCTTGAAGGAGGGTTCCTTCCTGAGGAGGTCATACGTTCTCCATGTTTTTGTTCCTGATGTATTGAAAGCGATATCGTAAAGTCATGAAATACAGGCTTGGTCTGAGACTAGGATCGGTTCAATGGTTGGGGACGAGGTTGCTAGGACATGAGTTTAGTCAATTAAGATATAATCAGTGCAAGAGAATATATTGTGAGGATGGGAGAAAAATCTGTAATCTTTCCCTGTGTGATTGAATATTCTTCATATGTCTTTAAATTTAGGGGAGAATTGCACATGTTTAGCATTTGTTTGTAGGATTTGTTGGGTTTAAATTGACATGCAGAATTCCTGTCAAGGGTGGAGTCCCAGGGTAAATTGGAAATCTCCTCCTAGAATCATTCTGCAGTTGGGAGGTAAAGTTGAGAGGTTTTCTTTCAGTTTAGCCAAAAGGGAGGGTTGTCGTTACTGGGGGCATAGATGATCATGACTATAATTTCAGTGTTGTCCCTCCATAATTTAGTAAGAAGCCATCTAAATTTGGTGTCTGCTTCTGAGGACAAAATAGTGAGGCCAGAGGCTTTCGAGGTAAGGGTGATCAGCGCATTTTATTTTTTGGTCGTGGCTAGGGACCATGGTAAGTCCATGCGTTTTTTAGGAGGAGTGCCTGTTTCATGACCACCTTGGTTTCTTGAAGGAGAATGAGGTCTCCCTTAATTTTGTGTGTATAGTCTGGGATTTTCTGTCATTTGGTTGGGTGAGTTAGACCCTTTGACATTAAGGCAGTCTATTTTTATGTTCTGCATTTTTGTGGGAGGTGAGTTTTCTCGTCGATGTGACCAGCTAAATGCCAGTTATTGTTTGCCGGTGAGGTGGGGGTAGGAGTGGGGTGGGTGAGTGTATTTGAAAGGATGGCATAGGTGCGGGCAAACGGAATGGGTGAGTGAGGAAGGGAAGGGGTAGGGAAGAGGGAAAGAGATATTAGAGTAGCACAGCACAGGACAGGAGATAAGATATGAAAGGTAAAAATAAAATTGAGAAGAAAATGATAGTATAGTGATTGATTAAATGTTTGTGATGAGATCTAGATACCATGGAGAGGTATCCAACAAAATCTAACCGAGGAGAGGTGATGGAGGCCACGGGTGGTCAAGCCTAAACCCAGAGTGCAGTCTTGCAGTGCCCTTTATTGAATAGGGTTTGCATTAAGAGCCACAGCAGTGATTAAGCATGGTAGGTTTACCAATATTGCATGGTGGCTGGAGGGCCTGCCGTTGTTTCCATTCTGGTGCCTAGTGAGCTAGTTGCTGTTAAGTGTGAGTGGATAATGATGTGTATTCTGTGGTTTATATTAAGGTATTTGCAAGTATAGTACTTGTAGTATATATAGAAAGTATAATATTTGTAGTGAGTGAGGTGGCTATTTGTGGGAAGGATGTTAGTTGGTGACACGTGTCTATATTTCAGCTGAGTTGAGGTTTTATGTCAACAGTTAGGGTTGTGAAAAATGGTACCCGATGTATTTCATGATGGAGAAAAAAGCACAGTTTGCAGTAAATTCTCCACTTACCGTCATTATAGTGCTAACATAATATCAACATAGTGTCAATGTAGAGCCAACAGAGTTCCAACGAGTTATCAGTAAGGTGTCTACCTAGAACCAACATATTATCAACCTAGTACCAGCGTAATGTTCACATAGTGCCAGCATATTCTCAACATAGATTCAACACAAAAGAAAGTGAGTTGGTCAAGTGACCCCAGGTTACTGTATTGCAAGTAGTGCAGGCAAAATGCAGTTTCGAAAACAATTGAACAAAAAAAAGTACCCCTAGAAGGCACTAGATTTGTATGATATTATTATCAACGTGAGGCTGGAATCAATGTTAAATAATGTCAATATGAGATTTGATAAATCTAAATAATGTTGAAAGTGAGAAGATGAAACATTGCAATAAATCCATTATCGAGTTGAAGGCAATTATAAAACATCTGATTTAACCACAGCAGGTTGAATAGATAGAGATACAATATCAGTTATTGAAGAAGAGAAGAAAAATCATACCACTGGTTAGGGTTAACAGTACGTTGTTAGGTATATTGCTAGGTTATTAGTAGGTTAGTAGGTGCTAGGTAGTTAGTTTAGTTCAGGTTTTGTAGGTTGCTGACCACTTTATTTAGTCTTTCTCGGTTTGAAGAAGTAGAAGCAACTCAAACAAATATTTTAGCCTATTATAGTTATTATGGAAGAATGAGTTTGTATACCCATGTGTCAATCTCATGGATCGATCAGAGTTCTGCAGCATTATGGAACATAACTTGGATTTTGTTTACGCCGTTTGCGAGCAGACTTGATTATTGTATGTTACTAAGTGAGAAGAAAGTTACTAGGAAAGATTTGTGTTAAGTGTTAGCCATTCCTTCTGAATTTTTAAGAAGTCATTCTCAGGACTTGGACTTCTGCAATGTAGGAGTCCAGTTCCTTAGGGTCTTCAAAAATGACAGTTTTGTCATTGTAAGTTGTTTTTGTTTGTGCAGGACCAATAAGCAAAAATTGTATTGACAGAACTTTCAGAGTTTTCCTTTGGGAAAGGAATGCCTTTCATTTCTTGACAATGTCTTTGGAGCAATAATGAAAGATCCCAATGGAGGCACCTTGCGACTTAATTCCTTAATAAGCTTCTATTTTCTACTCATTCACTGGGTGATCATCAGAATATAATGCTTTATAGCGATGATAGAATGCCACATTAATTGTGAGTTGCATACAAACTTTCCTTAGTGTTGCATCTCAAATTGTGAGTATGGGAGTGCATTGCTGAGCAGGTTTAACAAGCCAAGCTAATAAGAATCCCACTCTGCATGGGAGCACTCTGCATAAGCTTTGTAGTCCAAACAGCAGAGGTGTGCTACTGGGGTCGCATGGTTATTCCTGACTTTTTTGCAACCTGTACCATGGCCGGGTCCCATATGGTGTTTCATCCGGCCTCCAAAGGGGAGGCCTCTGTTGAGTGTAAGTCAGAGAAAAGGGTGGAATGGGCTCCCAGAGTGACATAAAGCATGTTCCCCTGGCCACCACCTTAGAGGCCTCCCACTCCACTGTCTGGGAGAAAGGCATTCCCTTTTTGTCCTACAAATAATGTGTGATGGTATTAAGTAAGGTGTTTTGAGTAAATGGTTCTTCCACCCTTTGCGACTGGAGCCTCCAATTGGGGGATCAAATTGGGGATCCATCCTCATTTGATAGCTACCTCAGGGAGTTGTGATCCGATAATGTCCTCAATACATACAAAATACCTCCACCTGCATAGAGCAGGTGCCCTGTATGTAAACTAATCTGATATGCAGACCATGAGGGGGAGAGTTGAAAGACTAATTCATTACCCTTGGGTTCTTGCCCCGCCATAGGCCCACCAAACCCCATTCCAACACCCAGGACTTCAGGGCCCCAGCCATGAGGGTGGGCCCTCGGCAAGGGAGGGAAGGAGTGATCTAGTGAAACATCTAAGGCAGAGTTAAAATCTCAGGGGCCAGGGCAGGCTAGTCCAATCTGCCTATATACTGCCTAGCATGAGCAGGCCACCGTCAAGCCTGCCCTTGATCAGAAGGTAGCAACCTTCTGGATCAATACGGATGTCCTCTACTAGATATGGGACAGTCTGGTTCAGCCAAATGGCAGCCTCCCGCTCAAACGCCGAATAAGTAGTACAATAGCGTTGGTCTCTCCAACGGCAGTATACTGCACATCCCACCTACTTAGCAAGGTGAGTTTCCTGTAAGAATACTATTTGGGTTCCTTGTTGCCTCAAGTGGGTTAGGATTCTGCAACATTTCCTCAATACCCCTAACCCCCTAACCTTCCATGTTGTTAGCAAATAGTTACTTGTGTTAAGCATCAAGTATAGTGGAAATGGACAAGTTTGAGTTTTGTGAATGAGGGGGGTCTCCCCATGTAAGTCCATTTCCCACTCCCACTTTGAGTAGACCTGTTGCCAGAGTGCATCAGGATGCATGCGGACTTTCCAGGGTGCTGGTGAATTCCCTTATAACAACTTCCGGTCAGACTGTAGAACAGCATCTATTCAAAACTGAGAAGACTGAACAACCATAATTGCTGTGAGGTGCAATGCACAACTTCATAATGGGGGCACTTGATAGCTGTTGGGGGTCAGGGCTTTCATGTGGTGGAGAGTGGTGCGGTCATCCCTTAACCCATAATAGAACAGATTAAGTGTGAAGTTTGGATGTAATTTACAGAGGAACAACAGGGAGGAGAATTCAGCAGGGGGCAGCCACCAGAGCATCCCCAATGTGAGGGACGTGTCAACATCTCAGGTAAGGGGTTCAAAAGAAGTCCAGGCATATAATACCAGATAATTTGCTGTCTGCAGGATCACCACCTGGAGGGCTCAGGGGGCAACTCTAATATCAGAGCCTGACAGGCTTGCACTTGACTCCTCTGATTCTGGTTCTTCCAGCCTATCTTGGAATGCTGCAGCTGTGGCAACAGCTGAATTACAATGCAATCTTTGTGCATCTGCCACAGGAGGGGGCTCACTTGGGGACACGGCCTCTCCCCCTCAACCTCTAAGAGCATTGAGACAAGTCCTGGGATGCGCAGGCCAGATGGGTGCCCAGATGACACACTCCATTTCCATAGCCTGTCACCTGTTAATCTAGCCAAGTGCAGGCATCAGCAGAGGTGGTAAAGAAGTGAATTATCTGATCAACGATAATCTTCAGCTCTGGTGGAAAGAGAAGTGCATTTGTGATTCCCAATGCCCTCAAGCGCTTCTTGACCGAGAGAAAGGAGGTTCTTTGGTGCTGGACCACCAGCTTGAAGTTCAGGAGGATCATCACCCTTGAATTGTGCACCTGTATGGGGTCCCTAGTAAGGACACCATGAAGAATACAGACACAGTCTTGTTAATTCAGGATCTATGCTATGACTGGTCTAGGCAGCGCCCTAGGTGGGCGGGCCCTAGATAGGACTCTATAGGCTTGTTCTACTGTGAACATCAGGGAAAGAACTTGAGAGACCACCAGGGAACAAAGCCTTGTTTCAATATGCTGTGTAGCATTGGAGGCCCTCAATTTTTCAGGTAGGCTGACTATACAGAGATTGTCATGGCTCGACCTTCCCTAAGCATCTTACATGCGGTATTTAAGGATCTAAAGGCACTCAGTAAGGGTTTGAAGGTCCTTGATGAGGCCTTTTGTTTGAGGAGTTATTTCCTCTATTTCAGTTTCAATTTGCTGGATTCTTTCAGCTAATTTCTTCTGAATTTCACATATTAGATTGAATTCACATCCAGTATATCCACCTTGTGCTCCAGTGCTGCTCTAAATTACCCTATGACGTAAGTATTTGTGCTGTGTCACCTGACTTTGGTGAACGGTCAGAGGACTGTGAGGCTTCTGTTGATTCATCGAGATCCATTTGAGTCTCCCAGAGGGCTCCCAAGCCGGTCACAGGTTTTATACCTTTACTTTTCCCCATTGTGGTGCCCGCTGACCCCTGCACAGATGCACCATCCAGTCAGTTTCAAAACTGGCCTGTCTATCCCCCAAGGAAGAGATTAAGGATGAAGCAGCACCTCCACAGGGAGACACGTGCAGCCATCATACAAGTGCTTAATTATACAGTCTGTGGAGGGTGCCTGCAGTTTGGTTGCAAATTGGCCGCCATATTCCTGGGAATCCAGTACCTCCAGAGTGCATCTTTGGCCCAGAAGACCCCTGTGATCACAGGATCCAAGGATTCCCAGGGCAGCAGGTGCAGCCATCACCAGTATGTGTGACAACCCCCCAGTGGCGATCCCGAGCATCACCCCCCACTGTCTCAAAGCTGGGTGTGTGCTTTAGCCCGCTAGGTCCTGGGGTAGAGTCAACAAGGAGATAGAGGAGTCAAGTCCCCCTCAGGGCCAGGGTGCATCATGTCCCCAGGCATCTAAGTTGATGAAGTGTTCAGGGCACATCCCCAGTCTGGAGCCCTTAGAGAGTGTGCAACGGCCCGACAGTCCCTCAAACCACAAGAGGCTTGTCTCAGGGGCAGCAGGTGCAGCCGTAATGAACTCAAAGGCTGCAAGTCTCCTCAACTTCCTCGCACAGATGCCCAGGAACCCGACGGCAGATACTGCATGGCAGCCACGGAGCACATCCAAGACCAGTTCTAGCCACTGGTGGAGACAACAACACACCACCTGGCACCTCATGTGCACCAAGTACCTGAGCCAGAGATTGGGGAGGGAGCCTCTTCCTGGGCCCATTGCGGTCACCTCCTATGTCCCTGGCCCACAGCAGGCCAGGGTGCACCTCCGGCACCTCCCCGGACACCAAGGTGTCCCAGGTGGATCTGATCGCTGATCCTCAGAATCCAAGCAACATCTCTATGGCTTGTACCACCCCTTCAAAGTCACTGTGGAGGTGTTCCACACAAGATGAGAATTAATTTTGTGGACTGGATGGGAGTTCAGTTAAAAGCCATCTGCCATGTTGGATGGATAGCCCACCCCTCCCTCACCCTCGCTTCTCGGTCTGGTTGTGGATTAAACATGCCTGAGGTGGGTTCCGGAGTATGCAGCCATGATATTCGGTGATCTGCATTTAATAGCACCTATTAGGCTTCTAAACATCTCTTTGACATTGGCACTCATTATTTTACAAATTACAGTAATTTATATATCCTTACTGATTTTATGTAATTCATTGGTGTGCTATGTCTTGAAAAACCTAGAGGATTCGAAACAAAATACCCTCTTCATGTGGTAAATATACTATTCCCTCATACTGGAGAAGATTGTTGATATCAAGGGGCCTGATCTTTTAACATCGTTCGCAGATCTAGTGAATTCCTCTACCCCATTGGCTACACTACCAACAGTTTATTATAGTCATTTGCTCGGTCATGGCAGTATAGACTTTATTTGCACCCATAACTGTGATCAGAAAATCTGAACATTAACTAAATAGCTTTTCAAATTTAATGAAAAAATCCCCCTGTTTTTCTGTCGATTTTAGACTGTATTCAGTCTGTTCCAGGACCACATTGGGGCTCCAGGGGCTATGTCAAAGTGAGCATTGGGAGAGCTAAGTTAGGACAGTTTCTGCTACAATATGGGGCTGACTGGGGCCTGTTGAAGAGGAGAAGCAGGACTATTTTGCCACCTTGGATAGTGGTAAATGGTTGTTTGTCACAGAAACTTTCAAGGCATGTGCTGCTAGGGGCTTGAAATGTAGAAGCATTTGTCGATATGGCTAACATAAACAACAGACCATAACACAATAATATACGCAAAATGACATAATAATACAATTAAAACATATGGCCAATCACAACAAAATAGTCAAATCTGAATGCAGCACAACATTCACATACAACACAACAAACTCATGTTGCAATAATGCAGCACAGAAAAACAAGCAAACACATCACCACAACAACAAAATGCCACAAAACAAATGCACACGCATTCTTGTCTCACATTACCATCTTCAGAATTGTAATAAAAGGTGTTTAGATCAAGCATTGCCTTCACTTACCATCAAAGACATGAAACTGCACCACGCAGAAACGTTTTGTAATCAGGACCCATTTCTTCAAAAACGTGCTACAGGTGTCTCCTAAAGTTCCATTTGTGATGAAGATCAATCAGGCTTTCTGGACTTATAAAGATGTGAATACCCTGGTGATTTAATCAAATGAGCAATTACTTGGACTCAGAGGTGACAGCCACCCTGAAGCACTGATACTGCAAATCCGTTTGCGTCCTTTAAGATTTTATGCTACCTGTGTCGTACATGAATTAAACAGTATTTTTACAAGAGCAAAACATGGTTCAAATAGATTTCACATAATTCTGTGTTCCTTAGCAAGAATTTGAAAAACTAAGGGACTGATTAACTTACTTTTCATGCAGGTCAGCAACCAAAGTTGCAGTGCTGCATTGTGTGAAAGGGAGAGGGCAGAAGAGCATCATATCGACTAAGATATGGCTCTGTTACCTCTGTCTTTGCACTGGTTCACTTTAGGCTGTCATGTGCCAGCACACACACCCCTCTACCACAGTGAAAGGGTGTGTGCGTACTGTCAACAATAGATTTTATATTGGATAGGCACCCTTGCTTTAGCACTTTTTCCACTTTATATTGAGCTGTACAGTGACTTTTAAAAGTTGTTCAAGTGTTAAGCTTTCCTCCTGTAGGTGTACTTTCTGATGCAATTCTTGATAGATACAGATTTGTGTGAAAACAAAGACGTGGTTGATAGTACGCTCACAACATGCAAGTCTCTGTCCAATGAAATAACTTCCAAGGAGAGAGACAACTACGATTATAGTGGTTCAACCACGGCTTAGCCTTTTATTCACAAAGTATGAGTAAATTATTAGGGCAAAATGAGAACTATAGTTAAGCAGACATTGTTATGCAATGCAGAACTTAGGATAAGATCAGTGAAACAGCTCAAAGATTGCATGATTGCACACCCAATACAAATAGTTGTCTCCATTTTCATTACACTTTCCATTACAGCACAGCTATCCAGAATGCAAAGTGCCAGAAGGCTCCTTTTACTTATCCATTGCCCAGGCCCTCGACCAAGGGCATCTGGGAGATTACTGACAAGCATATCAAAGTGGCAACTTTCCCTCCTTCTCACAGAGGGATGGGCAATACCCACAATTCCATATCAAATCAAAACCAGGGCTCCGCATATAGCTCACCGCCCCTGCCCTGCTGTCTCCAGACAAATCCCCTAAAATGTTCAACTCCTGGCATCCCAGAGAAACAGATATATCCAGGACTACCAGCAGGTCAGTCTCCCCTCCAGCCTGCCCTTGCCCACACAAATCACCGCCCCATCAAGGGGTCAGTTCAGCAAAGCAGTCCAAATTTTCTGGGAATCCCGTTTTTTCTGCTGCTAGAAATTCCACCTCCTGAAGTGGGTGGATGTCTTTATCGGGTATGCTGGTGCACAGGTGGAGGGAGAGGTGGCTGATCCCTCACCACTCGATGCCTTAAATCCTCCTGCTCCGGGCGTCTCCCAATGATGTCACACCCTCCTTTGATGGAAAACAGACAAGGGACTCCCCACCATGGCTCCTGTCCGTGGAGTGACTAATGGCACCCTTCTGCTATTTGGAGAGGGCACCTGGCCAATAGTACGCCTTCTTGATGCAACATAGTGCACAACACTACTTTACATTACTTTAGGCAATTTTCTTACTTTATGAACTGGAGGCAAGAACTATTACTTACATTTCTATTACCTAAGTAGGACAGAGAGTACAAAACCAGTTTGCTCTTTTTTTATTTTTTTAAGGTGCAGTCATCTCCAAGAGGCTTCGTTGTGCTAGGACAGTTACCCAGAAAGAAAGAAAAGAGATTAGTGAACAAAGTACAACGCAGTGCATAAAGAAACAAGTTTCATTTTTTCAGAAAATGCAAGAAATTAGAAGTCAGGATCAATATAAGATCTAAAAGATATATCGATAGAGGCCCCTGATAGACATTCACATGAGGCTCAGATATTGTATTAATAGGTGGGCAAGAATGCTCAGAGGGTGCTGGCATCTCACTTGTATGGCTGCTTTAATTTCAATGTTAAATGTCTACTATGTATTACAAATCATGCCTAAGCATTAAAGACATTTCTAATTCTAGGGAATCGATCCACAATCTATTTTTTCTAGTCCGATATCCTTTCCATAAAAATAACTAGGATGGATTTTATTTGTTCCCCTCTGTACTTTACCATCAACTCAGTGGTGCTACAAAACTTAAAAGGGGCCACTGCAAAGGGCATATAAGTGTCCCCCTCCTGCCCAGTCAGTCCCTCTCAGGCTAGGGGTCTGCAACCCATGCACAGTGCCGGCTGTGCTGAAGGGGCTCCCTGAAACTTGGGGTCCCACGGGGCTAAGGGGGTTAATGGTGCACCACTGAAGCAGCTAGAGCATAATGTGTTTGTGTGTTTTACACAAGTGAAAAGTTTCATTGATGTGTCTTATAGAGGCATATCATGATTGCATTCTGTGCCTGTTCACGAGCACAGAAAGAGGCCATGTGCCTGCAGAACATACACTAACTGAGTAACTAAATGGGCCTTATCACATAAAGTGATCACTGGTTTCTAAGTTAAGTCCCAGTCTTTGCACAGTTTTGGGCTAACTAATTTGTTAATCAGTTGAAGAGCTGGAGCAATGCTATTTTACCACCGAAGACAGTGGAATTGGTTGTTTGTCAAAGGAGCTTTCAAGCAATATGTCACTTTTTAATGGAAATATAACAGCATTTCTTGACATTTCTTAACAAATTGCCGTAATGCAGCACAAAAACAAAGCAGCACAAAAAGCACAACAACACAGCACCACAACAACGTTCCACACAGTAAGTGTGCAGAAATGTTCTTGTCACACAGTATAGCCTAACTAATCCTGTTTTCACAATACAACATCAGGAGGTGTTTAGATCAAGCACTGAATAACTTAACGCCAAGGACAGCAATTAGCCCCCCAAAAAACGTTTTTTTCACTGACCCATAGAATTAATGCATGCACTGCAGCTAGTATAGTTCGCAAGCATAGAACAGATACTGAGCAGTGTGGGTGTATCTACTGCTCTGCTCTCTGCAGTTCCCATTATAGTGTACTTTATTTGACAACTTGTCCTGGGACCTAGCTTTCAATCGTGCAGCAGGTGCAGTAGCTCTGGGCTAATTAGCTTGAGGGGGCCATTGCATCCTGATTAAATACGTTTTACTGCAAACAAGAGCATAGTTAATTTTCCTTGGTGGCATTTTGCCACATGATGCACTTGCTATAGTAATACATAATTTCATTAACATTGGGCACAAGCCTGTATTAAAGCAAAGCACAACACATGCGAAAGCCCAAACGTCTAACATGCATTTAATGCAAAAATAGCAAGCAGAACAGTGAAAAACGAGGATACAATTATTTCAACCAATCAGAGTTCTTACCCAAAAAGATCCTTTGAAGTGTGCAATGCTAAAATGCATGCAATTTCCTACAGTTTTGAATTCACTTTTTCCTGTGTGCAAGTCTATGGTGCATAAACAAGTGACAGAGACGTGTTACTTCAGCGAAACTTACCGAAGGAGCTAATAGCAAGATCTGCTCAAGGAGAAAATCGCATGTCACCCCTGAAACCACAATACAAAAACATGAACACACTGCTGAAATAATTCATTTCTTATAACTACGCTTCTGGGGCTGTATTATGAATTGTGCTCAGGGGGCACAAACTGAGTGTGTACCCACTTTGTGTGCCCAGGGGACCATGGTATTACAGAGGTGACCGCAGACGCTTGGGCGGCCCTTCTGTAATACTGATAGTGCTAGAGCACCAGTGCTATCTTGAAAGGGCATTACCTCAATTGCATGGGGACATGGTCCCATGCAAAATAGGTAATCACCTTGCCTATGCGCCCACACCCTGTCAAGGCCTCAAAGGCAAACATGCCACTAAGAGGCGCACTGACAGTGCGCTACAAAAAGTGGAGTACTGACAGTGCACCCCCTGTGGGGAGCTCTCTAGAGGTGTGAACGGGGGAACCATGGACACTCCCAGACATCCCCCCTGAAGGCAGGTGCAGTCACTCACTGCACTTGCCTGCAGGGGGGATCTCTATTCCTCTGTCAGCTGCCACCTTACAGCAGTGGCGGTTTTCTCATTAGGGCTCCAGGGCTACAACACCCCTTGTTATACCAACAGTGAATAATAATCTTTTATTCACTCTTGGCATAATAAGAAAACTCTGCCTATCAGCAGCCTAAACCAGCTCTGCTAGAGAGGTCTGATGTCTGGCGCATGCACACAAAGGAGCCTGCACCAACCATGAGAGATTATCTAGGGCTGGTGAAACCCCCAGCCCTGGCATCGGGACCCTTGCACGACTGAGTGCCTCCCAATCTGTGATGTGCTAAAGCGCCACAGATAAAGTAGGGCACAGGCAATGAAAGCTTAAGACCTGGAGCGTGTGTGGCTACATACCAATCAGCCAGTCACCCCACCCTTTCCCCACTTGTCACATAGTTGGGAAAGGGTGAGCCAATGAGCAGAGACTAAAAACTCCAATTTACGACTGAGCAAATTTGGGGTTTCAGTTTTAAGTGCTGGAAGGTGAAAGAAGCAGCAGCACACGGGGCCTGCACAGACAACAAGGTACGTAAAAAATTGTTTAAATAGTGTGGGGTATATTTATGAGAAAAACAAACAGTGCAGCAAATCACCTTGGTGCTCTGTAGTGTGTACAAAGACAGTGCAGGAATATGCAATATTTAAGTCAATTTGATGCATTCCTGTCTTTCCCTCTGGACTGGCAGCTTTTTGGCTGCCTAGTGCCAACGCAGGCACCTTTGCATGTAGGATTTTTGTTCAGGAAAAACAATCACCTGAGGCAAATTCCTCTATGTGTGCTGCAGAATGCAGAATGCAGCACACATAGAAAGAGGAAGTAACAGGGAGAAATGAAGATATTTCCCCTTGTTATGCCTCCTCTGGGAAGGTGTAGCACTTTGGTGCATTCACAAGTTTACCAGCTCTGGTAAATCTGGAAATTCATTAAGATCCATGGAAGTTAAGTGGGAAAACCCAGCAACGCCCATGAAACACCTTCCCAGGACAGAGGAGGGCAACATAGAGATTTGTGCTGCATTGTTTTACTGCAGATTTATGAAGCCACGAAGGGCCAGCAAAGAGGTCTTGCTTGGCTTCATAAATCACATTTGGGGTTTGCCTCACACATATACCACATTCTGTGTTGAAAACACAACACAAACCCCTCATAAATATTCCCCAATGTATGTATGTGTGAGAGTGTTGTCTGTGAGAGTGTGTGTATATGTGAATATGTCTGTGTGTCTTTGTGTATGTGTACATGTGAGGGTAAGGGTGAGAGTGTCAGTGAAGGAGTGAGTCAAAGTGAGGACAATGAGGGATAAGAAGAGTGAGTACAAGTGAGAAGGAATGAGTCAGAGAGAATGACAGGGAGTGTAATTGGATGTTACTGTTTGTGAGACAGAGTGAGTCAAGTCTTAGTGAGTCAGAGAATGAGTGAGACAGAGTGGGTCAGTGTGAGTGAATGAGATGGATTGAGTCAGACTGGGTGAGAGTGAATATGTCTGAGTGAGTCTGTGTCAGAATGAGTGTGAATGAATGAGTGAGTCTAAGAGCATCAGATCGAACCAGAATGAGTATGACTAGGTGAATCAGTGTGAATGAGTGAGATTGAGAGATAATGACTGAGGTTGACTGTGAATGAGTAAGAAAAGACTGATTCCCAATGAGACTGAGTGAGTCAGAATAAGTCAGCCAGAATGGGACTGAGTGAGACTGATTGAGTATGAGTGAGGCACATAGGGATTGAATTAGAATAAGTAAGACTGAGTGAACTGGGGAGGATTAGTGAGTTATGGGGAGACCTAGTGAAGCTAGGTGATATTGAGTAAGACTGAGAGGTAATGAGTGGATCAGAGTGAGATAGAATGAAATTAAGTGAGTCGCAGTGAGACTGAGTGACTCAGAGTGACATTGTGTGATTCAGAATGAGTGTGACTGAGTGGGACTCAGTGAGAATGAGTGGAACAGATTGAGTATGAGTGAGTCACAGTGAAAGTGAAGTGAATGGGAATGAGTGGGACTGAGGGAATCAAGGGAGTCATGGGGAAAATCAAGGAAACTAGGTGAGAAGGAATGAGATTGAGCAGGAATGAGTGAGTCAGAGTGAGAGTGAGTCAAACTGAGTGAGACTAAGACAGACTGATGGCCTGATTTAGGTCTTGGCAGATTGAATTATTCTGTCACAAACATGGCGGAGAACCAATCCACCGTAATACGATACCATTATCTCCCATGGGGATCATAATATGGTGGACGGGATATCTGTCACATTTGTGACAGAGTATTCCCTCTGTCAAGACCTAAATCAGGCCCTAAGTGAGCTGAGTGAGATTGAGTCAATCAGAATGACTTAGAATGAGTGGGATTCAATTAAAGTAACTGAGAATGAGTGAGACTGAGTGAGTCACAGTGAGAATGAGTGAGACGTCATGAGTCAGTGAAACAAGTCAAAGTAAGGAAAAGGGACTGCAAGTGTGAATGACAGTAAATGACTAAGACATAGGGAGAATAAGTGTGAGAAGTAGATTGAATGTATGTGAGTATGAATGAACTCTCCCCTCTCAACCCCCCCAAATGCTCCAAGTAAGTGAGTCCATCTCGCTCACTGGACTTCAAGCCAAGGATTATGCTCCACCGCTTTTCACGGTTACCAGCCACCACTGCCTTAAAGTGATATGGAACAAGGAGCCACTTGTAACTAGCCTCTCTGTATTTTATTGAATGTGCTGCCCATAAAGCTGCCCTGAGGGCAGCGCACTGATTTCAAAAGGGTGCACTGTCCCTGTTTGTGCCCAGCGCACCTGCTTAAAGGTGGTTCAGGGCACAAACATGGCATTGCGCCCATGAATTTAACAGGCTGAGGATGCCAACATTGAAATCGAGGCTATGCTTTATTGCAAGATGCAGGAAACGTGCAAATGCACTACCTCGAATAAAATGGCCTTTAGGCCTACTATAGCCATGAAACGAAACATGCATATTGATGTATAACTAAAAGCAAAATCCACATTTGATTTTAAAGTCAATCAGAGTACGTTGTGATATATACATGCAGGGGGGCATTACCGGTAATGCAATACGGGCACATAACTGCATCATGTTGTGGCAGTTGTTTACTCCAAACAACGATAAAGGTAAAGCAAAGATTATTGTTCAACCACATCAGTTTTACAATTACAGACTCTGTTCCACATATTTTATGACGTTTCCTGGGGTGGCACACGCCAGGCATGCATTCTTTTTTAACCAACTGCTTCCTGCATTTCAGTGAGCCTCGCACAAGGAAAAACATTTTTCGTGCCTTAAGTGCTGAATAATATTTTGCGAAATACGGCAATTTCCACGGAATCAATCACTGCTAATTAAATGTCCTCCGTATGGGGCATCTATTCAACACCATAAAATTAGCAGGATCTATGACTAGTTGCCCAGAAGAAATAAAAGGTTTTGCTTTCGCCTGAAAATGAGGCTTGGACATAGTCACCGAAAACGACCTCTCCTCTTTGCGACATCCTGCCAGTTCAAACCCAGAGACAAGGTAGGTGATTGAATGAGATTCAGTTATGAACTTTGATGACTTTACAAGCTAACATTTATTTATGAATGTATTATGTATATACTAATTAAAAAATACGTCTCAGTCCACGTTATTCCTTTTTTACTTCCAAATTGCCGACTTATGTTTTCTACATATTACTACACAGAGCAATAATTGCTCCTGCTTGCTTTTGTCTGGCATTAAGATTTATAGCTTCGCTGTGACTCTACTTAGTTTTACTCATATTTTACTTTGTTAGCACATCATTAAGAGCCTCCCCAAACACGTCCTTCTTTTGAAAAATGCTTTTTTTTTTTTTTAGAGTTACTTAAAAGGACAAGATCAACAAGCATTTGCAACGCAATGGGTCTCGCATTTGCTCGAGTTAGAGCTATTACCGTTTTAAATTCCTAACTGGCCTTTCTTGCCACATAAATTGAAAATTGAAAGTAACACAGTTGACATAAGCAAGTCAATTCAAAGCGCCACAGCCGCCATGAGCCTGACCGCAAGAGTTATTGGCTCTCTGCGTGTATGTCTAGAAAGGATCGCGGCTGGGATGAAAGGCAAATCTAAACCGGAAGATGGGCCATCACACGCTGTAACAGGAGAAAGCAAGATGCAGTGTGATGGCCAACAAAAATGTTCACTTAGTGAAATCGCCTGGGAGGGAACTCAGCACACAAAGGAGGGACATTTCACAAAATGCACCTATAAAAAATGAAGCATTTAAGACAAGCACATCAAAAAATGAATAGCAGTAGTGGGTGTGGTTAAAAGCCATCAGAGAGATTACAACAGGCCAGAGCGCTTGCGCCCTCGACCCTGAAAAACAGAAGATGCAACGCTTATATCAGTCTCGGCCATTGGTAATTTACTGAGACACATTCCAAATCACGATTTGCTCACTGTGCCTCAAACGAAAGGAACAGTCTGTATGCTAATCAGCTGCATCAAAAAAGACATTACGGTTAGGCTGAATTCTCGCTCTGTGAGACTAAAAGCAGCCAAAAGCAGCCCAAAGCCCCTTTCATCCTTGCGTCTCATCAGTGACTTGCAACTCGGGTCCTGTGGTACAGAAATCTACTAGCTGATTGTTCTCAACATTTGCCTTTGTGTGGGCTGTTTCTGTTCCTGTTCTCAATTTGAAACCATGGCCTGAAATACAAGGCATTTTCAGTGAGTAGTTGTATCCTGTCTTGGGTTTGCATTATTACTGAATTTTCAGTCCTGGACGAGATTGCTTATGATTAGGTGGTCTTATTTCACATACATGTGTGATTTACTCATGATTTCAAAAAAGAAAGCCAAAAGAAAAGCCTAGCATAAGGAGGTATGGAGCGTCCGCATGCTTGTAAACTCTCAGGGAAAGTTCAAGCCACTGGCAAAGCCTCAAAAGGCACCAAACGTCATACTCATATAGTGACTCCATTGAAGTCAGGGCTTAAAAGTCCAGAAGCCGTATGCAGGCTACTATTGTAAATCCGCAGCTCTCAATTGAAAAGTCAAAAAGGATTGTGGTCTCTGGGCACGCAGCAGCACCAATGGTGGGCTCTAAAGTCCTAGGCATGAATCCCACCTGCCCATTGATCTCTGATTTCTTCCCTGATATTGTCACCTTGAGAAATGATAGACAAGAGAGGGCTGCAAGGTATGCCCCTGTGGATCAACAAGCATGAGCTGCAATAAGGCCTCCACAGAGTGCAAACTTTCAGCCCCTTACAGATGATTTGACCCCACACCATGTTTTCCTCTTCCATTTCTAATGGGAAGGTGAGGGAGAAGAAAGCTCTGCTATCTGGTCAGAGTAAGACTGCAGACCAGTGGGGGATGGCGGACAGCCTTGAATGCCCTAATGCCATATTTTAACCTCAAACACGTCTTCAAGTCCCCTGGAGGGAATAATTCTACAGAAAGCAGCTCAGCACCAATGCAGAGCAGATGAAGCCTCATCCACTCTCCTTAGCACAAGCCCACCATAGGGTCACCAGACAGCATTGGAGTCATTGAACATAACACCTCTGGTGCACCTCTCTCCAGTGCAGGAGGTCCTACGGCAGATATTAGGTGAAATCAGGAAGATTAAGGTCTCACAAGGGAAGGCCCTTTACTTGCATGAAACTTGACTGGTTCAACTCAAACCTACAGCAGCTTAGCTCACGAGTTTGGCAAGTGGAGCAGAGAGTTTCCAAACTTGAAGACTATAGGAATAAATATGACTCCACGACTCATAAATTCCAGTCAGAATTAGCCAATCTGAAGTCAATACTTGAAGACTTGGAAAATAGAGCTTGTTGTTCTAATCTGAATTTCCTCAGGATCCCTGAGGAATAAGAGAGTGGCTAGATCGCTGCAATATTTCTTACAGATCTGGTCAAGAAATATGTAATTCTATATTAAACTACACAGGCACACTGTGTTCATGCTTTTCAGCCCCCTCAGTCTAAAACATTCCTGTACCATTGTAGTTAATTTTGGAGACTTTCAAATGAAGGATAAAACCTTGACCAGTGTTATAAAAGAAAAAGTATTCCAAACCTAGAAAGACAACTCTTTTACAATCTTGTCTGATATGTCCCTATTTACAGAACACCAATTCAAAGAGTTCATGACATTGATCACCAGTTTCAAAGGACAAGGGGCATTAGCAGGATTGTCTAGCAATCCAAACTGAAAGTTTGTTATAAAGAATAATCACAGTGTTTTGCCGCAGTTGAACAAGACAATGATTTTCTACAATTTATTCATACATCTCATTTGGGAGGAGGGGAAGGAGGAGAGAATACGTAATATTAAGCAAGAGTATCACAAGAATGGTGATGAAGGGTATTCCTCCTTTTCTTCTCCTTTCTTTAATTTCTATTGTCCTCTCTCTTAGGTGTTTTAAGGGGCACACGGCAATCCAGAAGGCCCTGGCCTCTCAAGGATGCAAGTCTGAGAGCATGCTCTTATTGTGGATGATATCTGCTCCATCAATGAAGTATATGTGCTTATGATGCAATCAAGCAGAATAGTGGTGTTAGGGGGATTTTAATGTAATTCAGGATGTCAGACTAGATTGTTCATGAATAAGCAAGCAGCAAAGTAAGCCAAGATCACCTTGCTTCTTAGAAAAACTGAAAGGTGAATTTGCACTTGATGATCCTTGGTGGGCTGATCATCCTCAAGGGGTAGACTATAGCTCTATTTCAGATGGTACAGCTCTGCCTCTAGGATTGACTTCTTTTGATCTCTCAGAATTGGCATAGAAGTATAACTTGCATATTAGCTAACCCCTTTTTGGACCAGTTAACTCCATTCACAGACCTACAGGTGGTTGATCATGGTGCTTCCAACAGCCACTGGCACAGCTTCATCTTTTGCTGTCTGGGGTGCATTGAAAACCTTCATTTGGGAATAAGCGATCTCTGTTAAGGCACAAGCAAATAAGCAGAGGAAAGCATAAGCCAGGTCTTAACATTCCAAACTAGATTTGGCCATGCTAGAGTATTCCACACTTCTTACTCCCATAACTTGATTAAGGGCTTGTTACTCAGGCCCTAAATCTAGTAAAAGCCTTTTCAATATTTCAACGACCACTTCATGTACATAAAAACACGGGGCTTCAAATGATAGCTAATAAACCCATCCTTGAGAGCATAGAGGAATTTCTCCACCCAATACAGCTACCAGTTTTGACAAGCGATTTGCAAGCCGGTGCTGCTGTCCCTGTTATATTAGCTGAGATGAAGGAAGCAACAAAAACATCCCGAATGTGAGGGCCTGTGTAAGCGATAGTCTATCCGCTGAGTATGCAACCAGATTGAGAATCATGTGACCACATTTTTAGCGACTCTTTTTAATGAAATCTTAGAAGGCTGCAAACTAACAAGCTCATTTACTGAAGCTGTGATTATCAGCGTTCTCAAGAAGGACAAGTCTCCCAATAATCTGGGTTTATATTGTCCAATCAGTCTGGTGAACAGCAACTATAACATTTCCCCCAAAATTATTATGAACATACTGGTATCACTAGCACAGACAAAGTGATTTTTACCAACTAGGCTTATTTCTACTAACACCAATTTCTTGGTCCAGGGTATAGACTATTATTCAGCAAACAACATAAAGGCGGCCATTATTTTGTTAAATGCTGAAAAGGCCTTCAACATAGTTCAATGGGAGGTCCTGTTTACTACACTAACGCAATCTGGGTTCCCACAGCAATTGTTTCTCCTATTGCAAAAATTGTTTATTTATTGTTTATTCCAAATTATAACGCCAAATTATTCAGTAATTGGCAGATGGTAGGGCATGTCACCGTCAAACAGGGCGCAAGAAAAGGGTGTCCTATGTTATGTATTCTTTTTCCCCTACTTATCAAGCCTCTGGCCACAACGCTTAGGCAAGCCATGCACATCAGGGTCTGATTAATGATGCAGCAAAAATAAAACTCTTTGCGGATGATATGTTATTATATCTGGCCAATGAGGAACAAAACATTGTAAATGCACTCGCTAAGATTCAAGAATTTTCAAGTAGAAAATCAACTATTTCAAATCTGAAGCTCTGCTCTTCAACAGAACCCTTTCAGTGCTTCCCGTCGAAATGAGGACACACTATTACCACACTCGCCTCATAAGATATCTGAGGATCTATGTTGCAACCAATTTTTCAGACTTGTTTCGTCTCACTTATAACACCACCTTAAACAAGGTTCATGGGCTAGTACTCCAATAGTATTCACTGCCACTAACCATAATTGGGTAACATTAATCAAAATGGCTTTCATTCCACTATTTGTATTTAGCTTTTAAAATAATATGATTAAAGACCATCAATCATTTTTTAATGAGATTGATCAATTGATCTGCAATTTGTAATGGCAGAGAAGGAAAGCCAAGCCGATACCAGTCTGAATACTTTACAGGTAATTGTGAAAGATGGAGGTCCAGGCACTTCCACATGTTAACATTTATTAGCAGACTGCTTTTATTGACTGGCTTGTTTGAGCTGCAACCACTAAAACTCATGCTAACTGTTTTTACCCCCAGCTAGGCTGATACCAAGGTTCGTTTTTTTTAAAGATTCCAAGACTAGCAAAGCGTACTAGACACAAGCTATCTTTCATTCTGGCCTTCAGATTAGAGAAGATAAACCATGAGTTTGAGGTTCCCCTATATCATTCATCTCTATAGCTCAGAGACTGCTTTCGGCTAGGGATACAGTTAGAGATCTCAGCCATTCAGGGCTGGGAAAGTGTGGGTTATCACAAACTGAGTGACTGTATGTTGGCCGGAGAAGTAAAGTCATGGCAGCAGTTGGGTGCCAGTAATCCTGCGATCTCCTTTAAATTAGCATTTTCTTATTTATAAGTTAGTCACTTTTTTTACGAGAAAGAGTAGTGAACTAGCCTAGAATATCAGTAAAGCATATTTCGTGACCTGTCTCAAAGGAATCGGCAACTGGTACCGTGTACTCTACCAGAACTTGCAGAAAGAAGTGGTTCCTTAGGGCCGTATTTATACTCTGGTTGCGCCGAATTTGCGTCGTTTTTTTCGACGCAAATTCGACGCTAAACTAACGCCAACTAACGCCATATTTATACTATGGCGTTAGACGCTTCGGGCGCCAAAGTGCCCGGAGTGTGCGTCATTTTTTAGCGTGAACCCCTTCCTTGCGTTAATGATATGCAAGGGAGGCGTTCCCGTCTTAAAAAATGACTCCCAGGCCTTTACGTGGTATTTATACTCCCGGGCAAAAATGACGCCCGGGAGTGGGCGTGGCCAAAAACGGCGCATTTGCGCCGCTTTTTAACGCCTGGGTCAGGCATGGCGTTAAGGGACAAGTGGGCTCAAAATGAGCCCAGAGTGCCCTCCCCTGCCCCCAGGGACCCCCCCTGCCACCCTTGGCCACCCCAGGAGGACACCCAAGGACGGAGGGACCCATCCCATGGACATTAAGGTAAGTTCAGGTAAGTTTTTTTTTTTTTTTTTTTTGTGGCATAGGGGGGCCTGATTTGTGCCCCCCTACATGCCACTATGCCCAATGACCATGCCCAGGGGACAGAAGTCCCCTGGGCATGGCCATTGGGCAAGGGGGCATGACTCCTATCTTTACAATGATAGGAGTCATGTTGATGGGGGATGGGCGTCGAAAAAAAATGGCGCAAGTCGGGTTACGACGATTTTTTCGACGTAACCTGACTTGCCCCATTTTAAGACGCCCATACGCCATTTTCCCCCTACGCCGGCGCTGTCTGGTGTACGTGGCTTTTTTCCACGCAAACCAGGCAGCGCCGGTCAGCTTGCGCCGGCTAACGCCATTCCATAAATACGGCGCCCGCATGGCGCTTCAGAATGGCGTTAGACGGCGCTAAATTTTTTGACGCTAAACTGCGTTAGCGCAGTTTAGCGTCAAAAAGTATAAATATGGGCCTTAATTTCTTATTAAAGCCGCAGACTCATCCGTGAAGCTTCAAGTTGACCTACGTCCAGACTCTTGGGGAGCCCTATTTGGCATGACCCTTCCATCTAGGCAAATTACTGAATCGCAAGAGCAATTGTTTTCTTGCTTTGCTGATCACCAGGTCTTTAATTTTACAAAAATGGAAATCCACTGAGATACCTAATTTTATCTAATGGTTTAGCGAGATGAAATGGGTGAAACAGTTTAAAGATTTGTATGAGGCAAGTATTTGGGCTCGTAAGAACAGCAGGGAAATTTGAAATGTTTTGCCCGAATGAGTCGTTTTCTTTTTTGTCACGTCTGTGATGAATTTAGCTTCAGAAGGTGCCCGATTTTTGTCATTTCATGGTTTTTGGGGGCTTCTCCCTTGTTCCTCTCTTCTGCTGACTTGTATTTATATAGTTTTACCTATGTGATGGTAATCCTCAAATGCTTTGCACATACAAATCATGATGGATGTTTGTAATGACATTTTTCTACTTGCTTAATAAAAAAATCTTAAAGGGAAAACCAAGCACACACAGAACGTATGGATGGAATACCAATGGTGAAGAGGCATGCCTGATGTTGTACATCTAAGACTGGGTAATATTTCAATTACTGGGCCAAAATCAATCCATGACAGTCCCCAATTTAGTGTTACCTGAAATATGTGATGTTTTTAATGTTTTCATTACGCAATTTTAAGTAATTTTCACCCACAAGAAACTTGTTTGCACGGAGGATGTCTTGCTGGAAAATAATTTCCACTCAAAGCTATCTCTTGCGAGAATGTTGCATGACTTTTTTGCACGAGATATGTCATCAAGTAAAGAAAGTTGCACGAGAAGCTGTCCAACTACTTTTCATTCTAAAAACCTAATTTTGTGAATATTTCAGGATATGTTACAAGAAAAAAAATGCCTTTTTGTATGGGAAGCCATTCATGTCCAAATTACAGCTCCCTATATAGGACACCTCCTGGAATGCATGGCGCGTTGCAAAATAAATATGACATACACCAGAATGAATGTACTATGTGTCAAAATAAATATGATACCTGGCAGAGTGAATCTGACTTGAACCAAAACAAATATGAAACCAGGCAAAGTTTATATGCTACTTAGTGATTATTATGAATAACTCACACTCAGAATTGAAGAAGAGATATACTGAAATATATATCAATCATACTGAAATAAATTTGTCCCTCATTGTAAATAATAAAGCAATCACTGAAACACATACAATATTTATCAAAAAGAATGCGACATTTCTTGAAATGACTGACATATGCCAAGCAGAATATGACACACATTGGAATGAATATGACAGCTTGAAAAGAATATAAGGTACTGAAATGAAAATGCATTATTCTGAAAGGAATATAATGTGCAATGAACATTACATTTATACAAAAATGAATATGGTTTGCATTGAAAGTAATATGACACACATTGACATGATTATGATATCTGTTGCAATTGGTATGAGTCATCTTAAAATCAATAACATGAGTTAATATGAATGAGACATCTATTGAAAGGAATATGACAAATGCTAAGATGAATATGACATGAAATGAATATGAGCCCTTTTGAAATTAACTGAACATGCCTTAAACTGAATATGACCAATGCTGACATTAAAATTAAACTTGCCAAATGAATGTTATGCTTTGAAATCAATATGATACACATCGACATGGGAAATGAATTTGACCTATGTTTAAATGGATATGACGCATGCTAAAATTATAATGCCAGGTGTTAAGATGATTATGACATCCACTGACACGAATATACCATTCGTTTAACCCAATATGACACGTTAAGATTTATATGAACCATTTTCAAATGAATATGACATCTGATGAAGTTGATATGACCCATATCAAAATTAATATGACATTCATTAAAATTATTATGGCACTTATTAAAATGGATATGAAACTATATGAGATAAATATAGCATGCTTTGAAATGAATAAAGCACATATCGAAATGAACACAAGCCATGTGTAAATAAAAATGCTTTAACAACACAAAAGGATGATGAACGGAGTGCTGAACAATGCAAACACTCACATCCAGTCACATATCTGGGTTTAATCCATCGTTCTTTTGCTCACCATGCCACCCCAGTTTGGACCCAGCCATATGCAAATCAGTCTTGACCCTGCTCCCTCATGGGAACAGTCCAGCCCGAACTGCCAAGCCAGGTCCTCTCTGGACCGGAAACAAGCATCCTGGGACCGGTTTCAAGGTTTCATCCTTCATCAGCCAGGCTAGCTTGAATCCAGTGGCATAGTGAGCAAGGGACCCAGGTCTGGGCATACCCTTCCCTCTTAGGGCAACTTTAACAACACAAAAGGATGATGAACGGAGTGCTGAACAATGCAAACACTCACCCCCAGTCACAGATCTGGGTTTAATCCATCGTTCTTTTGCTCACCATGCCACCCCAGTTTGGACCCAGTCATATGCAAATCAGTCTTGACCCTGTTCCCTCATGGGAACAGTCCAGCCCGAACTGCCAAGCCAGGTCCTCCCTGGACCAGAAACAAGCCTCCTGGGACCGGTTTCAGGGTTTCACCCTTCATCAGCCAGGCTAGCTTGAATCCAGTGGCAGAGTCAGCAAGGGGCCCACGTCTGGCCATACCCTTCCCCCTTAGGGCAACTTTAACAACACAAAAGGATGATGAACGGAGTGCTGAACAATGCAAACACTCACCCCCAGTCACAGATCTGTGTTTAATCCATCGTTCTTTTGCTCACCATGCCACCCCAGTTTGGACCCAGCCATATGCAAATCAGTCTTGACCCTGTTCCCTCATGGGAACAGTCCAGCCCGAACAATCCATATGGCTGGCTCCAATGTGACGTGAGTATTTCCATGTCACCTTCTTCAGGATACTGTACTGCTGTCAGCAACATTGCAGGATTTGGAGCATCATTTCTTATTGTTGTGTTATTGCGTATGTGACAAATAGATGTCTGCATGGCCTTGAGTGGGATCTGTTTGAATGAATTTGGCATTGGCCTACTATTGAATGACAACAGGTAATAGGTATGCTCCATGAGGCAAAGCAATGAAAGTGATATGGTGTTCTACTCGTTCAATGGTTATTATGATTGCACAACTTCACCCATGCAATTGGAGAGCTGAGACCTGATTTTCCTGTGGGCAACTGTTGACAGTTCATATGACATACATGCATATGTATGATTCACGTAGGAGCCACCTTGAAGTAGTTTGTTGCTGGGGCCTACTTGACATCATGGTACTGTTTGTAAATCACAGCTTTTGTTCAGGTGTGATTAGGAACATGTGGAGACCCTTTTCCCCTTTGTATTTAGAGCATCATCCCAGGCAAGTGAAGGAGACAGGACGAAACCAAGCGGGGAAGCATCTGGCCACGGTACCTCCAGTCATGACACCACTGACACGGAGGGACCCAGTGGCCTGGAAGGTGAGGGGAGTGCCACCGAGGACACAGGATCAACCTTGTCATCTTTAGATTCTACCTCCAGTGGCCAATCCCTAGTGGTGGGGGATCCATCAGGAACTGCTCCTGCACCATCTTTGTCCGCCACCCCCAGTACTAGCACCACCCTTCCTCTTTGCTTCCCACCCAGTTGGCCATGCCTACTCACCTAAGAGGGTGCGCGTCTCCTTTGCCCTAGGTACCTCAGTGCCAGCCCCTGTTACTCCTGACCTCCTGAGTGAGAGGAGTATCAGGAGGTCAATAGCCTTCTGTGGGGCAGACTGCCATTGTGAATGCCATCTAGGGGTTGGTAAGCCAACTTCAGACAAATGCTTTCCTGGAAGACATTCATAGTGACATGTCAATCAATCAATCAATCAGGAATTTGTAAAGCGCACTACTCACCCGTGAGGATCTCAAGGCGCTGAGGAGGGGGGAAGAAAGAGGGGAGTGTTCCTACTGCTCAAACAGCTAGGTCTTGAGAAGTTTCCTGAAAGTAAAGAGGTCTTTGGTCTGGTGCAGGTGGGTGGGAAGAGTGTTCCATATTTTGGTGGCGAGGTGCGAGAATGATCTACCGCTGGTTGTAGTTCTGCAGATGCGTGGGACGGTTGCGAGGTCTGCGGAGCGGAGATGCCGGGTCGGGATGTAGAAGGAGAGCCACCTGTTGAGGTATTCTGGTCCGGTGTTGTGCAGTGCTTTGTGAGCGTGGGTGAGGAGTTTGAAGGTGATTCTTTTTTTGACTGGGAGCCAGTGCAGGTTTCTCAGGTGGTCTGTGATGTGGCAGTGGCGGGGGATGTCCAAGATGAGGCATGCAGAGGCGTTCTGGATGTGTTGCAGCCTCTTCTGGAGTTTGGCCGTGGTTCCTGCATAGAGAGCACTGCCGTTGTCCAGTTTGGTGCTTACGAGGGCTTGGGTGGCTGTTCTTCTGGTTTCGGTGTGTATCCATTTGTAGATCTTTTGGAGCATGCAGAGGGTGTTGAAGCAGGAGGAGGAGATGGCGTTGACTTGCTGGGTCATGGACAATTGGGAGTCCAAGATGAATCCTAGGTTGCGTGCGTGGTTGATGGGAGTCGGAGCGGCTCCGAGAGTGGCAGGCCACCAGGAGTCATCCAATGCGGAGGGGGTGGAGCTGAAGATGACGATTTATGTCTTGTCGGAATTGAGTTTGAGGCAGCTGCTCTTCATACATTCGGCGATGGCCTTCATTCCTTCGTGGAGGTTGGTCTTGGTGGAGTCCTTGGTAAGGGGAAGGATCAGCTGGGTGTCGTCAGCGTATGAGATGATGTTGAGGTTGTGGGATTGGGTGATGTTAGGAAGCAGGGCCATGTAGACGTTGAAGAGGGTCAGGCTGAGGGATGAACTCTGGGGTATTGCGCAGATGATTTTGGTGGCCTCCGAGCGGAATGGGGGAAGCAGACTGTCTGGATTCGCCTGGTGAGAAAGGAGGGGCCCCAGTCCTGGGCTCTGTCACGGATTCCTGAATTGCTGAGGCGTGAGCGTAGGGTGTGGTGGCAGACGGTGTCGAACGCGGCCGAGAGGTCCAGGAGGATGAGGGCCGCTGTTTCGCCGTTGTCCAGTATGATTCTGATGTCATTGGTGGCGGTGATGAGGGCGATTTCGGTACTGTGGTTGCTGCGGAATCTGGATTGGGAAGGGTCCAGGGTGCAGTTTTCCTCGAGGAAGCGGGTTAGTTGTCTGTTGACAGCCTTCTCAATGAATTTTGCTGGGAAGGGGAGCAGGGAGATAGGCCGGAGGTTCTTGAGGTCCTTTCGTCCGCCTTGTATTTTTTGAGGAGGGCGTTGATCTCGGCATGTTTCCAGCTCTCTGGGAAGGTGGCAGACTCAAAGGAGCTGTTGATGATGTTCCGTAGTTGGGGTGCGATGACAGAGCTTGCTTTGTTGAGGATGTGGTGAGTGCATGGGTCACATGGAGAGCCGGAGTGGACGGTGTTCATGATTTCGATGGTGGCTGGCCTACAGAGATCTTTTCACGCTTGGCCTCCTCAATGATGATAGCAATCCATCCCCAATTACAATAATCCCTCCCACCACCTCTCTCTTCCCTATCCAAATTTCCTATTCCCCTACTTGTCCTAAGCACACAGACACATCCGCATGCACCAACCTCAACACACACAAGCACCAAACAGCAACACAATCTCTACCAGGCACACCGGCATGCAAGCACTCAACATTCACCCACAGACACCACATCAGCCACCATTTCAACAGACACTCCCACCGACCCACACACCACATCCACCATTCCCACAGACACCACCACAACACCCAGTGACACATCGATCACACCCACCATATACCCAGAAAACCCTTGGGAGAAAGTAGCCTCTTTCTAGCATGGTTACACCCACTTTTGGCTTGTTTGTGAGTGATTGTCAGTGTATTTTTACTGTCTCACTGGGATCCTGCTAACCAGGACCCCAGTTCTCATAGTTTGTGGCCTACTGTGTGTGTTGTCAGTAGTGCTTAACTGTGTCACTGAAGTTCTGCTAACCAGAACTTCAGTGCTTATGCTCTCTCTGCTTCCAAATTAGTCACTATAGTTTAGTGACTTCATACACCAATTCCAATTGGCACACTGGTCCCCCCCTTATAAGTCCCTAGTATATGGTACCTAGGTACCCAGGGCATTGGGGTTCCAGGAGTTCCTTATGGGCAGCAGCATTTCTTCTGCCACCCATAAGGAACTCAGACAAACCCTTTCACAGGACTGTCACTGCAGCCTGAGTGAAATAGTGCACACACTATTTCACAGCCATTTTCACTGCACTTAAGTAACTTATAATTCACCTGTATGTCTAACCTTCATTTACTGAAGGCTAGGTGCAAAGTTACTAAGTGTGATGGCACCATTGCACTAGCAAAGGTGCCCCCACGCAGTCCAGGGCAAAATTCCTGAGCTTTGTGAGTGCGGGGACACCATTACATGCATGCACTACATATAGTTCAATACCTATATGTAGCTTTGCAATGGTAACTCCGAATATGGCCATGTAAGGTGTCTAGGATCATGGAATTGTCCCCCCATTCCAAATCTGGTATTGGGGGTCCAATCCCATGCAGCCTGTGGGCTCCACCATGGACCCCCAGTACTGCCAAACCAGCTCTCTGAGGCTTGCACTGCAGCTACACCTGCTGCCACCTCACAGACAGGGTTCTGCCCTCCTGGGGTCTGAGAAGCCCAGTCCCGAGAAGTCAGAACAAAGCATTTCCTTTGGGAGGAGGGTGTTACGCCCTCTCCCTTTGGAAATTGGTGTTACAGGCTTGGGAGGAGTAGCCTCCCAGCGCCTCTGGAAATGCTTTACAGGGCACAGATGGTGCCCTCCTTGCATAAGCCATTCTACACTGGTTCAGGGACCCCCTGTCCCTGCTCTGGCGCAAAACTGGACAAAGGGAAGGGGAGTGACCACTCCCCTGTCCATCACCACTCCAGGGGTGGTGCCCAGAGCTCCCGCATTGTGTCCCTGGTGTTAGCCATCTTGTTTTCCAAGGTGTGGGGACACTCTGGAGATCTCTGAGTGGCCAGTGCCAACAGGTGACGTCGGAGACCCCTCCTGATAGGTGCATACCTGGGTAGGTAGCCAATCATCCTCTCAGGGCTATTTACGGTCTCTCCTGTGGGTTCCTCTTCAGATTTGGCTTGCAAGTTTCCACCAGGAATCCTCTGCAACTCCTGCTTCATCCTCTGACCTTGGATCAACCGCAGACTGCTCCAGGAACCGCTGTAACTGCAACAAAGTATCCAGAAAGGATACTGCGACTCTGCAACTTCAGCTCCAGCCAGCAACTGCAACAGTATCCATGGTGTGCACACTCTGGGGACTCCCTGTCTTCACCCTGCACCAGAAGGACCGAAGAAATCTCCCGTGGAGTGACAGAGTCACTTCCCTGCTCTAGCAGGCATCTTCTAAGACGACGACTGGTTCTCTGGGACTCCTCTCCTGATAACGAGCGTGCTCCTTGGAACACAGATGGTGGACCCCTTTGACATAGACTGTCCTAAGGTCCAGCTGTCCAAATTTGGAGGAGGTAAGAGCTTGTCTTTCCCGTTTGTGACAGTACCCCTGTGCACCATGTCATCTTCACCTCCTGAGGCCTCTGAGCACTATTTGCAGGAATCCTTCATGCACAGCCTGGCCCAGGTCCCCAGCACTCTATCCTGTAACGCTCAACTCGCTGAGTTGTTCTACGGCGGCGTGGGACCTTCTTTTGTAGTGCTGCAGCAACCGGAATTTGCACCTTCTTTGTCCCCGTGTCCTGAGACCTCTGGGGTGCTGCCTGGTCATCTGTGGATTCCCTCCAGTGTTGGGAGCCCCCTCTGCCTCCTCAGTCCGAGTTGAGGCCTCCAGGTCCCTCCTGGGTCCAGGCAGCTCCATTTTGACACAATCCATGACATTGCTTTAACCAAGACATGTTGGACTAATCCAGCGCAACAACTCACCTGCATCCAACATCTCCATGTGGGACATCCTTTGCATCATGCAGGAACCCACAGCCATCTTCTTTGGTGCTCTTCTGCAGACTTCTTCCAACCGGAGAATCCACTTTTGCACCATCTTCTAGGTTGGCAGGGGCTCTTGTCGTTCCCGGAATCTTCTGCGACTTCTGGACTTGGTCTCTACTCTTTACAGGTCTTCAGGTCCAGGAACCCACCATTGGTTGCTTGCAGTCTTGCTTGGTTCTTGCATAATTCTTTATCACAATTTGTAGTGTATTCTGAGGAAACTTGCAGTACTTTACTCCTGCTTTCCTGGGCTCTGGAGTGGGGTACTTTTATTACCTTTGGTGTTTTCTTACACTCCCATCGCCCCTCTACACACCCTTTATATTTTTGGCCTTTATGTCACTAAAATAAAGTACCTTTTGTTTTTGGTAACACAGAGTATTGTCTTTTATTGTTTATAAGTACTGCGTGACTATTGTGGTATTGCAAGAGCTTTGCATGTCTCCTAGTTCAGCCTTGGCTGCTCTGCTACAGCTACCCCTAGTTAGCCAAAACTGCTAGACACTGCCTACATTTCACTAATAAGGGATACTCACTACAAACCAGGCCAGCCTCCTACATCCTCCCAAAGATGTTCTACGTTGTCTAGGAACTATCGCTTACCACTTCTATTTTTACATCTCAAAGGTAGAACTCTTTGCCCTTAATTCTATGCAAACACAGCAGAGACCACCACACGTGAGAGCTAGGTCAGGCACAGGTGCAGATCTGTGCTCATGTCTAAGTGAATTTCCCTTATCAATACACTAACTAATACAACAAGCATAATGACACATGCTCGTAAATGTATTTCTGAATTTTCTCCCTTATAAGTTTCCTCTTTAAGCAGGGGATAGCAGACATATCTCAGGGACGTGGTACAAGCCGCTGCAGTGCCTGTAGTGCAGGAGGCTCCCAACCTTTCACTGGGGCACCCAGTACTTGAGGAGGCCTCCATTCAACACAAGACCAATGAATTTTGTAGGGAGGATCCATCATTTTGCCTTTTGACACTGACTTATCTACTTTCTAGTTTCAAGGTCAGCAACTTATGAACTAAGTAATAAAGAGACAGGAAAAAACATATTAATTTAGGATTGAATATCCTGTATATTGATTATAGTCATTAAACTCCATTGAATTTGTACTGAATGCAGTGCTTTAGTTGATTCCACGTTAGGCTTATACACCCCTACCTCATGGATGTAATACTGAGCACTGTATATTTCTTCTAGAATCACAAATGTTCAGAATCATAAAAGGTTCAATTCTTCCAAGTCAAATACACTGTTGTTCAGTTCAGATCTAGTCAAGATACATATATTTTTGTATTTGAAATTATTTGCTTAAAATGGCTGATTCAAAGGGAACACCTATTTCAACACTGTTTATCAAATAGAGCCTAGGACTTTGACATGGCCATGAAGTAAATTATTGATGGAGAAGCCTCAGTGAATCAGTTACTTCAGGTAAAAAATAGGTGTTCACTGAAAACAATGAAATTTGGTCTTTTTGGTGCTATGCAAATATGATCCTCATAACTAATAATAGTTTGACATGTGACATTAAAGTGCTCTTGTGTAGTGTTTTCTACATTTCCTATCACTATAAATTGCATGTTTGTCTGGTACAGTGCTAACACATATGTAGTGCTCATACTAATAAACCTAATCATTTTGAAAGTATTATTGACACCACACATTAAATACCTGCGTTACTAATTGAATCTATTTGAAGATCACGTTGTTTTAGGTTTGTGATATCTAACATTCTCTAAAATGAATGTATGCAAATTAGCTTGGTATGTCCAACCCAGAGATAAGCAAAAGAACAGAGGTGTGGTAGAGTGAGAGATGTTCTTACCCAAATCTGGTCTCTTCAGGGTGCCCTTTTTAGGCCCATATTTATACTTTTTTAGCGCCGCATTGGTGTAATTCTTTTACACAAAATCGGCGCAAACTTCCAAAATACAACTGTATTTTGGAACTTTGCGCTACTTTTGCACCAAAACATGAAGCAAATGTGGCGCTAAAAAATTATAAATATGGGCCTAAGTCTGTATGCTGTTCTTCCATCTATGTCAAGCCTGGGTATGTGATCATAGAGTCAGCCTGTTACAATGCAAGTGTCATGCTTGCATATGGCACATTCCTAGCGATGTCGTGGGCCACAGTCTTATCACATGGAAAAACATACTGAGAGAGCGTAGTATAAATATCATATATAATAGATGTGAAACACTTACACTTGACACAGCAATATTAATAAATAATAAATAAAATGCATTATTAAACGTAAAGATGTACTCATTTATGAACACTAATGTTGAATAATAATAATAATAATAAGGTATATGTATTATTACAATCAAAACTGTATTCATTAAAACGTGTATGTCTTAAGTTAGCATGAGTTGCGAACTCGCCGTGTAACTCTCATTTAAAGCTTATTTTTCCTGTTTTCTGTGTGCGGACTCGCAAATGACTATGACCCAGCTATTGTTCTCTTCTGTATTAACTCGAAACATAGAGGAATCTTCCCATCCGCATGCTAACAGTTTTAGTATAAAAGATATGTGCTTCGAAACAGTAATGGACACTCTCAAGGATGATGAGACGAGGGGAAAAGAACTCCTGACCCGAGACGTGTGCCAAGATGGTGAAGTAACCCCGGACGTACCACCTACGAAAAATGCTGATTATGAAGACCAATTGAAAGACAATTCAATATCAAGAAATAACAAATGCATTACTTAATGAATAATTTTAATGGTTACCAATGATGGGGTGTAGTTAATAACCAATAGAATTAAGGGGATTGGACTTTGAGAAAAGGGATAAAAACTCATGACACAAGAGACGAAGAGCAGTTAGGGAGGGATGACATCAATTGCATCCAGAAACTCTGTCACTCTATTTGGTGATTTGAGACTTAGACAAAACTACCATAGCCTATAACCCGCCCTATTATACTTTCCTCCATATGAGGAGAGTGTCCCTTGATTCCATTTTAGATAGATTGACGGTGAACCATCTGATGTCCTGAAGACGAAGACTGATCTTGTATGCTGACTTAACTCGAGGAGGGTAATTATAAATGCTAACAGAATCTATATGCCTTTCTTTCTAGGTACCAACTGCTGTATATTTAATTAGGTATCTTAGTTAGATGTTTTCCAAATTGATGTTCTAAATTGTTTTAGCATGAAGCCCAACATGCTAATGCTAATCGGAGGTTAGATGAGGTATTCATTTGACGAACGGAACTGACGTGACTGACATGTAGCTATGCTGAAGTGATATTCTGTTGTTTATCATACACTATGGTCTATTCTATCCTAACATGCCTATCCTATGATTCTGATCATTGCATTGTTGAAAGTTCATTATAATTGCCACTTTGTGATTATGCTTCTTGGTTTGAGATTAATACGTTTACTATTAGATTGTAATCAATAGGGAATAAATTCACAAATCTTCCTTCAAGGTGTGGTTATTTGAGTCTAAGTGCGCCGAAGGTTCATTAATGGTTATTGTGAAATATTTGATGCATGGTAATCTCGTCTTACGGAGACTCACCACTGGGTCAAAAGGTTCATCGACCTAAAACGAGTCCTGATGTGTATAATTTAACATAGACGGACGCGTTAACAGTTCTGGTAGCAGAGTACGGTTTGGCCCTTGGGGGCCCTAGGACTGAGTTTTCATTGTTTATTTTGTTTTCTGTGATAATGAAATTTAGCAAAACGATGAGTGGCTAGGTTCACCATGGGCTTTCCTGGGATCTCGGAACCTGCCTAAGATGAGTTGGGAATGTTCTCGGCGCCATAGTATGTGTGGTTAGGGTTTTTGCGCTTGCTCAAAGCTTATACATCTTGCAGAAGATTGTGAAGATTTGTGTGTATTTAGGCCAAAATACATGTCGTTTAGCAGGAGTGGGCGTACTCCATAGTATGAGAGTAGGGAAGTCGGCGTACTTCATGTGAATGCAGCGCTTATTATTCAAAATTATCCACGTGGTTGGTAAAAGTACAGGCCTGTTGAGGTCTAAGACTCCGGAGTAGGATGAAAAATATGGTTTATGTTGTAATCTGTGCGATTTAATAGGTCAATCGGGCGTGGTTGACAAGTCAAGTTTGAGTCACAACGTATGTGTGAAACCTTCGATGGAGATTTGACAAGTTCTAAAGTGCACTAGAAGGAGTCATTGACAAGTCGAGAGTAGGATTTGCGGGTCAAATTCTGCTTGCGTATGAGGGAACTGAGAAGGAGAGAGTAGCGGCCGAGGCTTCAAGTGAAATCTCTGTAAAGTTCTGAAGCTAATGTGTTACCCTTCCTGTAGTAAATTGGCAGATTTGTATTGTCATTTAAGGTGTTTGCAATAAATCGCATTAGTTTGTATGAGTTGTAAGAAGTTAGTGAGGTGTGGACAAGCCGCAAGACTTTGTCAGCTGCAGTGTGTATGAGTGTGACGTCAGTGGTGCCGCGCTGGGATAGGTCAGATGTTGAGAGGGGTCGCGCACGGATTGGCTGCCGTTCGTGAGAGGCAATAGGGTGAGCAAAGGGCAGGTGAAGAGTGTCCTGGGAACTAAGCCGTTTCCTGATTAAATCTAAACTAAAATGAATTTTGTTAAAGCATTCAAAAGTGCTTTGAGGGGAGATGTGTATATCGTTGCAACAGATGGGGAATCTACACCGCCCAAGGGTACTCCAGCTTATACAGTTATGGAGGAAAAAGGTGTTGCACCTTGTTTGTGGTTAAAACAATGGCGCAAGTTGACAGAAAAAGAAGGGTGTCTAGCGTTTCCGGAACATGGGACGTTCAGTCAAAAGGTATTAGAAAACTTGAGGTGGATGTTAAGTACACAGAAACCACCTCCGAGACCGGCACAATACGAGGCTCTAGCGATCTGGGATCTCATGGTTCTTAAACATAGGCAGGAAAGGTTTCACAGGAGATTGACAAGAGCAGAGAAATCGTATGCAGAAGCAAGATGGGATAACGAGAATAAGATGTGGAGACGGGGAATCGTAGATGGGTTAAAGCTGTTTCCAGCGATAACACAGGGAGAAGAGACTCAGGGAAAGAAAGCTTCTTGCAAAACTAACAAAGGCTCAGACAAAGTTAAAGAACAAAAAAGGACCTGGGAAGAAGAGGATGATTCAGAGGATGAGGAGTTTATGGATAGGTTACTACATGACCGACCACCACCTTATGCGGTGAGTGACAATGTTCTGAGCACTAGCTTGGATCCTGGGAACCAGACACAGGAGAAGGGAGTTACTGATACGGTACAGACTAGCGATACAGCTTCGATACAGAATGGTGACAGTGTACCTACTGCACCAGACGTACCGATACAGTTACAACCTCCACCACAGATAAAAAGAATCTATCCCGATGTTCCAGTACTCGAGACTACTACGAACTTGGTGGTGCCGCCAGACCCGATATATACAAAACCAAGACTGGTTCAGATTGAGTCAACCCCACAGTTAGTGTCACAACCACCACAACTGATACCGGGGTATAACCCAGTAGCGGGTCCTTTGAAAGAACCTGCACCGGGATTATTAGAGCAGACCTATGGTGTTGAAGCTCCTAGAAGTCTGGGATCAGGTCAGACACCTGCCGCAATATCACTATCTATCACTGTTGGTCCCCCAGTACCGTTATATGCCCAAGAGAGAACAAGGACATGTGAACAGGGAATCATGACCCATGAAGCCATAAGAGGAGGGTCCATTAGAACTCCACAAATAATGGCCCAGGGAGGTCAGGTTTCTGAGCGATCAAGACCCTTAATGGACCTCAGTCCAATAGGGGCACCTCTTGAGGCAATGCGGCAAGCAGGTTTGGGAGTCTTGACTCCTCAAACCATGAGTACAAATACCTCATATACTCCAATGATACATACAGGGAACATTTCACTGCAGGGTTTTACAGTACAACAGTTAAATGAGTGGTTGGAGAAAACTTGTACATCACAAAAGGCTACAGCAACTACAGTAACCGAAGCAAATCCTGATAAAGAAAAACCAGATGAATACCTGAATCTGGTACGGTTAAGTGCAGAAGCTGCTGAGTTGGTGGAAGGAACAATGGGGGTGAATAGGTTAGAATCTTACACTGAGGCAGAACTGAGATACTTATTTCCTAAGATTACCAAAGAAGTGGGAAAAATACACCAGAGATTAACGAATCTGGCAGATAAGTATAACATCGATATTGGGAACACGAAACATTTGAAACGAAGCTACAGATTAGACTTCGACACAAAAGATTTTGAACACATGAGATCCGCAAGTATGAAGACACACCTGAAAGAATTGCTGCAGAGTGCGCAAATCTGGGGAGCTTTAGAGAAATGGGACAACAGGTGGGCAAAGAAAAAAGACAAAGGAAAGAGGGATAGCACAGAGTCTATCGAAACAGCGACCGCACCCAATCTGGATTCAGTAAAAATCCTGCCCATGAGAGAAACAGCTGGTGGTGTTTTAGTCCATGTGCCATGGTCCAGGGGAGACATTTTGTCCTTTACAAACGATTACACGAGGTTGAGAGAGAAACCGATCGAGTGGTATCAGCAGACAGATAGATTTGTGAAGCTTGCAAAATGTCTTTGGGAGGACTTGAATACTTTATTTGAGATTATTGTCCCACCAGATTTGGGGCTTGAGTGCAAAAGAGGGGTGGATTGGCCCACAAAGGAACCGGCAAGGGATAAAGCGACGGGAGCACCTTCTGAAGAGGTGGTGAAATATTATCATAAAGTGATTGAGTTTTTTAAACAAAAAGTGTCACCGAAGGTGACCGATTGGCAGAAAATCGACCGGACTTCGCAAGAGGTTAAGGAGTCAATACATGCCTATTATGAGAGATTGTTAAAAGCATTTAAACATTACAGTGGTACTGAAACGATCGAGCCGAAGGACATGAATCATCTTGTGTTCAGATTTGTTGAAGGGCTGAGACCAGAGGTTGGTCAGATGATTAAGAACCATTTGATTTGTTGGCAAGCTAAACCGATTGACGAGGTGTTGCAGTATGCGAAATACTGTAGTGATGAAATTGAGTTAAAACAGAAAAAGCTGAAAGAAAAGGTGATGGTGATGCAGATAAGAGCTGCACAGGCTGGAATTCAGGGAAATGGTGTTCAGCAAATGATGCATCAGCAACCGCAAATGAACGGTGGATTTCAGGTACAGCCGAGAGGTAGAGGTCGAGGCTTTGTGAGTCGTTTTATAGACATGAATAATGCTGCCATTCAAAATGATGGGCAGGTAGTGAAGAGGATGTCACCATGTCACACGTGCGGGGGCATGGGACATTGGAAGCGGGATTGTCCAAATATGGTGCATGATGGTACAGTTCAGCAGAGCATGAATGTTGGGGCACAACAGAATCCACGAGGTCCAAGAATGAGACAACAAAATCAGAATTATCAAAATAATTTGACGCAGATGTCAGGGGTACAACCCATGCAGCAAATGCAGATGCCACGGTTCCAAACTGTGTCAGTACAACCAATGCAACAGCAGATTCCTATGGTGCCTAGACAGCAAATGCAGTTACCTCTAACCCCGATGGGTCAGCAACAGGTGATGCTTCCTCAGCAGGTCACAGGTCAGGTGTCGAGTCAAAACAACACTGTGCAACAATTCCCATTGCGAGGTGAAAATGAGACGAATGACGAATGGTCAGATGACAGTTCAGACAGTGAAGAGTGCAGACTCGCAGCCTCATTAGAAGTAGATCAGAGAGGCCCATATGTAGAGGGAAAAGTAATGGGCTATAAGGTTTCATTTTTGGTTGACACTGGAGCTACACGCTCTACAGTCCGCAGTATGGAAGTACCAAGGTTACCTTTATCAGGACGCACAATACGAGTGGTTGGTGTGGCAAATCAGTATTTGACAAATCCAATTACTGATCCAGTACAGGTTGAAATTGGAAATTTCCAAGGCCTGCATAGGTTTGTCGTATGCAACTCAAGTCCAGTATCCCTGCTGGGAAGGGACTTACTATGCAAAACTAAATGTTCAATTACCTGTTCCAACGATGGAATAGAAGTTCAGACAAACAGTGATGATGAAGGTGATGAGGATCAGCTCATAGGAGGAGGGGAGACGAGTGAAGATTACCCTCTAATTACCTTATTCCCAGTGTTCACACTAATCGACTTACCTGCTGACCTACAAGGGTCCGTAACAGAGAGAGTGTGGGATTTGACAGGAAAAGAGGTTGGATTAATTAAAGGAGTTAATCCAGTTAAGGTGCAGATAAAACCAAATGCAGAATTCCCACAAGTACCACAATATCACATGACTCAAGACGTACTCATTGAAGTGACACAGATTATTGCAGATTTTCTCAGGCAAGGAGTTTTGAAAGAAGTTTTGAGCAGTCCATGTAACTCACCTATTATGGGTTTGAAAAAGCCCTGTGGGAAGATTCGGATTGTGCAGGATTTGAGAAAAATAAATGAAATTGTGATAAAATGCTGCCCTGTGGTTCCTAACCCAGCGGTAATAATGTTCCAAGTTCCTTGCGATGCTGAATGGTTTACCGTAGTAGACCTATCACAAGCATTTTTCTCGATACCATTGCATGAGGAAAGTCAATTTTTGTTCAGTTTCAAATTCCTGGATAAGGTGTACAGTTGGTGCAGAATCCCTCAAGGGTTTTCTGAATCACCATCTATCTTTAATCAGATCTTAAAGAAGGATTTGGAACCTCTTGTACTACCTTTTAATTCAACCCTTGTGCAGTACATTGATGACTTGTTGATTGCATCCAAAACCAGAGACAGTTGTAAATATGATACCATTGCGTTATTGAACCATTTGGGAAAAAACGGGCATAAGGTGTCACCTAAGAAACTGCAGTACTGCCAGAAAGAAGTAAAATATTTGGGGCATCTAAATTGAGAAGGGATCCCGAAGGATATCAAAAGAGAGAATAACAGCTGTCATACAAATGAACCCCCCAATAACAAAAAGAGATGTCAGGATGTTTTTGGGAATGGTGGGTTATTGCCGCCAATGGATACCAAATTTCTCAATCATTGCAAAACCCTTAATAAAACTGACAGGAAAAGATGTCAAAGATGAGCCATATACGATCACTTTGACAAAAGAAGAACTTGAGTCATTCCTTGAGCTGAAAGAATGCATGTGCAGGGCCCCAGTATTAGGCATGCCTGATTATGAAAAACCTTTTCTGTTGTTTTGTCATGAACGTGATGCTTGTTCTTTGTCTGTTTTAACACAGGTCCACGGAGATGCAAATCACCCTGTAGCATATTTTTCAGCTACTTTGGACCCTGTCGCAGCAGCCCTACCGGGTTGTTTGCGAGCAGTTGCAGCAGTTGGTCAAAGCATTTCCCAATGTGAGGGCATAGTAATGGGATATCCTATGACAGTTTTGGTTCCACATTCCGTTTATATCTTGTTAACAAGAACGAAAACACAGCACATGACAAATGCACGACTTACCAAATATGAGACGATTATTATGGGATCACCAAATGTTACACTAAAAAGATGCACAGTACTGAACCCGGCAACTTTACTTCCCAATGAAAATACAGAAATCAAAGAGGGGGAAGAATTTGAGCATGATTGTATCGAGGTGACTGACCTCTGTACCAAACCTCGCCCAGACATACAGGACACCCAATTAAAAGAAAATGATTGCATTATGTTCGTGGATGGGTCCTGTTTAAGAGATTCAACTGGAACATTAAGAGCTGGCTATGCAGTGTGTACAATGTCTGGCATAGTCGAAGCCTCCTGGCTTGAAAATGTATTTTCAGCACAAGTGGCAGAATTAATAGCTCTTACAAAGGCCTGCCATGCTGCTGTAAATTTGAAAGTTACAATTTATACTGACAGTAGGTATGGATTTGGAATTGTACATGATTTTGGTCAGATCTGGTTACAAAGGGGTTTCATGACCTCTTCCGGATCACCTGTGAAAAATGGAGAACAGATAAGAGATTTGTTACATGCAATTCAGTTACCTCTTGAAGTTGCCGTGGTAAAGTGCAGTGCTCACACCAGATCACAAGACTTTGGTGGTCATTCTGACCCTGGCGGTCTTTGACCGCCAGAGCGGAGGACCGCGGGAGCACCGCCGACAGGCCGGCGGTGCTCCAATGGGGATTCCGACTGCGGCGGTAAAGCCGCGGTCGGACCGGCACCACTGGCGGGGTCCCGCCAGTGTACCGCGGCTCCATTGAATCCTCCGCGGCGGCGCAGCTTGCTGCACCGCCGCGGGGATTCCGACCCCCCCTACCGCCATCCAGATCCCGGCGGTCGGACCGCCGAGATCCAGATGGCGGTAGGGGGGGTCGCGGGGCCCCTGGGGGCCCCTGCAGTGCCCATGCCACTGGCATGGGCATTGCAGGGGCCCCCGTAAGAGGGCCCCTACATGTATTTCACTGTCTGCTGCGCAGACAGTGAAATACGCGACGGGTGCAACTGCACCCGTCGCACAGCTTCCACTCCGCCGGCTCGATTCCGAGCCGGCTTCATCGTGGAAGCCTCTTTCCCGCTGGGCTGGCTGGCGGTCTGAAGGCGACCGCCCGCCAGCCCAGCGGGAAAGTCAGAATTACCGCCGCGGTCTTTCGACCGCGGAACGGTAACCTGACGGCGGGACTTTGGCGGGCGGCCTCCGCCGCCCGCCAAGGTCAGAATGAGGGCCTTTGTGTCAATGGGGAATGATTATGCAGATCAGGTAGCAAGATTTTGTGCCTTAAATTGTATATCATTCAAAGAACAGTGGGAGTTGTTACCTCAGCCTGAAAATGACATAACTTTGAATCTAGCACTACAAGTGGTTGATACTTTAGATGAGTTAAAGACACTACAAAACCGTGCTAACAAAGAAGAAAAACGCTCCTGGCAGAAAATGCAATGTACACAAAGAGCAGATGATATATGGGTCTCAGATGATGGAAAATTGGTCTTACCTAATAGTCTACTGTCACAATTAGCCCGAATATATCATGGGCAAGCACATTTAGGAAGAGACGCCATGATCAGATCTTTTAAAGTTGACTGGTTTAATCCAAAATTCAGACATGCCGCAGAAATTACTTGTCACAGGTGCATCATCTGTCAACAGATGAATGCTGGAAAAGGAACAGTGGTAAATTTGAGCCACATTGGAAGAGCTGGAGGTCCATTTAATAGGATGCAAATGGATTTCATTGAAATGCCTGTTTGTGGAGGATTGAAGTACGTGTTGGTGATTGTGTGTGTTTTCAGTCATTGGATTGAGGCATACCCTACACGTAGAAATGACAGTCTCACAGTTGCAAAACTATTGCTGAGGGAATTAATACCACGATTCGGGTTCCCGGTTTCTATAGAATCAGATAGGGGAAGACACTTCGACAATGAGGTGATCAAGCTTCTGTGTGCAGCACTCAACATCGAGCAGAAGTTACACTGTAGCTATCGCCCTGAAGCATCAGGACTAGTTGAACAGATGAATGATACCTTAAAATCAAGAATAGCGAAAATGTGTGCAGCAACAAACATGAAGTGGCCAGATGCATTACCGCTAGTACTGATGTCCATGAGAAACACACCAGATAAGAAAACAGGATTGTCCCCCCATGAAATCCTCATGGGTAGAGCAATGAGGCTACCAGCGGTACCTGCAAATGCACTAGTGAATATTACAGATTATATGGTGTTGGATTACTGCAAAAATTTAGCTGACGTGATACGCTCTTTCTCTCACCAGGTAGAAGCTAACACGTTACCACCAATCGGCGAACCAGGACACTCTCTGCAAGCTGGAGATTGGGTGGTTGTCAAGAAACACGTAAGAAAATCGTGTCTTGAGCCGCGTTGGAAAGGGTCATATCAAGTGATATTGACAACCACTACTGCTGTGAAGTGTGCCGGGGTTCCCAACTGGATACATGCCAGCCACACAAAGAAGGTAACGTGTCCTGTTGAAGAGGAACTTGAAAATTCCGGTACAGCAACTTCGAGAGAAGAAGTCTCAGAATCAGAGATCAGTCAAGAAGGATCTGAGACTACAGGAGAGCCCGCTGAGAACAGCCGCGTCCCTCACACTATCAGAGAGTTCGAGAGAGGTGACGGAGTGCCAATCTCAGTGGAGGCAGCAGGAGAACAAAGACAAGGAGAGGTTCTCCCAGAAGCAGACGAATACAATTCAGAACCAGAATACAGTATTGAACAAGAAGGAGAAAGAGACAGAATAGTGACAAATCCAAATCAAAACGAATCAGACTCTTCTGATCGAATTCCAAGCCTATCGAGAGAAAACACCATATCACAAGAGGAGGGTGCTGTCCAACGTCCTGAAGGAAATCACCGAAACAAGACACATAGAGGTGATACATGGCCAGAAAAGTCGCCTTTTAGAATAAGAAAATTAACGAACGAGACAATAATAGAAGAAAGCGATACCTCACAGGTGGATGATCTGAGTGAAGGGGAACAGCAAGGTGAACGAAGATTAAAAAGAAAGAGAATAGCAAACCGAAGGTATACAGGTCCTGAATGGGCATATGCTACGACCTCTGAGTGGCAACAAGAATTCTTGGCATTCTGTTTTGATCGAGAAGTACCTGGCCAATACCACGGTACCTGAAGGAAAACAACAGGAGAATTGTGCAAAAGAATATATCGAAAGAAAAGAGACTTTATAAGTTTACCGGAAAGAGACAATTAAAACCTGGATTTAACTTATAAGAAACCTGATTACGACAAGCTGCTATCCTGAATTGACAAAAAGGGTCCTAGAGTGAGAGAAGACGCTGTAAATACGCAGAAAGAGTTTGCCATCTTAAGTTGATTGTTGATCTGCTATTCTGATTCTATGCAAACATGGCTTATAGCAATAAAGGAAGTAAAGTGTGTGGTTGGTTAGGACTTATGATAGGTGTTGTATGCGCAATAATAATTGTGGGAGTGATTGTGGGAATGCCGTGGAGAGAGAGTGAAACAATTAATGCAACTTCAAAACCTGAGACTACCATTACAACTAATAAATTATCGCCGTGGGAGAAATTCGAACAAGATACTAAACATCTTCATGAGGGAACTAATACGAAGAGGGAACTTTCTACTAACGTCTTCTATCGCTTATTAAATGAGTATGTGGAAACTATGGATACGAAAGATTGTTATGTGTGTACTAAAATTCCTTCATCTGTGCAGGAGGGGGTTACTTATCATAGTCTCCTCTTACTTATGGAATTAGCTGCAGCCTGTTACTAACGAGATTCTATAATCAAGAGCATGTACAATACTTCTATTCAAATCTGGATGTTGTGTTTTCTTTTGTGCCTGTAATTGAATTCCTAAATAAGCTAGCTAAAGAGCATGGTATAAAATTAGTGAGAGGATTCTTTGAGCCAACACTAACATTTGGAACAGCTTATGCACACCGCAACAATTTAACATGCTTACTGTCTTCTGTAGAGAAAAGCTTTTTAGATTACACAGATGATAGACGCAAAGCACTAAAAGAGAAATTAGAAAAAGGTTTAGAAAAACGTACATATGCAAATGATTATGCCTTCACTGCCATTAAAACACAAGGCAAGTTAGCTATAGATGCATTACACGTAGGTAGGCTATGTATATACAGACCAAAATCTGATCAAGACAATTTGTTTGTGGGTACGAGTGAATGTAGGCATGTGTTTTTGTTTCAGAGTAAATGGACCTTCATGTTAAATGGACAAGACCCAGCGATTCCTGGAATCTATTACATCTGTGGGTTAAATGCATATTATCGTCTCCCAAAGGGATGGTATGGGACATGTTATTTGGGAATAGTTTTCCCAAAGATATACCAGATTGATGACTTAAAACAGATATCTAAATCTTCTGAAATACAACATTCTAGACAAAAACGAGAATCAGTGGCGGCTGTCATTGGTGACATATTTGGAGCAATAATCCCATCAGTTGGGGTTATCTTGAATTCTATGAAAATTCAAAAGTTGTCTACTATTGTGGATAACATGCTGACAAACTTTACAGGAGCAATATTATTAATGGATACTGAACTAGCTGCAGAAAGAGCTATGACTCTTCAAAATCGGCTTGCTTTAGACATTCTTTTAGCAAAGAATGGAGGTGTGTGCAAAATGCTTAATGAACGTCACTGCTGCTCTTACATACCTGATAATAGTAAGAAAATTAGAAACATGCTTACTAACCTGACTAGAGATAGTACAGATTTGAAGGAACTGAAAGAACCTGGAGTTTGGGAAAAATTTGGAAAAGGAATTGCCCAGGTAGGAAACTGGTTTACCAATATTTGGAATGGTGTTCTGGCAAAAATTATGTTGGGCCTACTGATTGTTTTAATTTGTCTATTAGGATTATGGGGAGCATGCAAAATTAATGACAAAATTAGAAGAAACTTATCAAAAAGAGTCAAACAGAATGAAGAAAGTGAAAGAGAGAAAATGTTCAATGAAATGTGGGAAAGTACACATAAAGGGCAAGATGTTGAAATGCGCATTATGCGCAGGGTGAAAAATTGAAAATGAAGAATTGTGTGATGACGTGCGTCATCAGAGGAGGGACTGAGAGAGCGTAGTATAAATATCATATATAATAGATGTGAAACACTTACATTTGACACAGTAATATTAATAAATAATAAATAAAATGCATTAATAAACGTAAAGATGTACTCATTTATGAACACTAATGTTGAATAATAATAATAATAATAAGGTATATGTATTATTACAATCAAAACTGTATTCATTAAAACCTGTATGTCTTAAGTTAGCATGAGTTGCGAACTCGCCGTGTAACTCTCATTTAAAGCTTATTTTTCCTGTTTTCTGTGTGCGGACTCGCAAATGACTATGACCCAGCTATTGTTCTCTTCTGTATTAACTCGAAACATAGAGGAATCTTCCCATCCGCATGCTAACAGTTTTAGTATAAAAGATATGTGCTTCGAAACAGTAATGGACACTCTCAAGGACGATGAGACGAGGGGAAAAGAACTCCTGACCCGAGACGTGTGCCAAGATGGTGAAGTAACCCCGGACGTACCACCTACGAAAAATGCTGATTATGAAGACCAATTGAAAGACAATTCAATATCAAGAAATAACAAATGCATACTTAATGAATAATTTGATTGGTTACCAATGATGGGGTGTAGTTAATAACCAATAGAATTAAGGGGATTGGACTTTGAGAAAAGGGATAAAAACTCATGACACAAGAGACGAAGAGCAGTTAGGGAGGGATGACATCAATTGCATCCAGAAACTTTGTCACTCTATTTGGTGATTTGAGACTGAGACAAAACTACCATAGCCTATAACCCGCCCTATTATACTTTCCTCCATATGAGGAGAGTGTCCCTTGATTCCATTTTAGATAGATTGACGGTGAACCATCTGATGTCCTGAAGACGAAGACTGATCTTGTATGCTGACTTAACTCGAGGAGGGTAATTATAAATGCTAACAGAATCTATATGCCTTTCTTTCTAGGTACAAACTGCTGTATATTTAATTAGGTATCTTAGTTAGATGTTTTCCAAATTGATGTTCTAAATTGTTTTTGCATGAAGCCCAACATGCTAATGCTAATCGGAGGTTAGATGAGGTATTCATTTGATGGACGGAACTGACGTGACTGACATGTAGCTATGCTGAACTGATATTCTGTTGTTTATCATACACTATGGTCTATTCTATCCTAACATGCCTATCCTATGATTCTGATCATTGCATTGTTGAAAGTTCATTATAATTGCCACTTTGTGATTATGCTTCTTGGTTTGAGATTAATACGTTTACTATTCGATTGTAATCAATAGGGAATAAATTCACAAATCTTCCTTCAAGGTGTGGTTATTTGAGTCTAAGTGCGCCGAAGGTTCATTAATGGTTATTGTGAAATATTTGATGCATGGTAATCTCGTCTTACGGAGACTCACCACTGGGTCAAAAGGTTCATCGACCTAAAACGAGTCCTGATGTGTATAATTTAACATAGACGGACGCGTTAACAAAACTATCCATAATTATATTGTCTTTAAAAAACAATTAAAAAAAAGTTAATATGATTTTTAGTAGCCTGTTTGTAAACAAACCTAAAGTGAAGTTAAGGTTGACAGGTGTTATCAAAAAACAAATCTTCATTGTTGCCTGTATTTAATGTTTGTGAACATCATATCGAGGGGTATATTTTTAAGGAGACAATGCACACTAATGTGTTGTGTTGAATTTGAAGTTCGCATACCTCTATTGACGTTTGGCTTGTGAATGTCTTGATTGCTCTTTTCAAACAGTGGAGTAATTTTTGTTTGAAAACACTGCATAAGTTTAGACTCTAACTCTGTGTGGCCGGTGTGACAATTGTGTGCAAAAGGGCAAATTATTCACTTACTCTGAGAATTTTGATATCTTTATGCGTCAATGTTTATTATTCGATGTTTGGAAGCAATTAAATATATTTGAATTTGGGACGCAATCTAGCTCGGAGTGTGTGTTTCACAGTGACTGTTTCGCACACACTATGTTTGTGAAGGTGTTACTTTACAAACATTGAGTTTGTTGATGGTATTAGCTTATATGTTCACAAATATTGTGACCTGTGCTATTTGGATTTCATAACTCTTCGGCTTGTGAGAGTGTTTGTGTGTGTGTGTTGTGTATTTGTGTGTTTTGTGTGTGTGTGAGTGTGTAGTAATAGGTCTGAAGTTTGAGTTGTCCAGAGTGTATTGATGTGCTGCCTTAGATGTTCACAAACATTGAGGCTTGTATTTTTGAGTTGGCAGGGCTGGGGTTTTGTAGTTATTTTGTCCTGATTTTGTTGTTGGTGAGCTGGAGTAATTCACAAATAATCCGAATAACTGTCTCAAACAATCATGTTTTCTGCTTCAGCCCCTCGTAATCCAGTTGGAAAAGTTCACCTGAATTTGTTATGATTTAACTATGGATATGCAAAACTATGGGAAGCCGTTCATGTCAAAATTACAGCTCCCCATATTGGACATCTCCTGAAATGCATAGTGTGCTGCAAAATAAATATGACACACACCAGAATGAATGTACTATGTGTCAAAATAATTATGATACCTGGCAGAGTGAATCTGAATTGAACCAATACAAATATGAAACCTGGCAGAATGAATATGCTACTTAGTGATTAATATGAATATCACACACACCAAATTGAATAAGAAATATATTGAAATATATATAAATCATACTGAAATTAATATGGCCCTCACTGTAAACAATAAAGCAATCACTGAAACAAATACAATATTCACCAAAAAGAATGGGCATTTCCTGAAATGATTGACTTATGCCATGCTAAATATGACATACATTGAAATTAATATAGCAGATTAAAAATAATATGAAGTATTGAAATGAATATTTTATATTCTGAAAAGAAAACAATGCACATTGAAACTAATACAATGTACGTTGAAATGAACATTAAACATGTTGTAATGAATTTGAATTGTGTTGAAATCAATATTACCGAGATGGCAATGAATATGAGACACACAAAAATGAATAGGAGGTGATTGAAAATGAATATGGCTTGTGTTGAAATTAATGCAATCCCATTGAATTGAAGTTGACATACCTTCAAATGAGTATGACCACTGCTGAAATTCACATGAGATTTGTTAAAATGAATATGGCACGCCTTGAAAATTAATGACACATATTCAAATTAATATGATACATATTCACATATTCAAATTAATATGATATATGTTAAAATTGATAAGTTGCATCTTAAACTTAATATGACAAGTGTTAATATGAATATGACATCCATTGAAATAAACTTAACATTGATTGAAAAGATGGGACATGATGGCCACAGCACACAGAATGTAATGTCCAACAGTATAGCAAGAATAGATATTCCTGGTGTTGTATTGCAGGTTGGAGGAAGTATGAAGTAGAAGAGAGTCTTGAGTCTTTTTTGCCGATGGTATCTTTATTTGTAGGTGTTAGAGATCACTGTGTCATCATTAAGATACAGCCAACACATGTTTCGTCACACAGGTGACTTCATCAAGGCTGCAAAACAGTAATGAAAGCAAAAATTGGGCATATATGTGTGTATGGAATCTAGTGTGTGCTAGTCAGGTGATCTAGTGGGGAAGATTCCAAATCCAAAAACCAGTATCCAGTGGTAAGAACTTTTGTAAGTAAGCATAGAGTGAACATGGCAAACAAAATAAGTGTATAGTAATTGGGACCCAAACTGTAAATCATGAAAATACCAAGTAAATCACCGTGGTCATGTGGATTATATAGAGAACCAAAATGTCGGAAAGCTTGTATCCAGAGTACTATGTAGATAGAAACGGCGTTGTCTAGCAACTGGTATACAAAAAAAAAAAAAAAAAGTAAATGGGATAGGTGGGAGAGTAGTGCAGGACTGAGAGAGGCCAGGAAGAGAAGGTGAGTAGTAGACATAGGATTGAAAAGAATATAACACATGTTAAAATGAATATGACATGAGTTGAAATGAATATGACCTTCATTGAAATGAATTTGACATGTTTTACAATTAATACGAGTAGCGTTAAAATGATCGTGACATTTATCACAATGAATATGGCTTGCATTGAAAGTGATATGATATACATTGACATGATTATGATATATGTTGCAATGGATATGATTCATGTTAAAAGTAAGATGTTTTAATATGAATGAAGCATCAATTGAAAGAAATATGACACATGCTAAGATGAATATGACATGCATTGAAACAGATATAAGCTCCACCGAAATGAATTCAACATGTCTTAAACTGAATATGACCAATGCTGAAATTAAAATGAAACTTGGCAAAATGAATATGTTTGGGTTTGGAAATTGATATGATACACAGCAAAATAAATACTGCATATATACTGAAATTAATATGACCTATGTTGAAATGGATATGACCTGTGTTAAAATTATTATGACAGGTTTTACGGTGAATATGACATCCATTGAAATGAATGACAGGAAAGGAATATGACACAGGTTAAGATGAATATGAGCCACTTTGAAATAAATATGACACCAGGTGAAATTAATATGGCCCACATCAAAAGTAATTTGACATTCTGTAACTTGAATATCACACTTTTTTAAATGAAAATGAAACTGTGAGATAAATATAACATGCTTTGAAATTAATTAGGAAACTATTGAAATGAACACAAGCCATGTTTAAATGAATATGACTGCTGTTTAAATGAATATGGCTTGCTCTGAACTTATGTTGATTTGCTTTAAAATTAATATTACATATTGAAATCAATGTTACATATTCTCAAAGGGTCACATTACGAGTTTGGCGGTTTGTGCACCACCATGGCGGCTGTGTGACCTCCATCTGCTTGGCAGTCAGACCACAGTATCACGATGCTGGGAGTCCCATAGAGAAAGACTGCCGCAGTCCCGCCATCACCACCAGGCAGCACAGACCACCGCGGTGGCGAGGCAGGGCAAAAAGGCCGACAGAGCCAGTGTTTTGATGGAAACAGTATGATGTTGCCTACCACCAGCATGACCGTGGAAGTCCAACCACCACACCCCAGCAGGTAGAAACGGAAAGCATAAAGGAAGCAACTCACCTGCAGGCAGTGCTACATGACCTGTGCCGCCATGGAGCCCATCACACACACATCTTGCCGCAGGTGCTTCTCATTGATGGACCCACACAGCACCCACATTGCAACACAATGGAAGGTCAATGAGATGCAGAATAGGTTGTGAAACAAATATCCCAAGCTCACAATGCAAACAATACCTGCATAATAGTGATGGCATCAGGAGCATTCATGGACACTCTTCACTTTGCACATGCCCCTAAAACAACATTTGCATAGGAACTGACCCTTCATGTATCTCAGGGACATACAATAATTGAGCCAAGTGATAAGCCTAGTTGCCAAATGTGTAAGCGCAAGTCAAGAAAGCACATACAACGGCAACAGCGTGGTCCAGACATCTAGATGATGTAGCTGTAAGGTACACACATCAAAGTGGACACATATTCAGTCAAATCCAAAGGAAGCTACCACAATTTAACACCTCCACACTCCATGTGTGGACAAACAAAACTCTTGCTCCTGCACATGAGACGAAAGTACAATCTATATCAGGGGACAAATCTACAACATACATGCTGACAGTGGCCAACAAAAGATGAAATACTTACCCTAGCAAGCATAACACAATGCAATGACACCCCAATTGGATCAACACCCACATATCCATACAGTGAACATCTACCCTTGTGTTGGGTGACCAACACTTCCCACAAAGTCAGATATTGAAAAACAACAGCAAATGTGGTGGATGTGTCTGTGGGTATTGTGGTGGTGTCTGGGGGTATGGTGACTTTGGTGTGTTGGGTTGTGGGGTGTGAGCTGTTGTAGTCCATGAAGAATCCAGGAAGAACAGGAGTCCCAGCCCACCTGGAAGAAGGCCCAAAAGTGGATTCTCCGGTTGGAAGAAACATACAGAAATGCACCAAATAAGATAGCTGCGGGTTCCTGCTTGGTGCAAGAAATGCCTCACGTTGAGTTGTTGAGTGCAGACTGTTTGCGTCACTGGATGCCAGCAATAAGCCTTGGTTCATGCAAGAACATGCTTTGCATTAAAGAGGAGCTGCTCCGACCCAAGAGGGACCTGGGGGTCTCAACTGAGACTGAGGAGACAGGGGGGGCTCCCAGCATTTCAGAGAGCCCTGAGAAGACCAGGTAGCACCCATGGGAGTCCCAGGACATGGGGACAAAGGAATGCAAAGTGTGATCATCGCAGCACTACACAGAAGGATCCCACGCCACCGGAGAACAACTCAGAGAGCTGTGCGTCGCAGGATAGAGTGCTGGGGACCTGGGCTAAGCTGTGCACGAAGGACTTTTGGAAGAAGTGCACAGAACCCCAAGGAGCTGCAGAGGATGCAGTGCACAGGGGTACTGTCTGCCAGGGGGAGGCAAGCTCTTACCTCCACCAAATTTGGACAGCTGGACATTTGGACAGCCAGGGTCACTTCGGTCTATCACCTGTGTTCCAGGGATCACGGTCGTCGAAAGGAGAGGAGTACCAGTACCAGTTGTCGTCGCATAGAGGTGCCTGCTGAAGCAGGGAAGTGACTCCGTCACTCCACGGGAGATTCCTTTGGTTCGTCTGTTGCAGGGTGAAGACCGGCAGTCCTTAGAGCGTGCACACCTTGGAAACTGTTGCAGGTGCTGGCTGGAGCTGAAGTTGCAGGTCACAGTAGCCTTCCTATATACATTGTTGCAGTTACAGCGGTTCCTGGAGCAGTCTGACTTTGATCCACTGGTCAGAAGCTGAAGCAGAGGATGCAGAAGAGTCCTGGTGGAGTCTTGCAAACTAAATCTGAGGTAACACCCAGAGGAGAGACACTAAAAAGCCAAATCTGAAGAGGAACCCACAGGAGAGACCGTAAATAGCCCTGAGAGGGAGATTGGCTACCTACCTAGGTATGCACCTATCAGGTTGGGTTTCTGACATCACCTGCTGGCACTGGCCACTCAGATGCTCCCAGAGGATCCCCACACCCTGGAATCCAGGATGGCTAACACCAGGGACACTCTGGAGGAGCTCTGGGCACCACCCATGGGGTAGTGATGGACAGGAGAGTGGTCACTCCCATTTACTTTGTCCAGTTTCATGCCAATGCAGGGACTGGGGGTCCCTGAACCGGTGTAGACTGGATTATGAAAAGAGGGCACTGTTTGTGCCCTTCAAAGAATTTCCAGGGGCTCTGGGAGGATACCCCTCCCTTGCCTGTAATACCTATTTCCAATGGGAGAGGGTGTAACACTCCTCTTCTAAAGGAAATGGATTGTTCTGCCTTCCTGGGATTGAGCTGCTCAGTCCCCAAGAGGGCAGAAACCTGTCTGTGAGGTGGCAGCAGCTGGGGATGCAGTGGAAACCTCACATAGAGCTGGTTTGGCAGTACTGGGGGCCTAGGGTGGATCCCCCAGGGTGCATGGAATTGCCCCCCATACCAGATTTGGATTCGGGGTTCACTTTTACAATCTTAGACACTTCACATGGCCATATTTGGAGTTGTCATTGTGAAGCTACATATATGTATTGACATATATGTAGTGCACACTTATAATGGTGTCACCGCACCCATGAAGTTCGGGATATTGGCCCAAGACAACATGGGGACACTTTTGCTAGTTCAAAGGTGCCCTCAAACCCAGTAACTTGGCACCTAGCCTTTAGTAACTGAAGGTTAGACATATAGGTGACTTATAAGTTACCTGGTGCAGTAGAAATGGCTGTGAAATAGCGTGTGCACTATTTCACTCAGGCTGCAGTGGCAGTCCCGAAGGAGTGTTTGTATGAGCTCCTTATGGGTGGCAAAAGAAATGCTGCAAGCCATAAGGATCTCCTGGAACCCCAATGCCCTGGGTACCTAGATACCATTTACTAGGGACTTATCAGGGGGGACCAGTGTGCCAATTAGAACTGGTATTTGGAGTCACTAAACTATAGAGGCAAATTTGGTACACAGAGAGGGCATAAGCACTGGAGTTCTGGTTAACAGAACTCCAGTAACACAGTCAAGCATACTGACAACACACACAGGCCACTAACTTTGAGCACTGGGGTCCTGGCTAGAAAGATCCCAGTGACACAGTAAAAACACACTGACACATAGGTCTCAAACTATGAGCACTGGGGTCCTAGCTAGCAGGATCCCAGTGAGACAGTAAAAACACACTGACAAACAGGCCAAAAATGGGGATAACCATGCTAGAAAGAGGCTACTTTATCACAGAGGGGGTAAGGGAAATTTGGAGTGGAGCCCAGCTAAAAACATAGAAATACAAAAACACACATATAAAAGGGTAACTCACTTTTAATTTACAAAAGGTAATCCCACAGCCACACAAATAGTACTACAGCCCAGTAAAGGATCAAATATACTCCAGCCAAGCCTTTTAGTAAGTCATAGACCACTGAGGACACTCACAGCTCCTGCAATGTAATCACACAGAAACCAATGGAGGCACAGAATTTCACTACTAGCACAAAGACTTACCCATAATAAAAATAACAATAACTGTGCACATAACAGATATTCATGCAAAACAGACGTAGAGAATATTAAAAAATATATAAATTGTCCAATATCTTTACATATTGCTGACACTAATGTAAGGAATATTCTAAAGATCACACATAACAGATACACTAACATAGGAAAATAAATGTATGCACATGCCGGTTCCCCAGGAGGTGGTAGAGATGACCTTCGTCTCAGACAGAAAGAGAAGATACGCAGAAGGAAGGGGAGCAGCAAAGAGCCAAAATAAAACATGTTGACAGGGGCGTAGCTCCAGTAAGTGTGTTTGGGGTGCCCCAGACCCCCAAATAACATATTCTTGAGTAAATAGTTGGGTGCAAGTGCTTTCAATCAGGTAATGGGAAGTGTCTGTGAGATTTCACCTGGGACTTTTACATGCCCACAATGACAATAACAGACACACATACTCTCTTGCCTATTGTAGGAAGTTGGCTCTGTATGCACTATTTCAAAGTGAGGAATAGTATGCACAGAGTCCAAGGGTTCCCCTTAGAGGAAAGATAGTGCAAAAAAGAGATAATTCTAATGCTCTATTTTGTGGTAGTGTGGTCGAGCAGTAGGCTTATCAGAGGGTAGTGTTAAGCATTTGTTGTACACACACAGGCAATAAATGAGGAACACACACTCAGAGACAATTACAGGCCAATAGGTGTTTGTATAGAAAAATATCTTTTCTTAGTTTATTTTAAGAACCACAGGTTCAAGATTTACAAACAATACTTTAAATGAAAGATATTTCAGGTAGGTACTTTAGGAACTTTGAATTAGCAAAATAGCATATACAGTTTTCACATAAATGACATATAGCTATGTTAAAACTAGACACTGCAATTTTCAACAGTTCCTGGGGGAGGTAAGTGTTTGTTAGTTTTTGCAGGTAAGTAAACCACCTGCAGGGTTCAAGTTTGAGTCCAAGGTAGCCCACCGTTGGGGGTTCAGGGCAACCCCAAAGTTACCACACCAGCAGCTCAGGGCCGGTCAGGTGCAGAGGTCAAAGTGGTGCCCAAAACGCATAGGCCTCAATGGAGAAGGAGGTGCCCCAGTTCCAGTCTGCCAGCAGGTAAGTACCCACGTCTTCGTAGGCCAGACCAGGGGGGTTTTGTAGGGCACTGGGGGGGACACAAGTCCACACAGAAAGTACACCCTCAGCGGCACGGGGCGGCTGGGTGCAGTGTGCAAACAAGCTTCGGGTTTTCAATAGAAAGTAATGGGAAACCAAGGGGTCTCTTCAATGATGCAGGCGTGCAAGGGGGGGGGCTCCTCGGGGTAGCTACCACCTGGGCAAGGGAGAGGGCCACCTGGGGGTCGCTCCTGCACTGGAGGTCGGATCCTTCACGTCCTGGGGGCTGCGGATGCAGTGCCTTTACCAGGTGTCGGGTCTTTGAAGTAGGCAGTCGCGGTCAGGGGGAGCCTCGGGATTCCCTCTGCAGGCGTCGCTGTGGGGGCTCAGGGGGGTCAACTCTGGCTACTCACAGTCTCGCAGTCACCGGGGAGTCCTCCCTGAAGTGATTGTTCTCCACAAGTCGAGCCGGGGGCGTCGGGTGCAGAGTGCCAAGTCTCACGCTTCCGGCGGGAAACAAGTGTTGTTTCAAAGTTGCTTCTTTGTTGCAAAGTTGCAGTCTTTGGTGAACAGAGCCGCTGTCCTCAGGAGTTCTTGGTCCTTCTAGATGCAGGGCAGTCCTCTGAGGCTTCAGAGGTCGCTGGTCCCTGTGGAACGCGTCGCTGGTGCAGTGTCTTTAGGAAGTGGGGAGACAGGCCGGTAGAGCTGGGGCCAAAGCAGTTGGTGTCTCCGTCTTCTCTGCAGGGTTTTTCAGTTCAGCAGTCCTCTTCTTCTTAGGTTGCAGGAATCTGAGTTCCTAGGTTCTGGGGAGCCCCTAAATACTGAATTTAGGGGTGTGTTTAGGTCTGGGGGGTTAGTAGCAAATGGCTACTAGCCCTGAGGGTGACTACACCCTCCTTGTGCCTCCTCCCTGAGAGGAGGTGGGCACATCCCTAATCCTATTGGGGAATCCTCCATATGCAAGATGGAGGATTTCTAAAAGTTAGAGTCACCTCAGCTCAGGACACCTTAGGGGCTGTCCTGACTGGCCAGTGACTCCTCCTTGTTTTTCTCATTATCTTCTCCGTCCTTGCCGCTAAAAGTGGGGCTGTGGCCGGAGGGGGTGGGCAACTCCACTAGCTGGAGTACCCTGGGGTGCTGTTACAAAGGGGGTGAGCCTTTGAGGCTCACCGCCAGGTGTTACAGTTCCTGCAGGGGGAGGTGATAAGCATCTCCACCCAGTACAGGCTTTGTTACTAGCCACAGAGTGACAAAGGCACTCTCCCCATGTGGCCAGCAACATGTCTGGTGTTTGGCAGGCTGCTAAAACCAGTCAGCCTACACGGGTAGTCGGTTAAGGTTTCAGGGGGCACCTCTAAGGTGCCCTCTGGGGTGTATGTTACAATAAAATGTACACTGGCATCAGTGTGCATTTATTGTGCTGAGAAGTTTGATACCAAACTTCCCAGTTTTCAGTGTAGCCATTATGGTGCTGTGGAGTTTGTGCATGACAGACTCCCAGACCATATACTCTTATGGCTACCCTGCACTTACAATGTCTAAGGTTTTGCTTAGACACTGTAGGGGCATAGTGCTCATGCACTTATGCCCTCATCTATGGTATAGTGCACCCTGCCTTAGGGCTGTAAGGGCTGCTAGAGGGGTGACTTATCTATACCTGTAGGCAGTGTGAGGTTGGCATGGCACCCTGAGGGGAGTGCCATGTCGACTTAGTCGTTTTATCCCCACTAGCACACACAAGCTGGCAGGCAGTGTGTCTGTGCTGAGTGAGGGGCCTCCAGGGTCGCATAAGACATGCTGCAGCCCTTAGAGACCTTCCTTGGCATCAGGGCCCTTGGTACCAGGGGTACCAGTTACAAGGGACTTACCTGGATGCCAGGGTGTGCCAATTGTGGAAACAAAAGTACAGGTTAGGGAAAGAACACTGGTGCTGGGGCCTGGTTAGCAGGCCTCAGCACACTTTCAAATCAAAACTTAGCATCAGCAAAGGCAAAAAGTCAGGGGGTAACCATGCCAAGGAGGCATTTCCTTACACAACCCCCCCCACCCCCCCCCAAACGAAAGAGGGTGAGACTAACCTTTCCCAAGAGAGTCTTCATTTTCTAAGTGGAAGAACCTGGAAAGGCCATCTGCATTGGCATGGGCAGTCCCAGGTCTGTGTTCCACTATAAAGTCCATTCCCTGTAGGGAGATGGACCACCTCAACAGTTTTGGATTTTCACCTTTCATTTGCATCAGCCATCTGAGAGGTATGTGGTCAGTTTGAAATACAAAGTGAGTACCAAAGAGGTATGGTCTCAGCTTCTTCAAGGACCAAACCACAGCAAAGGCCTCCCTCTCAATGGCACTCCAACGCTGCTCCCTGGGGAGTAACCTCCTGCTAATGAAAGCAACAGGCTGTTCAAGACCATCGTCATTTGTTTGGGACAAAACTGCACCTATCCCATGTTCAGAGGCATCAGTCTGCACAATGAACTGCTTGGAGTAATCTGGAGCTTTAAGAACTGGTGCTGTGCACATTGCTTGTTTCAGGGTGTTAAAGGCCTGTTGGCATTCTACAGTCCAGTTTACCTTCTTGGGCATTTTCTTGGAGGTAAGTTCTGTGAGGGCTGTCACTATGGATCCATATCCCTTCACAAACCTCCTGTAATACCCAGTCAAGCCTAGGAATGCCCTGACTTGAGTCTGGGTTTTTGGAGCTGCCCAGTTCAGAATAGTCTGGATCTTAGGCTGGAGTGGCTGAACTTGGCCTCCACCTACAAGGTGACCCAAGTAAACCACAGTTCCCTGCCCTATCTGGCATTTGGATGCCTTGATAGAGAGGCCTGCTGATTGCAGAGCCTTCAAAACCTTCTTCAGGTCTACCAGGTGATCCTGCCAGCTGGAGCTAAAGACAGCAATATCGTCAAGATAAGCTGCACTAAAGGACTCCACGCCAGCCAGGACTTGATTCACCAACCTTTGGAAGGTGGCAGGGGCATTTTTTAAACCAAAAGGCATAACAGTAAACTGATAATGCCCATCAGGTGTGGAGAATGCTTTCTTTTCTTTTGCTCCTGGTGCCATTTTGATTTGCCAGTACCCTGCTGTTAAGTCAAAGGTACTTAAGAATTTGGCAGCACCTAGTTTGTCAATGAGTTCATCTGCCCTTGGAATGGGATGGGCATCTGTCTTGGTGACAGAATTAAGGCCTCTGTAGTCCACACAAAACCTCATCTCTCTCTTCCCATCTTTGGTGTGAGGTTTGGGGACAAAGACCACTGGGCTAGCCCAGGGGCTGTCAGAGTGCTCAATGACTCCCAATTCCAGCATCTTGTGGACTTCCACTTTGATGCTTTCCTTAACTCGGTCAGACTGTCTGAATATTTTGTTTTTGACAGGCATGCTGTCTCCTGTGTCCACATCATGGGTACACAAGTGTGTCTGACCAGGGGTTAGGGAAAAGAGCTCAGCAAACTGTTGTAGGACCTTCCTACAGTCAGATTGCTGTTGGCCAGAGAGGGTGTCTGAATAGATCACTCCATCAACTGAGCCATCTTTAGGGTCTGTGGAGAGGAGATCAGGGAGAGGTTCACTCTCAGCTTCCTGGTCCTCATCTGTTACCATCAACAGATTCACATCTGCCCTGTCATGGAAGAGCTTAAGGCGGTTCACATGGATCACCCTCTTGGGGGTCCGGCTAGTGCCTAGGTCCACCAGGTAGGTGACCTCACTCTTCTTTTCTAGTACTGAGTAAGGGTCACTCCATCTGTCCTGAAGTGCCCTGGGAGCCACAGGTTCCAAAACCCAGACTTTCTGCCCTGGCTGAAATTCAACCATAACAGCCTTTTGGTCATATAAAAACTTCTGGAGCTGTTGGCTGGCCTCAAGGTTTTTGCTTGCCTTTTCCATGTACTCTGCCATCCTTGAACGTAGGCCTAGTACATAGTCCACTATATCTTGCTTAGGCTCATGAAGAGGTCTCTCCCAGCCTTCTTTCACAAGAGCTAGTGGTCCCCTTACAGGGTGGCCAAACAGAAGTTCAAAGGGGGAAAACCCTACTCCCTTCTGAGGCACCTCTCTGTAAGCGAAAAGCAGACATGGCAAGAGGACATCCCATCTCCTTTTGAGTTTTTCAGGGAGCCCCATGATCATGCCTTTCAATGTCTTGTTGAATCTCTCAACAAGGCCATTTGTTTGTGGATGGTATGGTGTGGTGAATTTGTAAGTCACCCCACACTCATTCCACATGTGTTTCAGGTATTGTCAAAGCCCAGCTCACCTGAGTTCTTGTTCAGTTCTGATGGAGGTTGAAGACAATCCGACCCCACCCTGAAACTGATTGTTCCAGCACACTAGTTTTTAAAACAGTGCACTAAGAACAGAAGCTCAAGGGAAGGGGGGAAGTGGATAAAATAAAAAAGAGAGACAACACCGTTCTTGCGTTTCCACTGTTGAAGTGCTGCACAAATCTGCGTCCCTTTCTGACTTCTGTAGAAACTGGTGCCTAATGAAACATAAACAAAGAACAGATAAGTGCAACCTATTCCTAAATGGGTTCCTGACTATCCCTTTATTTATTAGAAATTCTCTTCTAAAAGTACCTCTTGGATCCTGGTCTCTAGTTTCCAGGCTTGGTTGTGTTACTGCTCTGGATGTGTTTTCTATTACTGTAAAGCTTCTAAAACATTAAACAAATACCGTTATCAGAATTACCAATATCAAACATTCATCATAATATAACTAAAGCCTAAATTCCCAATAGCAGACTCACTTTTTCCATTTTTCCAGAATCTTTTATAAAACAAATACTGTACTTTTACATCAAAATACAGCATGTAATTTGTGCAAGTCCTTGATTTACTGTTTGCCTTGCTGTTAATGCTTTCCACTGTTCGATTCTTAAAAGTTCCATGAGAAAAAACAATGTTTGCTTCACAAAGTTCTGCAAAATATTCTTGTAACAAAGAGTTTGAATCACAATGTTCGTGGAAGGTATTTTGTTTCAAATTGTCTATACACGAATCCAGAAATTGTTGTCAAAGTTCTTTCAGGTAATAAAAGGTTTTGCACTTACTTGTTGCTGGCAAGAGATACGGATCAGTCTAACCTTGTCTTCTTTCTTTTTTGCAGGTTACTCATAGGAGAGAGGCTGAAGCAAGGAGGAACCGGAAACCGGAAGAAGGAAGAGCCAGAAGCTGCGCTCATTGAAGTCAATGAAAGTCTGTAAAGAGCAGGAGTGCCAGCGCCGAGGGATCTGTTCTCAGGTAAGCGGGAGGTAGACGAGCACAAGCACTGGGTGAGGCTCGGGGGATGCCTTTTATAGACAGGGCTGGGTGTGGTTTGAAGGGCTGGGTGTGGTCCTCACATGCTGCACATGTTCTTGAAGGTGTGCAGAGCTGGGTGTGGTTTGAAGAGCTGGGTGTGGTCCTCACATGCTGCACATGTTCTTGAAAGGTGTGCAGAGTTTCAGTTATTATACAAATGAGTTGGATTAACACATGGCCTAGGGAGGAGTATTTTAAAGAAGACTTGGTAAAAGCAAGGCCCAATGTGTAAACAAAACAGCACATTAAACAACATACACAGAAGCCTAGGGGGGGGGGAAGGTGAGATAACAAGAAAGGCTTTCAATAGTAAGTTTAAAAGGGAGCTATTACAGAACCCACTAGTGCAGTGAGAGGGGACATGCTCTTTGCTGTGTACAAACCCTAACAGGTATGCTGACATAAAGTTGGTACCTCTATCAGACACCACCTCCTTAGGAAAACCCACTCTGGTAAAAATACCAATGAGAGCTTTGGCTACTGCAGGGGCAGTAGTCGACCTAAGGGGAATTGCTTCAGGGTATCTAGTAGCATGATCCACTACTACTAGTATGTATTGGTTCCCTGAGGCTGTGGGAGGTTCACGTGGACCCACTATGTCCACACCCAGTCTTTCAAAGGGGACCCCCACCACTGGAAGTGGAATGAGGGGGGCCTTTGGGTGTCCACCTGTCTTACCACTGGCTTGACAGGTGGCACAGGAGACACAAAACTCCTTGACCTTCTGGGACATGTTTGGCCAATAGAAGTGGTTGACTAGTCTCTCCCACGTCTTGGTCTGTCCCAAATGCCCAGCAAGAGGAATATCATGGGCTAAGGTCAGGATGAACTCCCTAAACTCCTGAGGCACTACCACTCTCCTAGTGGCACCAGGTTTGGGATCTCTTGCCTCAGTGTAAAGGAGTCCATCTTCCCAATAGACCCTATGTGTTCCTGTTATCTTTCCAGTGGACTCTTCAGCAGCTTGCTGCCTAAGGCCTTCAAGAGGGGGACACGTTTCTTGCCCCTTACACAACTGCTCCCTTGAGGGTCCCCCTGGGCCTAGGAGCTCAACTTGATAAGGTTCTAACTCCATAGGCTCAGTTCCCTCAGAGGGCAGAACTTCTTCCTGAGAAGAGAGGTTCTCTTTTTCTTGTTGTGTTGCAACTGGTTCCCCAGTTGTCTTTCCTTTCCTCTTGGAGGGTTGGGCCCTTTTTCCAGGCTCCAACACCACTTTTTCACCCTGAGCCTTGCACTGTGCCCTTGTCTTGACACACACCAGTTCAGGGATACCCAGCATGTCTGCATGGGTTTTCAGTTCTACCTCAGCCCATGCTGAGTACTCCAGGTCATTTCCAAGCAAACAGTCTACAGGGATATTTGAGGAGACCACCACCTGTTTCAGGCCATTGACCCCTCCCCACTCTAAAGTTACCATAGCCATGGGATGTACTTTAGTCTGATTGTCAGCGTTGGTGACTGGATAACTTTGTCCAGCCAGGTATTGACCAGGGGAAACAAGTTTCTCTGTCACCATGGTGACACTGGCACCTATATCCCTCAGGCCTTCTACACTTGTCCCATTAATTAAGAGCTGCTGCCTGTATTTTTGCATGTTAGGGGGCCAGGCAGCCAGTGTGGCTAAATCCACCCTACCCTCAGAGTCTAATGTAGCTTCAGTGTGACACCTGATTTGCTCTGGGCACATTGTTGATCCCACTTGGAGACTAGCCATTCCAGTGTTAGCTGGAGTAGAGTTAGAAGTGGAACCTTTCTTGGGACAGGCCTTGTCTCCAGTTTGGTGTCCAGGCTGATTACAGATACGACACCAGGCCTTTTTGGGATCAAAGGTTTTACCCTTGTACCCAAAATTGGATTGTTAAGAGGCTCTGGGCCCACCCTCCTGAGCAGGTTTTTGGGGGCCTGTAGAAGACTGTTTACTATTTTTCCCTTTGGATGTCTCAACACTCTTCCCCTGGGGAGGCTTTGTGACCCATTTCTTTTGGTCACCCCCTGTGTAAGTCTTGGTCACCCTAGTCTTGACCCAATGGTACGCCTTCTTTCCCAATTCTTGGGGAGAAATTGGTCCTAGGTCTACCAGATGCTGATGCAGTTTATCATTTGAACAATTTCTTAGCAGGTGTTCTTTCACAAATAAATTGTACAGCCCATCATAATCATTTACACCACTGCCTTGAATCCAACCGTCCAGTGTTTTCACTGAGTAGTCAACAAAATCAACCCAGGTCTGGCTCGAGGATTTTTGAGCCCCCCTGAACCTAATTCTATACTCCTCAGTGGAGAATCCAAAGCCCTCAATCAGGTTAGCCTTCATGAGGTCATAGGATTCTGCATCCTTTCCAGAGAGTGTGAGGAATCTATCCCTACACTTTCCAGTGAACATTTCCAAAAGGAGAGCACCCCAGTGAGATCTGTTTACTTTTCTGGTTGTACAAGCCCTCTCAAAAGTTGTGAACCATTTGGTGATGTCATCACCATCTTCATATTTAGTTACAATCCCTTTTGGGATTTTCAACATGTCAGGAGAATCTCTGACCCTATTTATGTTGCTGCCACCATGGATGGGACCAAAACCCATCTCTTGTCTTACCTTTTCTATGGCTAAGAGCTGTCTCTCTAAAGCCAATCTTTTGACCATCCTGGCTAACAGTAGGTCATCTTCACTGAGGCTATCCTCAGTGATGCCAGAGGTGCTGGACCCTCCTGTGAGGGAAGCAGTATCTCTGACTATCACATCTGGAGTCAGGGTTTGAGGAGCCCTGTTCTCCCTAACTAGGACTGGAGGGGGGGAATTATCCTCCACATCATTAGCTTCCTCCTCTGGGAGGTCATCCTCAGAGGGGTTGTCTTTGGCAAACTCTGCCAACAGCTCCTGGAGCTGTAATTTGGTAGGGTTTAAACTAGCTTTAATATTTTTTAATTTGCAGAGAGACCTTAACTCTCTCATCCTAAGATGGAGGTAAGTGGTGATGTCGAGTTCCATCACATTCTCTTCTGCATTAGACATTATGGTGGTCATTACAACCCTGGCGGACGGTGTTAAAGCTGCGGTAATACCGCAAACAGGCCGGCGGACAAAAAAAGGGAATTACGACCCTGGTGGAAACCGCCAACAAAGACAGCCACTTTAACACATCGCCCGCCACGGCGGTACAAACAAACAGCGCGGCGGTCACCACCAACAGACAGGCGGAAGACAATGTACCGCCCACACTATCACAACACACCAATCCGCCACCTTTTCCGGGGCGGATTCACCGTGGAAAAAAACACGGCGGAAACAGCTTTTGCAATGGGAAAACGCTCACCTGAACACATCCCACTAGGAACGAGGACTCCATGGACCCGGAACTACAAATCTTACCTGCCCTTGCATTCCTGCTCATCTACGACCAACAGCGACGTAGGCGCAGAACATACCGGTGAGTACTGCACCTACGACACGGGGAGGCAAAAGTTACGGGGACACCCACCAAACACCCCCACCCTCGCATATTACAACATACACACCAATGCATTCACAAAAATCACATGAACAACCCACAATCCCCTTGGAAGAATGCAAAGACAAAGCGAATAGCGGTCAAACTTTGTATTGTGCCAATATACTACTCATTAAAAAATATACGGATGTATATCACGAAATCTGTCAAAAATAAATGTACAATACAAGAAGTAGTGCAGATATGTACACAACAATGTCCGTGCACCAACAGTCCAAAAATGCATGGGCGACGCCCACAATAGATACCTGACCAAAATCCGAGAGGGCACTGCCGGGGCATCAGATAGAAACACTACAGGCACCTCAGGGGGAAGGGAAGGGGGGGCACCTCAGCCACATGAATGCGAAGCCAGATCCACGACGGGGCTCCATGCCCATTGATGTATCCTGGGGAGTGCAATGCCACAGTCTCTCAAGTCTCTACAGTGGGTGGGTTGCCCACTGCCATATCCTGGGAGTGCAAAGCCACAGTCTCTCAAGTCTATACAGTGGGTGGGTTGCCCACTGTTACATCCTGGGGAGTGCAAAGCCACAGTCTCTCAAGTCTCTGCAGTGGGTGGGTTGCCCACTGTTCAATCCTGGGGAGTGCAAAGACACATCTTCGCAAGTAGATGCAGTGTTCAACTGGTACTGGGTGGGACTGGTGCCCAGACTGGATGAGTCTCCCCGTGAAAGTACATGTCCTGTCACAGTCCCAGCTGCACATGGGAGAACGATGCCTGATGTGCCGGACTATTCATACCCACACGGTCTTTGCCCTGTTCAGCGGTATTCACCATGGCGGTCTTGGCCTTGTTCAGCGGTGCTTTGCCATGGCTGGCTATGGACTGTTCAGCGGTGCTTTGCCATGGCGGTCTTTGCCCTGTTCAGCGGTCTTCACCATGGCGGTCTTGGCTTTGTTCAGTGGTGCTTTGCCATGGCGGTTCTGGTACGATCTCCACACTGGACATTGGTGTGTGGCATGACGAACTCCACACTGGACGTTGGTGTGTGGCATGACGAACTCCACACTGGACGTTGGTGTGCGGCATGACGAACTCCACACTGGACGTTGGTGTGCGGCATGACGAACTCCACACTGGACGTTGGTGTGCAGCATGACGAACTCCACACTGGACGTTGGTCTGCGGCATGACGAACTCCACACTGGACATTGGTGTGCGGCATGACGAACTCCACACTAAACGTTGGTGTGTGGCATGACGAACTCCACACTGGACGTTGGTGTGTGGCATGACGAACTCCACACTGGACGTTGGTGTGTGGCTTCACGTTCCATCATTTCCCAGCGGGGCTGTGGGATTCTGGACCCTCCTGGGCTGTGACTCCGGCGGTGGCGGTAGTTTCCTGACCAGTAACGATACTTGAGCCCTCCTGCGCAGTGACTCCAGCGGTGGCGGTGGTCTCCTGACCAGTAACGATATTTGAGCCCTCCTGGGCTGTGACTCCGGCGGTTGCGGTGGTCTCCTGACCAGTAACGATACTTGAGCCCTCCTGGGCTATGACTCTGGCGGTGGCGGTGGTCTCTGGACCAGTGACGATACTTGGGCCCTCCTGGGCTGTGACTCTGGCGGTGGTCTCTGGATTACGATACTTGGGCCCTCCTGGGCTGTGACTCTGGCGGTGGTCTCTGGACCAGTGATGATACTTGGGCCCTCCTGGGCTATGACTCTGGCGGTGGTCTCCTGACCAGTAACGACGGTCCTGGTCGGTTGTGTCTGGACCGCCAGAAATGATGGCGCACTTCTCCGCCGTGACACTCACAACAGTTTGGGGAGACTTCCTCGGGACCTTCCCCACCTTCTTTTGAGTTATAGATGACTCACCAATCGCATTGGATCCCATTTCACTGTTTGTACCACCAGGAGTCTTGACACGGTCCCGTCGTCCACTCTCCAATTTCGGAGTCTTTACAGGGGGTGGGCTGACAGTGCCTTGGCTCCGGGTCCTACTGCCTGCCCTGGTGGACGGGGCACTCCAAAAACCTGGAACAAGCAACACTGGTACTGGAGGCTTTTTGGCTGAGGCGCTACGACGGGACTGATGAATTGGAGGGGGGGTGGGGTCAAAAAGGTCAATTTAACATAGGGACAGTTTCTGACAGACACTGGGATGGGTAGCTGGAGGGGCTCTGGGAGTGGAGGAAGAGGAGGTGGTTGTAGGAGTTGTCACTTTAGGTGTTTTGGGTGCAGATGTAGGTACTGGAGGCTGTCGTGAGGTGGATGGATGTTGGGTGAGTGATTGCCGGCGTTTATGTACTTTGGGAGGGGGCGTCACAGACACACTGGGAGAGGACACAGGGGACGTGTATATGGCAGTGAAGGTGGTGAGTGCAGGTGAGCGGCTTGTGGTGCTGGGTGTCCTGGTGCGAGTCCTAGTGCCTGTAGATGTGGTGCATGCAGGTGTGTGTGTAGACGAGACTGGGAGGGAGGAGGGAGAAGAGGAGGAGGGGGACACAGTGGAGACAGTGGATGTTGCTGTGTCTGTATGGGTCTGATGCTTGTGTGAGTGCATGTGGTGTGTGTGGTGCTTATGTTTGCTTGAGCTACTTTTGGGTGTTGACTTGTGTGCATGCTGGTCTGTAGGTGTGCTTGGGACGGGCTGGGGTACAGGGGATTGGGTCTGGGTGGAGGAAGTTGGAGGGGGGAGGCTGGACACAGGGACAATGGCTGCCATCAGTGCTGAGGCCAGAGATTGCAGGGTTCGCTGAAGGACAGCCTGACCAGAATGAATGCCTTCCAGGAATGCATTACCGTGTTTCAACTCTTGTTCTACACCCTGGATGGCATTCACAATGGTAGACTGCCCAACAGTGAGTGACCTGAGGAGGTCAATGGCCTCCTCACTGAGGGCAGCAGGGGTGACTGGGGCAGGACCTGAGGTGCCTGGGGCGAAGGTGATGCCCACCCTCCTGGGTGAGCGGGCGCGGGGCGAACGCTAAGGGGCTGCTGGGAGGGCGGTGCTGGTAGGGGAGGTGGCGGCTGTACCTGTAGAAGTGGGGCGCACAGATGGTGCCGCCACCACAGGGGAGCTCCCATCGGCGGACGAGTCTGTGTCGCTGTTTGGTGATCCTGTGGCCGACGTGAAGCTCCCCTCGCCCTCCGTCCCACTGGTGAATTCAGAGTCTGTGGTGTGGCCCTCCATGGTCATGTGGGATGCAGCTCCCTCGTGCTCCGGTGCCACTGTACCTCCGCTTGTTGATGCTGATGTACAGAAGGACAGGGAGAGCAGAAAAAGGGTGGAGACAGAAGAAAGAGAGTTTTAGTGCATGGCATACCGCTACCGTAGGCGGACAAGACAAACGCAGCAGCCCCCTGCATTACGCCGTGCTCCTGCCCTCTGCACATGCTATATCTGGGAAATGGCAAAGGGGCAACTATGCATCAATTTGCCTTTTTTTTTTGCTGGGGTAGAGTGCCACATGTCCTACATAACGGAGGGGCCTTGCTTACCTAACTCGCACTGGCATAGGGACACCCACAGCCCACCACCCCCACCCAGACAGCTCACAGCATGCAAAGTCCATTGGATGAGGTTGTACTCACCCCCTTGTGTCTGCTGTGATGTCCTCAAGCGCCCATCCAACTCTGGGTAGGCCACCGCCAGGATCCGGAACATCAGGGGGGTCATGGTGCGGCGGGCACCCCTCCCACATTGGGAGGCCATCCCCAGCTGAGCCTCTGCCGTCTTCTTGCTGCAGCGGCGAATGTCCTCCCATCTCTTCCGGCAGTGGGTGCCCCGTCTATGGTGGGCCCCCAGGGTCCGGACTTCCTTGGCAATGGCACGCCAAATGTCCCTCTTCTGGTGGGCGCTGACCTATATGACATGCACAAGGAAAGAGGAACAGTCATTACCTACTGCACCGTTGTTGTAATTTGCCCCCTCCCAACTCTATCCCTATGGCCCATTCATCCCCATGCATGACTGTTCTATGTACTCTGCCCCCTTCCCTCATCCACCCAGCCCTCTCCACCCAGGCCTAGCCCATACAACGTGCTCCCTGTGTACTAACCTGTTGGTCTGGAGGACCGTAGAGTAGCGTATACTGGGGGATGACCCCATCCACAGGTTTCTCCAACTCCTGTGCAGTGAAGGCAGGGGCCCTTTCCCCAGACGCAGCAGCCATCGTCGCTTCCAGACCGAGGTCACAGCAGCACTAGCAGTGTAGGTCCTCTCCTGTCGAAGGTCAGGTATCTAGTGATTGAAGAGATAGAAAATGGTGGTGACGTCCGCGGCGGTGACGTCCGCGGCGGTGCACATCATCACCGCCAGCGCACCTGTTCATTGGCTCCTGGGACCCATAGGGTCCAATGTTAACCAATGCAGCATTGCGCCGCGCTCTACGACCGCCTACCGCGACGGTGTCCAACGGCAGCGCAGTTACCCCACAATTCCATTGTCCCATTTTAGAGGTCAGGCAGCCGCCATTTCAGGGGCCCACATGGCTTTATTTACTACTGCGTCACACATACCGATGCCTACACTCAAAACCTTTCCCGGATGGATTAATTGTCTGGTGTAGTCTTGTGTGTGACTGTGGGTACATACCTCGAGGAATGCTGACAGTTTTTTTCGCTGTTGTCCTTCTTAGGCACCGTCAGTTGGGACATATTAGAAGATGGCGGAATCCGCCGGTGTACCGACCGCTGGTGGACCGGTTGACAATGGAAGAGCGACATGTCATCGTGACCTACCGGTTTGACTGTGCCACAATCCGGGAACTATGTACACAGTTGGAGCCAGACCTGATGTCACCAATCCGCCATCCGACTGTAATACCCCCTGACGTGCAGGTGCTGTTAGTGCTCCATTTCTTTGCAAGTGGGTCTTTTCAGACAACAGTGGCCATGGCATCAGGGATGTCCCAGCCTATGTTTTCCTACGTCTTGTCCAAAGTGTTGTCTGCCCTGCTGAAACACATAAGGAGATACATCATTTTCCCTGAGGTGGCGGATTTGCCTACAGTGAAAGGTGACTTCTATGTCTTCGGACATATCCCCAACGTTATAGGTGCCATTGATGGGACCCATGTAGCTCTGGCCCCCCCGCAGGAATGAACAGGTGTACAGGAACAGGAAGAGTTATCATTTGATGAATGTACAGATGGTATGTTTGGCAGACCAGTACATCTCGCAGGTAAATGCTATGTTCCCTGGCTCAGTGCATGACGCCTACATCCTGCGGAATAGCAGCATCCCTGATATGATGGGTGAACTCCAGAGGCACCGTGTATGGCTATTGGGGGACTCTGGTTACCCCAACCTGTCCTGGCTACTGACCCCAGTGAGGAATCCCAGGACCAGTGCAGAGGAATGCTACAATGAGGCCCATGGGCGGACTAGGAGGGTAATCGAGCGGACCTTCGGCCTCCTGAAGGCCAGGTTCAGGTGCCTCAATATGACATTTGGGGCCCTATTCTACTCACCGAAGAAGGTGTGCGACATCATCATCTCTGCTCCATGCTCCATAACTTGGCATTGCGACACAAGGTGCCTTTTCTGCAGGAGGATGATCCAGATGACGGTGTTGTTGCAGCGGGTGAGCCTGTGGAGCATGTGGACAGTGATGAGGAGGAAGATGAGGAAGATGAAAACGACAACAGGGAGTCAGTCATACAGCAATATTTTCAATGAGACACAGGTGAGTACAATTTAATGTCTAACATTATATTACATTTCACACGTCTACCTCTATCCTGTACCTACATTTCACTCCCTATTTGTTAACTGAGTTGTCCCCTTCCATTTCAGTTTCACTAATGTGGTAACCTACGTGTCAACAGCTTGCACCCTTGAAAGGCTTGTGATGTGTGACATTGGAATGTTGACCTTCCAATGGGTAACCTTTTTTAACACTGTAATTGACAATACAAAGTTCACAATCATTGACTGACTCCAATATTATTAAGGTTTCAAGGGTGTTGATTGAAGTGCATAAAAATGTAGGGGGGTTGTGAAATGGGGAGAGGTCATGGTGGAAGAATGTCCATGGCAGAGTCCAGTCTATTAGTCTCACAGGTACATTGCACATCTGGCCATTGGAAGTGGAGCTGGGGCAGTTCCAATCTGGACAGGGTAACAAAGTGGGACAGTGGGGGGACAATCAGGGTAGTCTTATATCCTGGCGGGGGTCTTGCCATCTTGCTCTGTCCTGTTCCTGGATCTCAGGGCCCGCTTTCGTGGTGGTTGTCCGTCTGCAGGGGGTGGGGTGCTGGTGTGGTGGTCCTGTGGCGGGGCGTCCTGTCCACTAGCGCCGGCGGAGGTGGTGGGCATTTCATCGTCCTGGCTAGTGTCAGGGGCCCCTTGGAGTGCCACAGTGTCCCTCAAGATCTTTTGAATGTCCGTCGGCACCCCTACGATGGTGCCCAGGGCGGAGCCGATGGTCCTGATCTCCTCCCTGAACCCCAAATACTGCTCCTCCTGCAGACGCAGGGTCTCCTGCAACTTGTTCAGGACCGTTGCCATCGTCTCCTGGCAGTGGTGGTATGCTCCCATGATGGAGGATAGGGCCTCGTGGAGAGTGGGTCCCCTTGGCCTGTCCTCCCTCTGTCGCACAGCAGCCCTCCCAGTTCCCCTGTGTTCCTGTGCCTCCGTCCCCTGGACCGTGTGCCCACTACCACTGCCCCCAGGTCTCTGTTGTTGTTGGGGTGGTGGGTTAGCCTGGGTGCCCTGTAGTGGTGGACACACCGCTGATTGACCTGTCCTGGGTAGGGAGGTTTGGGCCCGCTGGGTGGGTGCTGTGCTGGTGTTACCAGAGGGTGGAAGGTCGGTGTTGGGCTGTGGCTGGGCAAGGGGAACCGACTGTCCTGAGGCCCACAATGGTCCGGGCTGTTCATCAAGATCCAGTAGGGCAGAGCTGCTGTTGTCACTGTGGGCCTCTTCTGGGGGTGGAGTGGTGTTATCTGGACCCTCTGGTGTGGTAACGTTCCTTCGGGTTCCTGCAGGGGTATGAGAACATGATTATTGCATGTGTGTGTGTAATGGTGTGCAATGGTTGGGTGCACTTGAACCCCAGTGCAGGCATTCCTGTGTGGGGGCTTGTGTGGTGATGGTTGGGGGGTGTTGTGGGTCTGTGCAGTGGGCATGCTTTAGTGATGGGTGTCCATGCTTAGTTGTGTCATGCAGGTCTTGGGGTTGGGATGGGTGGTTGGTGTTATGGGTAGATTAGTGAGGAGTTAGGGTGATAGGGGAGGGTGTGAGGGTGGGTGTGTGTGATAGCATGCAGGTAGGGTGGGGGATATGATAGTGAAGATTAAACTTACCAGTGTCCGTTCCTCCAACGACTCCTGCAAGGCCCTCAGGATGCAAGATGGACAAGACTTGCTCCTCCCATGTTGTTAGTTGTGGGGGAGGAGGTGGGGGTCCGCCGCCAGTCCGCTGTACCGCGATGTGGTGCCTGGATACCGTGGAATGCACCTTCCCCCGTAGGTCGTTCCACCTCTTCCTGATGTCCTCCCTACTTCTTGGGTGCTGTCCCACAGCGTTGACCCTGTCGACTATTCTTTGCCATAGCTCCATCTTCCTGGCTATGGATGTGTACTGTACCTGTGAGCCAAATAGCTGTGGCTCTACCCGGATGATTTCCTCCACCATGACCCTGAGCTCCTCCTCGGAGAAGCGGGGGTGTCTTTGGCGTGACATGGGGTGGTGTGTGTGATGTGTGGGGTGGTGTATGTGTTGATGAGTGTGGTGAGTGTAGTGGTATGTGGTGTTTTGTGCGTGGATGTTGTGTGGGTGATGGTGTAGTGTGCCTCTGTGTGATGGTGTTATCTATTCTGTGCTGTCTCTCTCTGGCCTTCGTCTCTAATTTGTGGTCGTAGGGGTTTGTGGGTGATGTGAGTGTGTGTTTTATATTGTATTGGATGTGTGGGAGTGGTGTGTGTATGTGTCTCAGGTGTGTGTATTTGGAATTGTCCAATGTGGCGGTGTTTTGGAGCTGTGTGTGTATTTTGAGCCAATGGAATACCGCAGTTGAAAGACCGCCGCGTGGATTTGTGGGTCGTAATAGCATGGGCGTGTTTCTGTTGGCGTGGAGGTGGAGGATTTGTTTCCGCATATTTATCGTTGACCTTTGGTGTGGCGGACTTGTGTGGGTGTCCCCCTATGTTTCTAAAAGTTGGAATACTTTTTAAGAATCTAAAACTATCTCTAGAACTTAATTCAAACTTTCACAAAACTTTTAAACTCTAAAAGAAATGCTAACAGGGACTAACACAAGGCCCTAGCAGGACTTTTAAAAATTTAGAAAAATAGCACAAATTTCAAAAATCATTTTCTAATGACAATTTTTGGAATTTAGTCGTGTGATCAGGTATTGGCTGACTGGTCCAGCAAATGCAAAGTCTTGTACCCCACTGCTGATCCACCAATGTAGGAAGTTGGCTCTGTATTCACTATTTCAAAGTGAGGAATAGTATGCACAGAGTCCAAGGGTTCCCCTTAGAGGTAACATAGTGGCAAAAAGAGATAATTCTAATGCTCTATTTTGTGGTAGTGTGGTCGAGCAGTAGGCTTATCAGAGGGTAGTGTTAAGCATTTGTTGTACACACACAGGCAATAAATGAGGAACACACACTCCAGGCAAATAGGTGTTTGTATAGAAAAATATATTTTCTTAGTTTATTTTAAGAACCACAGGTTCAAGATTTACAAACAATACTTTAAATGAAAGGTATTTCAGGTAGGTACTTTAGGAACTTTGAATTAGCAAAGTAGCATATACAGTTTTCACATAAATGACATATAGCTATTTTAAAACTAGACTGTGCAATTTTCAACAGTTCCTGGGGGAGGTAAGTGTTTGTTAGTTTTTGCAGGTAAGTAAACCACCTATGGGGTTCATGTTTGGGTCCAAGGTAGCCCACCATTGGGGGTTCAGGGCAACCCCAAAGTTACCACACCAGCAGCTCAGGGCCGGTCAGGTGCAGAGGTCAAAGTGGTGCACAAAACGCACAGGCTTCAATGGAGAAGGTGTGCCACGGTTCCAGTCTGCCAGCAGGTATGTACCCGTGTCTTCGGAGGGCAGACCAGTGGGGTTTTGTAGGGCACCGGGGGGACACAAGTCGACACAGAAAGTACACCCTCAGCGGCATGGGGGCGGCCGGGTGCAGTGTGCAAACAAGCGTCGGGTTTTCAATGGAAAGCAATGGGAGACCAAGAGGTCTCTTCAGCGATGCAGGCAGGCAAGAGGGGGCTCCTCGGGGTAGCCACCACCTGGGCAAGGGAGAGGGCCACCTGGGGGTCGCTCCTGCACCGGAGGTTGGATCCTTCAGGTCTTGGGGGCTGCGGATGCAGTGCCTTTACCAGGTGTCGGGTCTTTGAAGCAGGCAGTCACGGTCAGGGGGAGCCTCGGGATTCCCTCTGCAGGCGTCGCTGTGGGGGCTCAGGGGGGTCAACTCTGGCTACTCACGGTCTCGCAGTCGCCGGGGAGTCCTCCCTGAAGTGATTGTTCTCCACAAGTCGAGCCGGGGGCGTCAGGTGCAGAGTGCCAAGTCTCACGCTTCCAGCGGGAAACGCGCGTTCTTTCAAAGTTGCTTCTTTGTTGCAAAGTTGCAGTCTTTGGTGAACGGAGCCGCTGTCCTCGGGAGTTCTTGGTCCTTTCTTGATGCAGGGCAGTCCTCTGAGGCTTCAGAGGTCGCTGGTCCCTGTAGAACGCGGCGCTGGTGCAGTGTCTTTAGAAGTGGGGAGACAGGCCGGTAGAGCAGGGGCCAAAGCAGTTGGTGTCTCCGTCTTCTCTGCAGGGTTTTCAGTTCAGCAGTCCTCTTCTTCTTAGGTTGCAGGAATCTGAGTTCCTAGGTTCTGGGGAGCCCCTAAATACTGAATTTAGGGGTGTGTTTAGGTCTGGGGGGTTAGTAGCCAATGGCTACTAGCCCTGAGAGTGGCTACACCCTCTTTGTGCCTCCTCACTGAGGGTAGGGGGGCAAATCCCTAATCCTATTGGGGGAATCCTCCATCTGCAAGATGGAGGATTTCTAAAAGTTAGAGTCACCTCAGCTCAGGACACCTTAGGGGCTGTCCTGACTGGCCAGTGACTCCTCCTTGTTTTTCTTATTATCTCCTCTGGCCTTGCCGACAAAAGTGGGGCCGTGGCCGGAGGGGGTGGGCAACTCCACTAGCTGGAGTGCCCTGGGGTGCTGTAACAAAGGGGGTGAGCCTTTGAGGCTCACCGCCAGGTGTTACAGTTCCTGCAGGGAGAGGTGATAAGCATCTTGACCCAGTACAGGCTTTGTTACTAGCCACAGAGTGACAAAGGCACTCTCCCCATGTGGCCAGCAACATGTCTGGTGTGTGGCAGGCTGCTAAAACCAGTCAGCCTACACAGGTAGTCGGTTAAGGTTTCAGGGGGCACCTCTAAGCATCAGTGTGCATTTATTGTGCTGAGAAGTTTGATACCAAACATCCCAGTTTTCAGTGTAGCCATTATAGTGCTGTGGAGTTTGTGCATGACAGACTGCTAGAACATATACTCTTACGGCTACCCTGCACTTACAATGTCTAAGGTTTTGCTTAGACACTGTAGGGGCATACTGCTCCTGCACTTATGCCCTCACCTATGGTATAGTGCACCCTGCCATAGGGCTGTAAGGCCTGCTAGAGGGGTGACTTATCTATACCTGTAGGCAGTGTGAGGTTGGCATGGCACCCTGAGGGGAGTGCCATGTCGACTTAGTTGTCTTATCCCCACTAGCACACACAAGCTGGCAAGCAGTGTGTCTGTGCTGAGTGAGGGGCCTCCAGGGTGGCATAAGAAATGCTGCAGCCCTTAGAGACCTTCCCTGGCATCAGGGCCCTTGGTACCAGGGGTACCAGTTACAAAGGACTTACCTGGATGCCAGGGTGTGCCAATTGTGGAAACAAAAGTACAGGTTAGGGAAAGAACACTGGTGCTGGGGCCTGGTTAGCAGGCCTCAGCACACTTTCAAATCAAAACTTAGCATCAGCAAAGGCAAAATGTCAGGGGGTAACCATGCCAAGGAGGCATTTCCTTACACCTATGTTTTGAAGGCCTTGAAAAATGTTGATTAGTTTAAAAAATATTTCATTTTAAGTAACCCTAGCAATCCTAACTTCCGTTTCTTTCACAGCCCACTAACCCCCCTCCTGTCCGACTTCTCATATAATGTTTTAACAAGGTGTCCCAGTCTGATTGTTGGAATTTCTGTAACTCACACCCCTTAGTAACAGTGACCAAGCTATGCCCTTGCATGTTGGTGATTGTCCTGTGGAGAAAAGTTATAGAGTTCTATTAGACTTGGCTTCCTTGGCGTGGTCTCCACTAACTTTCTGCCTCTGTTTCCCAGGTTGTTGATCTGTTGCTGTTGGTTTTTGAACTCTGAGCACTTTACCGCTGCTAACCAGTGCTAAAGTGCATATGTTCTCTGTGTAAATTGTATTGTTAATTGGTTTATCCATGATTGGCATATTTGATTTACTAGTAAGTCCTTAGTACAGTGCACAAGAGGTGCCCAGGGCCTGTAAATCAAATGCTACTAATAAGCCACCTGCATAAGTAGCCCTGTAAGCATGGCTCATACCTGCCACTGCAGTGTCTGTGTGTGCAGTTTTAAACTGCCAATTCGACTTGGGAAGTGACCCACTTGCCAGGTCTAAAAAACCTTCCCTTTTTATACATGTAAGGCACCTCTAATGTAGGCCCTAGGTAGCCCCATGGGCAAGATGTAGTGTATGTTAAAGGGGGGATTTGTACTTATGTGTTTTACAAGTCCTTAGAGTGAAATATTGCCAAATTCGGTTTTCACTGTTGCAATGTCTATCCCTCTCATGGGATAACATGGGGGGTGTCTTTAACTATTGTTAAAGTGCAGATCCCCTTATGGAGCTGATAAAAAAATTTAGTTTAAGATCTCTGAGCTCACAATTGAAACATAAAACTTTTAGTGATGTTGGTTTTTAGAGTGTGTGTTTGAAAATGCCACCTTTAGAAAGGAGGCATTTTCTTGCTTCCACCATTCTGTGACTGCCTGTTTGTGGATTGCCTGTCTGGGTCAGTTTGACAGTTGGGCTGTTTGCACCTCTCTAGACAGTGACACAAAGGGAGCTGGGGTGTAGCCTGCATATCCTGATGAGCCATCCGTGCTGGGAGGGAGGTGCAGAGTGGTCACTCACACCTGAAAGGGCTGTGCTTACCCTCATACAATGCAGTCTCCAGCCCCCTGGTGTGTGTCTGGGGCCTGGGCAAGGAAGGATCTCACAAAGAAGAGAGACTTTCCTTTGAAGTAGGCCTACTTCAAAGGCAGAAAGGGGTAGAAGAAGAGCATTAGATCACTTCTGGAATCAAGAGGAACCTCTGCGAAGGAGAAGAGGTGAAGAGCTGAGGAGAAGTGCTGCCCCTGCCTGTGACTGTGCTTAGTTGGGCTATCCTGCAGTTGCTGCTTCTGCCAGTGAAAGGGGACAAAGACTGTACTTCATGGTATATTTCTGCTTCAGAAGAATCAACAAGGGCTCGGGCTGAGCTTGCTCCCTGTTCTGAAGTCTTAGGGTCATCAAAGACTTCCCCTACCAGCACCTGTACTGTCTGCTGAGGCTCCTGCCCTGACAAGTGGTGCCCTATCCGGTCCCTGGGCCCTTGAAAGGAGAAGCTGGTGAAAATCCAAGAATCGCGCACCGGCTTGTTCTCACATTTTACTAAGGTACTGTACCTGGGGGTCCGCGTGACTCCATACTCGATGCCGTTGGCGTCAGATTGTTGGGAACGACTCCGTCACGATGCTGTGTTATCACCTCATCAAAGCATTTTGTGTTTCTAAGCGCTATTTTTAAGTTTAATCTTTAAAAATTCTTGAGTACGTCGGAGTTTTATCATTTTGGTCTTGTTTTGTTTAGATAAATATTAGCTATTTTTCTAAACCTGTCATTTTGTGGTGTTTTTACTGTATTACTGTGTGTGTTGGTAAAAATACTTTACACCTTGTCTTTGAAGCTAAGCCTACACTAAAAAGTGCCCTGGAAGTCACTGCACCATGTCGTGACCACTGGATATCGACTCTGCCCGAAGTACGCAGATTCAACGCTTCGCACCAACACCGCCTCACCTCCACTGCTCCTCCGCTCCTCACGGACCCGACGCCTTTTCGCGATGCCTCCACTCCTTCGTCCCGCAGCACTGGAACCAACGCCGCCTTGGATTCAGCGATGCCGCAATCCCCGACTTCGCGCACCAGCTTGATCTCACATTTTACTAAGGTATTGAACCTGGGGGTCTGAGTGACTCCGTACCCGGTGCCGTTGGCTTTGGATTGTTGGGAACGACTCCGTCACCTCATCAAAGCATTTTGTGTTTCTAAGCGCTATTTTTGAGTTTAATCTTTAAAAATTCATAACTTGACTTGTGTATGTCGGATTTTTTTCATTTTGGTCTTGTTTTTCTTTAGATAAATTTGGACATTTTGTGGTGTTTTTACTGTATTACTGTGTGTGTTGTTACAAATACTTTACACCTTGTCTCTGAGGCTAAGCCTATCTGCTCGTGCCAAGCTATCAAGGGGGTGAGCGGGGGTTAACTGGGTGTGATTCTCCTTTACCCTGACTAGAGTGAGGGTCCTTGCTTGGAAAGGGGGGGGTAACCTGACTGCCAACCAAAGACCCCATTTCTAATAAGTTCTATTTATGACCCTCTACGTTAACTCTGTAGTGGAAGTGGGAGCAAGAGAACTTCCAGAGGTGGCTGGTGGCATCGCTGGTGATGATCTAGGTGTGGTATGGTTGTCTAAGACATTATCCATGTTCATTCAAACCAAACTTGACCTGTCTTACTTTAGGAGCCCTTGGCAGAAAATATTAGGAAATACCTATTTTTACATATGGAGGGTTCAGAGAAGGGGAACGTTGGGTTTTGAGATGTTCTCACTGTTATTTGGAAAAGAAGGTATTAAATTGTTCTGAAAAAAGGACTTCAGCTTGCCAGAGGAGGAGAGATTTCATTTTTTATGACAGAGCCGGTGTGTGTTAAGCTAGGTATTTAAATTGAGGTGTTAGGGCTCCCACTGCCTTTGGAAGTTAGATATTTGCACAGTAAGACATTCATGGAGTGGTTGCAAAGGCACTGAAGTTGAGAGAGGTTCAGTTACAAGGCTTCTTGTTTAAATATATGAAGTGGTGATACACATGGTACAGAGTGCAGAAATCCACCAGTAGTGAAAATATACCATCTACAATGGAGGAAGTACATAACAAGAATTCCCCTGGTTGTTGTGGAAAGTGTGCAATAGAATACCAGAATATCATTATCAGAATATAGTCTGACATAAACATTGTGTCCTAACTGCTGTTTAAAAAACTATTGCCCCATTGGAGCTAATAATAGAAAATCTACACCTAATAAGAAAGTATTTTTGTAAATGATGGTTAGGACACAATATTTACGTCAGACAATATTTCTGTAAATGGTATTCTGATGTAAAAACAAATATGCTGTTGTGTGAACTTTGGTGTAGGTCTTGAGGGGTTGCACCATGATAACTCCGTGAAGGAAACAATACTATATCGTGTTAGTAGGATAGTTTTGAGATATTTCCAGAGATCCCGTGGTGGATCTGGTGGGGGAACCAGTCTAGTGATTATACATCTAGAGCAAGCTTTTCTAAGTAGTAGTTCATGAGCTACCGTAGCTTTCTAGTACCCAAAAGTAGCTCTCCTGAGTGCAACTTTTCCTACTAAATAGGGAAAATTTGCTTGCTTTATTTAATATATGTATTCTAAAATGAAATGATTATATTTAAGATGAAAATGTGTGTATTTTCAGAAACTATAAACTGATGTTTTGAGAAAAATGGTTTAATTTTCTAAATCTGTTCAAAGCTGATATTTGAGTAGAAAATCATGCTACACTATTGAGTCTTATTGCCGATATTATTAACTCGGTGTCAGGGACCTTGCAACTGTGGCTGTTATGAATCTGAGGCATGCCACATTTACCAAAGCCTTTTTTATTCACATTGTTGCTAGCAACCATGCCTTATGAACTGAGATGATCAATGTTTGTAACCTTGCGTATGGTAACCAGTTCAGTGGCTTAACAAAATGTAATAGACCCCCTTGCAAAGTTTCTGTAGGGGGGGGGCCTTACCCCGTGGAACCAGTCAGGGGCTTGCCTCCGTACACAGTGTACTGTGTCCAGGGACTGCGGGGGCCTTTGTTATGCCACTAGGCCAGTTAAGTACTCCTGTCTGATCAGGCCACCACTACAACACTTAATAATAGCACAGGATGATGTTCATTCAACAGAAGTAGCTTTTATTACAAAAAAGGTTGGAAACCCCTGCTCTAGAGATTTGAAGGTCTTGGGTCATGGCGTTTTTTTAATAGCAGGAAGGATAACAATTACATCATTTTGGAATAAAAATATTCAATGATTTAGCTAGTATGGTTGAAGAAATCATGGATTGTGTCGGCTTGTAAAAGACTGATATGGCAGATAAAATAATTTTATGCAATGCCAGTTACATTTTGTTCAAAATTTGGAAATATATAGCTTGAACATCACATGATCACTGAAATTAAGATTTATAGGGATGCTCGAGATCTAGCTCCACTTTGAAACCGATCCATTTTCATAGAGTTCAGGTTGTATTATAAAGGTGAGCGACTACTATTTAATTACCTATAGACTGTAGTTCATTAAACTTACATAAAACACCAGGCTTTAGAAGTTAAGAAGGCACGAGGAAAGTAGGTAAAACGAAGAACTATTTGTTGTGGGATGAAACGTGGTAGTTGAAAACGATCTGTGTTTGTAAACTGTACTTTTTGCCTTTAAGCACTTTGGTATCCTTGATACCCTTGTAAAGATATATAAAAATGTATACAAATATACTTTGCAGAAGCAGTCAGTTCCTCATTATGAGATGTTAGGGAACTGCCCTCTATAAAAACGTATGGAGTAATTACTGTTACAGCACACAAGGTTAATAATGCATGACTAGTTATTAAATACTAAGGATATATTTTCAATAAAATGTATTATTTTCGTTTTTATTGCTTGTTTACTTGATGTTTGAAATTATTAAATTGGTGCTCACAAAGTGGGATCCCACGGGCTCAGTAAAACAAGCTAGAAATCTAATTTAAATGCGCATTGCAAACACTTTATCTGCGCAGGGTGTGCAGCTGTCTCACAGCAGGGGCTGGTGGTGGTTCAACCTTAAGTGACAGTGTTTCAGAAGCAAGCTATGTGTCAGCATGCAGAAACAGGCCCGGCAGGAATTTCAAATCGGGCCAGACAAGGCTTTTATCTTGCAAGGAAGTCTCTCTTTGAAGCCTGGGGGTTTAACTTGTATCTTGAAGGCTCTTGAGGAATTATTCCTCCGGAGTGGAAGAAAGGTAAAAGCAGCTCGAAGACACTTTGATATGCCTGATATTTTGTAAAGAGGGTTTACATGGATAGTGGGGAGCACTTAACGTGAGGATTAGGTCCTTATCAGTCTGTCAATAAGACACTGCTTATCATAGCGTCTCCAACAAGTCAACCGGCTTCAACAAGGAAAGGGATTGAAAAATGAAAAAATGAATTATGAGTACTCGCTAAAGCAGATTAAGGGGAATGTTAATGGTATCCAGCTGCACTTCAAAAGATATTGCCTCTCTTACTGTGGAATTTCCCTGGGTTGTTTTAGCTGAGTTTGTGTCGTCAGATAGTTTGAGTATGGGTGCACAAGAGAGAAGACAGAAAGGCCTCCGTTACAAATCAGTTAATCCCACACCATATTCTTCCTTCTTAAGTGCATGAGGTCATATTTACATGCCCCTAGAATCGCCGAAGTGCCACTTTCTGTGACGCTCCAGTAGCGCTGTGCACGGTGCCAGATTTACAAGGTGGCCAAGCCACTTTTGGTGGCTCAACTCTGCCTTGTTAATATTGGCCCCTCAGACACAGTATTCTGGGGCATTCTGAGGCTAAGGGATGTGCAATGGATGTTGCTGTGGGCGTTCCACTGCAACGCCCATTGCTTTTCATGGTGCCCCAGATTTACAAGAATTCGTAAATATTTTCATTTTGCCTTGTTTTTGCCTTTTCTATGTGTGCTGCATTCTTCTCACCTCCACATGTCCGAGGAGAGGGGGTGTGGGGAAGAAGGAGAAAGAGCGGGAGAGAAGGAAAAGAGACAGGAAGCAAGAATTAATAGGGATGTGGAGAAAGCATAAAAAAGAGCAATTAAAGTAGACCCACACCAGTAAGGGTCATGACCAGGTAGGATCTCAACGGCATTGCGAATATGGTGTAATTTAGCATCCAACCACCCTGTTTGGGGTAGGTACTCTCAGGGGGAGGTGTCCCAGAAGAAGGGTGCCCAGGTATGAAGAAAGGCCTCTGTCTTTCCAGGAGGTTGTAGATTACCCACATGTAGGAGGCTGTCTGGTACATCGTTGCAAACCATTCATCATGGGATGAGGGGATGGGTGAACACGAGTGCTGTGGAAAGCAAATCTTAGCCGTGGCGAGTGTTGTATGCAAGATACGGCCTTGTAGGTTGTAGAGATCTGGAAAGTCTGCAAGGTCATGTAAAAGGATCAGGGGTGAGACAGAGGAATCACAACCAGTAAAGTCTCACTCAGTGAAGTGCCAACCACCTCCCCAAAAGATTGTATCGAGGGGCAGTCACAGAGGACGTGCATCAGGTCACAGCCATCATGGGGGCTCTTTACCTTTCTTAAGTATGAGGGGAAATACCTCCTTCCTCTCTTTGCCCTTTGTTAAAGTAGGTTTTGCCGACAAACTACTTTGATTTGCTGAAGTCAAATGTGAGAGGAGGGAAGTTAACTACTCCACTTGCTTGCCGAGATGGCAAAGGAAAAGCTCAAAAGCAAGAGTGGATGAGCTGCCTCTTGGTTTCTCCTTCCAAGTGGCATGGGGATGCAGGGCATGTGGCAAATAATCAGTTTCTTTGATATGTTCCCAATTCAAAATAGGGCACAGGAGCCATAGGAGGGCAGATTGGTTGTCCATGCTCCTGAGCACTGCTCCCACCTGGGCAACAGTGTACAGCACAGGACAGCAGGTCATCCACCGTTCTTTTTTTCAAGCTCCCACTTGCCACTGGGCAAGAGAAAGGCATTTTGCCTTTAAGACGCCTCTCACCCATTGAGATAGGGAGTGGGTAGAGGCCTGTAATGCCCCTTATGGATATATTTTGAACCCATAGAATATTTTTAAAAGCTCCACATGCCATTTGCAAACTACAAGAGAGTTTATTTTAAATTTAGCACAGAGATACGCCTGTGTGAAAGAAATACCCCAAACATATTCAAACACTTTCACCATCATTTGCTAAAATACCTAATATCCACAATCAAAATCGTATTCAATACAACATCCATCATACGCAAACACAAATAATGTTATAGGCTGACACAGCCAACATCATAGGCCAACACACCCTTATCCTGCATTGACACACTTACATCATATGCCAGCACACCCACCATCATCTCCAAATGCACAATCATACATCCACAAAACCAATACCATACTTCAACACACACCAACGGAAGTCGAGATAACCAATATCTTATGCCAACACAGCCACCATAATATGTCTGCAAAACTAGCATCATATGTCAATAAACTCACATGGGAAGATGGGGTGATGAAGCACCTCACCTCTTTAATTTCATGACTTTTTGTTGTAATGTTGAAGTAACTGTTAATATATTATGCAACCTTGACTCCCTTTCATATTTGACTTTTGTTGGGGAATTTCAGAATTGGTGGGGGCGTACTTTAATGTGTTAACATATAATGTTGGCTGTGTTAATATGAGATGGGGGCATGTTTTTTATGAGGGAGGGGGATTTATGTATTACAGTGCTTGCATTGACGTTTGATAGTGGGTATTTTGGTTATGGGTTAGATGTGTTGGTATACCATGTTGATGTTTTGGAAGTTGTTTAGATGTCAGTTATTTAGACACCGTCTGCAAGTTGTTTGTAAGTGATTTAGATATTTGCATGTTGGTTGTTTAGACATTTAATAATTAGTGTATTGGCATTTGATTGTGGATAAGTTTGCATATGATATTGGCTGAGCTGTATTATGATATTGAGTGTGTTGGCATATGTTATTGGGTTTGTAAATGTATGATGCTGATTGTTGGACATATTGCAAGACTGAAATGGTGTGCTGGTGTATGAGATTGGTTATGCTGAGGTACAATGGAGGTTCTGTTGTTGTGTGATGACGGTTTGTTGACATATGGTAAATTTGTTTGGATAACAGAATCCGTTAGGTAGACATATGGTGGTGGCTCTATTATAGTGGCTGTGTTGGTGATGGTGGTGGTAATGGTAAGTATGACAATGGTGGTAGTCATAATGGTGGTAAAGATTGTGGAATTGGCACTGGCGTCAGTAATTGCTGTATTTATGGTGTTGGTAATGGTCATGATAATGACTGTGGGGTGGTAAATATGGAGGTGATGGTGGCAATAGTGGTTACAGCAATGGTGAACCTGGTAATGACGGGTTGTGGTAATTATGATGGTGTAAGCTGTGTTAACGGTTGAGGTGAAAGATGTGGTGTTGACAGTGGTGGCGAAAATGTTGGTGAGTGAATGGTGATTTGGCATTGGGGCTGACAGTGGTCATGCTAATAGAGGTTGTGGTGGTTGTACAATTGTGGTGGTAATAGTGGTGGTGATGTGGTGTTGGTGGGAATGTGATTGCAAGGCCGGTTGTAATGGTTGTGTTGATTGTGATAGCATTTGTGCTGCTAATGATGGCATTGATGGTGGTAATAATGGTGGTGATGGTAATCATGGCTGTTATGATGGTAATGGTGGTGGCCCACCCACCCTTGAGTGGGTAGGGGCGAACACCTATCTGAAATGCCAGCCCATTTGTTTAAATCTCTCCTGCTGTTTGCAATTCATAAACTGGAAGTAAAAATAAATGTGGTAGGCTTTATAGGTCTTCACTCCTCATGTCTTGGTTAAGGGCAATGGGTTCTTTAATAAATCACGCTTACCTTGAATTGGACAACTGCAGTTTGGAGTGTGTTCTGATCCCCCACCTTGTCCTGAAGTTTAGAGGTTCTAAAATTACCTAAACCTGCTTTGCCCTAGCATAGATGTAGTATACGCCCCCATGATCCCAAACAACTTGCCAGAGGAAGAAAGGTCTCTAAAATAAAAGAAGCAAAGCAAATGAGCTGTAACCCACTCATGGGTTTTGTTCCCAAATGGTAACAGGGCACAGGAGGGGCAAGTCAGGTATCCACTAACTTGTCCCTGCTCCCCCATAAAATTGAGTGGGTCAAAGAGTGGAAGGTCAGCTATCATCCATACTGCACTGTTCAGATATGGAATAAGGAAGAGGATTGGTTAGAAGCCTACCTGCACTTCTTTCTTTTTAAGCACTGTTCATTCTTGGCCAAAACGATGGGGGATTGACATGAGCCAATCCTTGCTTTTGAGCAAGATGAGGGATGCAGAGAGGATTTGCCTCTTTAACCTTTGACAAGGCAGGGTTTTTTTTTGCAAAAACTCCTACACCTCCGTGGGTGAGAAGCAGAGTGACATTTTCTTACCCTCTCATTAATTCTTTCAAAAACATACACACTTTGATATGCACTTGCAAACTCACATTTTGGCATATATCTTCAAAATTAAACAAACTGATTTTTACCAATCTAAGGAACAACGCAGAATAACAGTCCCTGTGAACTAAAAAAAAAATGAGTGAATATTTGTTTAATGGTTTCTCAGAGCTACATACAGAGAAAAAACCTCCTATACTAAATCCTATTTTCTAAACAAGTGAAAACATTTGTTGGAACTCCCTCATAACTTTTATTTACCCATATAAATATTTTATGTGTGCTACACAATGGCACTGTATGGCTATGACTCCGAAGAACTTTCCACTGAAAAGGCATTTTAACTCTGGAGTTCATGGCAGGATTAGCACTAAATTAGGCTTTGTATATGCAGATATTTCTCCATAATTTTGAGCTGTAATTCCATAAATCTGGCCAAAATAATGTTTTTTCCTCACTGCTACAGCAAACAATTCTGAACACATTTAAGACAAAAGTTTGGCAAGAGAACAAAACTTTGCTCAGAAAACATTCTTTTAATCTTTTAGTGGACATTTGTTGAGTAGTTTTTGGGATATTTAGGGCCATATGTATGAAAACTGGGGTTTGCGAATCGAAATAGCGATTTTTTAGAAATCGCTATTTCCGAGTCGCAAGTTGCCATGTAACAAACTTGCGATTCAGAATTAGCAATTTCTTAAAAATCGCTATTTGTGGTTTGCAAGTCCCATTTACCGAATCGCAAATTGCATTCTCGCAATTTGCGATTTTTTAGCGAATCGGTAAAAAATTGCAAATTGCGAGAAAGTTCGAGAATGCACACCTGGAGGAGCCTGATGACATCACCAGCAGAAAATGAGTCATCCCAGGCAGTTTCAGGTGCCACACCCAAAGCAGCATCCTGAGAGAGAGCAGCCCAGCCACATAGAGCAGCACTCAGCAGGAGCAGAAACACCTGAGGCAGGATGGAAACCCCAGGAACATCACAGGAGAAGCAGGAGAGGAAGCGTAAGCTCAAGTTTAGTGAACAGGAGCTGGAGGTACTGACTGAAGAGGTTGTGAGGAGCCATGACCGCCTGTTTGGGAAATCTTCACTCCAGGTTCCTGAGAGCGAAAAAAGAAGGTTATGGCTGGACATCCAGGGAAAAATCTGCGCCATTGGAGTGGCACAGCGCTCCATAGAGGAGATTAAGAAAAGGTGGTACGACCTGCGCTCCCGGGCAAAGGAGAGCGTGGCAAGGAGACTTGCAGAAGCCAGAGGTACAGGTGGCGGACCACCAACAGAAACAGCATCCACACCACTGGAGGACCTGGTGGAATCCACACTCCTACCTGAAGCTGTGACAGGGGTCACAGATATCGACACTTCCGGTCAACCAAGTACCAGCCAAGGTAAGTGCAATGTTGTTTGTGAACCCAATATGTGTATGCACAAAAGCCCCTTAGGAATTAGCAAGTAATGTGAAGTAGTGTGTGAAGTAGTCCAGTCCACATCTTAGAAGCAGCACAACTATGCATTATGGGAGTTGTGGTCCACAAACTAGTACAGACAGTAGCATAACAATGTAATGAAGCATAGTGACACCCAAGGTAACACAACACACACAACACCATGTAGAGCAGTACCTGTACCTAATTTAGCGGCGACTCAGATGTGCCGCAGGAGGGGCCAAGCACACCGTCTGCACCAGACAGGCGCAGCCAGATTCTGGAGGGCAGGGGTCAGCCAGCACAACGCAGGAGTGCCACAGTGTCCCAGCAGCAACCTCATGAGGCAGGTGAGGGTCCGTCCCTGTTCGGGGGGCCTTGAGGCTGCTATGTTGCATGCATGTTGTATGCTGCAAAACAAGCGCATACTTAGTTTGGATCAGAACCTGCAAGTCCACAATAAACACATGATGGGCCTGCATCGGCAACTGGACACACTGAACAGCAACATCACACAGCTGCGTGAGGGACAGGTGCATGCTTCTGAGGACACTAGGGAACTCACTAGTGCAGTGCGTGACCTCTGCGAGGAGCTGCGCCATGATAGGGTTAGCCGTCGCAGACAGGAACACTGATTCAGGACAATGTTTGTCAGCTACTGCAGGTCCTCCAACAGGATAGCGAACTCCACAGCACTCATCGCCCGTCGCGCTGTGGCGGCACAAGTGGAGGCTGCGCACACCAGCAGGGATGTGGTCCAGGGCCTTGTGCACATCACTAATGTGATTGAACATGTCATGGGACAGAGATCTGCCACTCCCAGTGAGGTAGACTTGGGGGACACTGAGGACAGTTCTAGCCTCAGTAGTGTGGCCACACCTGCAGCAGACACTAGACGGCGCAGTGCAGGCGCAGCACTGCCACTGAAGGAGACATTCAAGGTGCCAGTGACTTAACTGGGCACCCGAGTGGTGTGCGTGGGAGGAGAAAGTGACTCTTGCCGCAATTACACTGGTGTTGCCACTATGACGTAATAGTGCGTGACTCAGTTCTTTTGTTAATTTTAGTTTTTTACATCACCTGTTTACTTTATTTATCACTCATACATTACCTGACGTAAGGTAATACATTTCTATCACTACAGGTAGAGTTGTCAGTGGATTTTTGTAATTCATACTCAGGTCTGAAATGGTTGTGTGTGATGTCGGCACGCCTTTGCCTTCCCTCTGCTGCACTGGTCCTGTCTGCTGGCTGTAGAGGTGGTATGGGATCGTCATCCTCATCTGATTGAGTGTCACTGATTTCTATGGGTATGCCCCTGGTTGTAGCCATATTGTGCAAGATTGAACAAGTAGCCACTATTCTACATGTGGTTTCTGGACTGTACTGTAGTGACCCTCCACTTTTGTGGAGGCAACAGAAGCGACTCTTCAGCAGGCCAAATGTGCGCTCCACAACGTTGCGGGTTGCCCTGCGTGCTGCATTGCATCTCCGTTCTGCTGGTGTTGCAGGATTGAGGTAGGGCGTCATCATGTAGGTGCGCACTGTGTAGGCACTGTCTCCTGGAAGGGACAGAAGGTGTGATGAGTAACTCAGCCATCTGACATGGGTTTGTCATCTATGCACCAGTGTACAGAGTGACATTACCTAGTAGATATCTTTCACCAAACTCCCCAGCTAGTAGTCTTGTGTGAATGCCGCTGTGGCGAAAGATGTAAGAATCATGTGTGCTCCCTGGGTACCTGGCCACAAGATCAGTTATGATATAGGAGGCATTGCGTATAACCTGTATATTCATGGAATGTTGGTATTTACGGTTGCGGTACACATACTCTGTGACTGCTGGTGGACATATAGTCACATGTGTGCCATCTATGGCACCTAGGACATGGGGGAACTGTGCTATCTGGTAGAAATCAATTTTTGTCTGCTGTATTTCCTGTGGGGTGTGGGGGAATCTGATGTACTCTTTGGAGTTTACTTAGCATGGCGTTGATAAATGCATTGAAAAATCTGGAGAGGGTACTCTGTGACACCCCCTCAGCTGCTGCTATGACCCCTTGATAGCTCCCAGAGGCGAGTAGGTGTAGGGAGCATAATACCTGCACATGGGTGGGTATGCTGTGAGTCCTTAGTGTTATACGCTGCAGTATGGGTTGTAGCTCAGCTACAAGATCAAGTATCATGGCTGAGTTCAACCTATACCTCTCAAATATTTTCTCCTCTGTCAGGTCAAACAGTGTAATGCACACTCTGAAAATGCGCTCCTGTCTCCTCCTCCCTCTCCTCAAACCTGCCAAGATCCTCATCCTCCTCGCAATGACGTAGAGTGCAGCCATTGTGGAAAAGAGTCTGAGGCATACTGGGCCTCTTTATATAGGTTGCACCTGGTTACCACCTGGCTTCACTTAGTGGTATTTTGCATGTGCAAAATGCCATTCTGCGAAAAATCGCTAATTGCGATTTTTTGATGTATCTATTTGCGATTTGGATTTTGCGAACCACATTTTGCGCCTCGCAATTTCCTACTGGAAATACCGAATCGCAAAATGCGACACGCAAAACCAGGTCACACTGCAAAAAATCACAAATTTTGCGATTTCTTAATTTTGATCTGCGAATGCCTTTCATGCATCGCAGACCACGTTTTTGCACTCGCAAATGGCCGATTTTTGCGATTTGCACCGTTTGCGAGTGAAAAAACTTTTCATACATCTGTCCCCAAGTCACTAAAAGGTGTAGTGTGCACTTGAAACAGTTAACACTTTTATGTATGTTGTCTGTGGAGTACACAGATGGTTCACTAACCATGAAAAGAAAGAAATTCAAAAAAATAAAGGTTCCCCATTTGGCTATGGGAGTTTTTTGCTTTTGTCTTCCAACCAAAGCAGGGTCCACAAATCATAATGCTCAGATTGGCTAGCCACAACAGAGACATTACTGATTTGGCAGCCATTACTATACGTGGGGTGTGTCCTCACATCCAGATTAAAAAGGAACCATCATTTTTTAAAGGGAGTATTCCTTGGATCAAGGGCTCATTTGAGAGGCCCATGAAACTCTTTAATAGAATAAAGTTTTTAAAAACGTGCATTTGAATGCAGGTTTCACAAACACTGGGAGCTCATTTGTGGGCTGCACAACCAAAATATGGGTTTGCAATCTTCAATCAATGGTTGGCAAATCAACCCAAAAAGTAGAAAAAATGGAGATTGGGCACAGGGCCTGGCCGTAGGCCTAGCTTGAAACAAACATTGTAGGACTTGCTGAGGAAAGATGTCCACCCATAGAAATTGGGACATCTGTTTTCTCACGTTAGCTTACATTAAAATTTGGCTCGCTCTTACAGTAAAAGTGCTAGACCGATTGAAGCCAAACTTGAAATGAATGTAGACATTTACCAGTGATTTTCGAGATATTATTTGCATTTGCAGAGGGTGCTGGGTGACCCTGAAAGTGTTAACACTTTGTATTTGTGAACATCCTTGTTGCACCTGGTCAAAGTGCAGTGAGGCTTTATGCCTGTGGTGGGTTTGGTGCAGTGATTGATCATAGACAATCTCCTCTGACCAACCGCACCTATAGCAGGCATTAGCTGCCTGAAAGTTAGATGTGGAATATCATAAAAAAACAAATGTTCACAAAAAAACAGTTAAAGATTCAGTACGGTTCAGCAAACAAAAAAACAAAGACCACTTGAATTCACTGTTGTGATCCACACAGGGGCGGCTCTTCCATAAGGGCAGAGGAGTGTCGCCCCCCGCCAGCAGCAACTGCTGCAAAACCTTTCACGAGGAAGGGATAATAAACTCTGTTATCCCTCCTTGTGAAAGGGGCAGGGCACAGTGCACTCCCCTCAGAGCACATGTGTGTTTGGCTGGCCATCTCAGGCCGGACAAACACACATGCGCACAGGGCTCCCTCCAGCCCAGCAACACAGTTGCCGGGCTGGAGAGAGCCTGCACAGACTCCCTGGCTGCCTAGGGGCACCCTGGCTGGGCGCTCCCAGCCTATACTGACGCTGCTTTGAGCAGCGTCAGGATTGGCCACAGGGCTGGCTTGGAGCCTGTGCCTGCCTGCTGCCGACACAACGAGGGAGTGGAGCGGGAGTGGAGGTAATTTTTTTTTAAATTATGTAAAAAAAAAATTTTTATTAATTCCCCCCAACCCCTTGCGGCACCCCATCCCCAGGAATCACCGCAAACCGCGACTTGATACACAATAGACAACACATACTGTATCTTTTCATCACTGCCAGATTTTGCTCTTGGCAGACTTTTTCATATTACCTTGAGTAAAGTGGTGTACTCAGCATGGGGACATCATCATTTATGGTAAATGTTGTGCATTGCAGACCATATTGGAATATTTCAGTGATTTTCTCTTTTTGGTTCACAAAACGAGAGCTAACTTTTAACTGTGATTTTCTCAGTGACTGTATAAATGTAGTTGAAGAAAATGTATGGTTAAGTTTGGCCATAAAACAAAAACATATGTTTACAAAAATCCTCAGAAATTATTTTTAAAAATACAGTCAAAGTATAGTTGTGATTACTAGTGGGAAATGAAACCCTCTAAAAGTTGCCAGTTATGTTTACCTTCACAAACACAATTTCACACCTAACATGCAAATCATAACTCGTACACCAAACTGTACTGTGACTTGTTTATTGCAGAAGTGTTTTAAACATGTTTACATGTTATGACCAAACCCAAACACCACTCCTCACATGTCAGGAAATCATTGAAAAAAATATCATCTGACATATATAGTATGTCATGATTCTCAGTCACTCAATATAAATATATCTTCCCATTGGGTGTAGATGTTATATTATTAATTCCAATTAGGCAATATTTTTATAAATAATATTTATGACCTGATATTTTTGTTAGTCAATATTTAGTTCATAATATATTGCTACCATAGCACCGGGAATTACATGAATTCAGGTTTCTGAAAAAGCATGTCAGGAACTTTCGATACTGTTTGTGCCAATACTAGTCTGTGAAAGTGTGGCAAGGGTTTTTTGTTCCAAGGGTTTTACAAACCCTTTGTTTATGTTCAGAGTGTGGGCCCCGTAATGGCAACCAAAAGTTGTTGACCCCCAGGGTACTTCGGGCGGATTGACAGGGAGGGTCCTTGATGGTTAGTTTAGGGCATGGCGGAGTTTTGAGTGGCAGTTAGGTCCCTGTCACCTTAGTGACATCCCAGTTTGAGTGATGTGGTCCTGGTAGGTAGGCTAGTGGTTCTTTGTCATTTGGTAGGCCCGAATTTGTCTAGCTAGTAGGCCAGTGTTTGACTAGTTGCTTTTGCTGCTTTAGCTATTAGCCTAGTGGCAGAAGGATTTTAGTAATATTACTGTAATTGGTGTGCTAGTGGTAATAAAGTTGGTGATGGCTGAAAAATTGCAACATGTGTGGGCGTTGTGCGCGGTGGGGTGGGAGGACCTAATTAGGCCAGGTGTCCTGTCTCGGGTGAATATGGAGAAGCCCAAGCGGTCAGCGGCTAGTGGTGTTGCTGCCACTGTTCTGGCTTGCTCACTGCCTAAATCAAAATTGAAAATAAAGGAGGCAGTCTTGTGGGAACCCGTGTCGAATGGTGAATTACTAGAAAAAAACAGCAGAAAAGCAAGCCTACTTGTGGAGAGTGAAAGGAAGGAGGTGCAGGCGGACCTCGGGAGAGCGAGGATGCACACTGGCTGTTCTGAAAGATCTGCCAGTGCGTTACGGCAGCAGGAGAAGCAAGAGGCTCACGCAGAGAGGGCCCAAGCTGCAACGGCTCCTCCCCCGCGGAGTGCGGTGATGGAGGCTGACCACAAGGTGGCTCCAGAGTACTCGTGCACATCAGACAGTGCAAGTGCTCATGGGACATATGCAGACACAGATGCAGGACTGTCGTTGAGCGGGAGGAAACCACAACTCAGAGTGTGTGTAAAAAGGTAAAAAATGTGTATTAAAGCATGAAGGTACAAAGAAAGTGGATGAGGTTCAGGGAGCAGGTGGAGAGGAACAGTTTAATTCTGAAGGTCCTCATTTTCACGGACACATTTGAAAATCATATATCGAAAGTAAAGGATGTTTTGGGCATTTTCCACTCAAAAGGAATTACACTGAGAAGTGAAAAATATAAATTTGGTTGTTCTGAAATAACTTATTTGGATCATGTAATTTGTGCAGATGGTGTGAGGCCTAAAGAGGAGTTAGTGAAGTCTATTGCAACCCTGACAAGACCTGTGTGAGAAACTGGGGCTGATTGCAGAGGCCCCATAACTTTTTGCCCCCATTTTCCACTTTATGCTGGTGTTTTCCTGACTCTGATGGTGCCCTGGGTACTGCTAACCAGTCCCAGGGCCTGTGCTCTGTGTAAAATGGATATGCAAATTAGGCTAATTATAATTGGCTAAGTTAACCTACCTATAAGTCCCTAGTATATGGTAGGGCATGTAGGTTTAGGGACCACAGCATAGGTGGTGCACACCTAGGTGCATTGCTGAGGTGCCCAGTGTCATTTTAAAAGCAAGCCTGCCTTGCTGGCTGCTTTTAAATTAAAGTTATATGCAAATTCGACTTTGGAATTAATGGTACTTCCAAAGTCTTAAATTACCTTATTTTTACATATAAGTCACCCCTAAGGTGTGCCCTATGTGCCCCTAGGGCTGGGTGCCATGTAACTATAAGCAGGGACTTTATAAAAATAGATTTATAAGCCCTGGTGAGGTAAAAACAGCCAAATTCGTTTTTCCCTCATTGAAGTAAATGGCCTTCATAGGCTAGAATGGGCAGACTTTATTTTAAATTTTAAAGTCTCCTTAAATGTTACATACCAAGAATTTGGTATCAAATTGATTGTTATAATAAATCCCACAACTTCCAGTTGTTGGATTTAATATAACTAGTGCAGGTAAAAAGTTTAGACTTTACCTAAAAAGTTGCCAATTTCAGCTCTGCATTGTTTTTGCTGCTGTGCTCTGATTGGCCAGCCTGCAGCAGCTTCTGCCAGGCCACTTTAATGAGGTGTGAAGTGGCCTGGCTTCACACAAAGGAATGTGCTTGGGGGAGAGAATCTCCCCTCAGCAGATGGTGAGGCAGGAAGGGGGAGGGCTGCCAAACTGGTCTTCAAAGGCAGAGAAGGACATTTGCAGCACCCAGCAACACCCCCACATCCTGCAAACCCAGACAGCTAGGTGCCCCCTTGATTAGATTAGGAGAGGGCAGGAGAGGGGTGTGTTTATGATTTTTAGCCACACCAGTGGGTGGGCTCAGCCAGATCTCTCCTCCAAAAATCGGATTCATCCATTTTGGATATTTAGAGACTATTGCCTTCTGGGATGGATTTTTGCCACACTTCCCAGGAAGTGGTCATCACAGGGGGACGACCCTGTCCCTGATTGGAGGACCAGGGCCCCCCTGCTTTTCACCCAGGAGCAAGGATAAAACTGGCAGACCTGCACCCACGCCTCAGATCCCCACCAAATTTCAAGAAGAAAGAACTACAAGGAGAAGAAGGACTGCCCTGCTGGACCCCTGGCCTGCACCTGGACCCTGCACTCAGAAAGACTGCACCAGCTGCACACTTGGGCTTCACCACAAGAAGGACTTTGCCTGGCTTCCACTGGTTCAAGGAGGGACTCCCTGTTTGCTACAGGTGAAAAATTGCTAACCAGAGTCCCCTGCACCAACTCCTGAAAAAGTGACCAGCTGACCACTGCCCAGTGGCCAAAAAGGAGTTTGCGCCAGGTGTACTCTGGGAGTTGAAGTCCGCACTTCCCAAGGACCATCACAGAACTTCTGGACCCTTGGGGTGAGCTGTGGACCCCAAAAGAACCTTAAAAGAACATCTGGGTGAAGCCCCAGAAGTTTGGAAAAGATTGGAGAAATTTTGGAAAAAAGCTCCATAAAGTGACCGACCCGACGCGGAAATTCTAGCCGGCTTGCCTCAACCGCGACCCGGCCTGACTTTGTGGTTCGTCCCGGTAAAGAAAAACATCCGAAAAAAAGACTAAGTCCGAACGTAAAAAGTTGACCGGGACCTTCCAGCCATCGTATCCGAGAAGGGCTCCACGGACGTCGGATCAAGATCCAGGTTTACCCCGGTCGAAGGATTTTCATCTCGAAAAAACAACTAAGTCCGAAGGTAAAAATCACCACCGAGGAAACCGACTTCGCGTATCCGGACAAGGGCTCCAGGAGGTCGGATCCAACTGGCAGGTTCGTCCCGGTGAAGAAAAACTTCAAAATAAAGACTAAGTCAGAAGGTAACTTTTTAACCGAGGCTTCCCGCGACCTGTAGCCGAGCAGGGCTCCATCGCGGTCGGCCTGAAAGTTTGACTTTGTCCCGGTCCTGGTGCAACCAGATGACCCGATTGGCGCTTTTTGTTTCTATGCGCTAGAAAATAATAATACTTTAAAAATTCATATCTCCGGTTCCCCTGAACCGATTTTAATCGTTTTTGTGTCATTTTAAAGATAAAAATATAAGCTATTTTTATAAATTGGTTTTGGATTTTTAAACTGTTTCCTGTGTTTTATTTAATTACTGTTGTGTGATATTTGAATGCTTTACACTTTGTCTCCTAAGTTAAGCCTTGACGCTCGATGCCAAGCTACCAAGGGTAGAGCTGGGATTAATTTACTGAGACCTAACTGTACTTTTGTGGAGGTTTGTGGCTTGTTGCTAGGTGTAGGTACCTACCTGCCCTACCAATAACCCATTTTCCAACATAATTGGAAGCAGCGACGGGATCCTGTACTTGTGTTCAATATCACGTTACAGTTTTAGGTAAAACAAATTAAAAATCCTTTAAATTGTCCTAGTGCAAAAATTGTTTTTAATTTTTAATTTGGATTAATTTCAATTATTGAATTTTTGTAATTTTTCTAAATTCTTGTTTCCAATTTTTGCAAAAAGTTTTTGTTGACACAAAACTAGGGAACCATGGAGCTTGATCTGGCTAGCCTACCCACGCTGACAGTAGTCCAGCTTAGGGGGTTGTGTATTGAAAGAGGGTTGCCTGCAACCACTGATCTCAGGAAGCAAATCCTGATCACATCCCTGACAGCATGGGCTGAGGCCCAAGAGGTAGAGTCAGAAGAAGCTCCAGAGGAGGGAGAAAGAAGGGAGGATGCAAGCTCTAACCACTCAGGGGAGGGAAGGCATCTGAGCCTAAGTGAGGAGGAGGAAGAACGGTCCTCAGTAAATACAGTCACTAGGGGCAGACCCAAAGCTAGTGGTAGGAAGAGGGTCCTTTCAGGAGGAGAGAACCCATCCATCAGGGAAAGAGAGCTGGAAGCCCAGCTAGCCTACATAGCTTTGGAAGCAGAGAAGCTGGCCCTAGAAAAGAAAAAGTGGTCATACAAAGAAAAAAGAGATGGAAGCAGCGATAAAGAAGCTGAGGTGTCCATGGGTGGGGGAGTTTGCCCCAGATTACCCAAGGGGGTGGTTCCTGCTTATGTAGAGGGGGATGACATAGATAAGTGGCTAGGGGCCTTTGAGAGGGCACTCCAAATGAGAAGGGTTAAGCCTCAATACTGGGGTTCCCTTTTGTGGGAGTTGGTCCCCAACTCAGGGAGGGATAGGCTTCTGACCTTAAGGGGGGAGGAGGCAGATTCATACCCTAGTATGAAGAGGTGCTTAGTCAAAAAGTTTGGTCTGACCCCAGAGCAATATAGAATGAAGTTCAGGGACACCCAGAAGGTCAGTACCCAGTCTTGGGTTGACTTTGTGGACACCTCACTAAAGGCACTAGAGGGCTGGATTATTGGCAACAAAGTAAATACTTATGAGGGGTTATACAATCTGATCATGAGAGAGCACATCTTGACCAATTGTATCCAAGAAAGGTTACGCCAGCATCTAGTGGACTCTAAGCTGACCAACCCTAGAGAGCTAGGGGAGGCAGCTGATGAGTGGTTGAGAACCAGGGTGGTTGTCAAGTCCCAGGGGGGAGACTCCAAGAAGGGGGGGACAGGTCCCCAAAAACCTAAGGAGGGAGGTGGTAAGCCCACCACAGAGACTCCCTCTGTACCCCAGAACCCTAAGAAGGAGGAGAGTAAATCCCACTCCCAATCTGACATGCAGAGACAGGGAGACCCAGGGTTAAAAAAGCTCTTGGACAGTAGGGCTTGCTTTGACTGTCAGCAGACAGGTCACTTCAGAGGAGATGCAGCCTGTCCAAAGAAAGTGGTTAGCACTGGGCTGTCCAGTGTAGCCATAGAGGAGGATTCCTCAGATGATGAAGTCCTCCTAGCATTGTGCTGGGAGACAGGACCAGATGGTAAGCTGGTGATCCCTGAGGGTGGGAGTAGGCACTTCCACCACATTCAAGTGAATGGGATCCCTACCACTGGCCTGAGAGACACCTGTGCAAGTCACACTGTAGTGAGTGACCGGTTAGTGACCCCAGACATGTATGTCCCAGGAAAGACAAAGAGAGTCAGGATAGCCACAGGGGAGGTCACCTCCAAACCTGTAGCCATAGTGCCCCTAGAGAGGGAGGGTATCCTTGACTGGATTAGGGTGGTAGTCAGTGCTGACCTTCCCCTAGATTGTATCCTGGGCAATGACCTCCCAGAGGTGAGTCTGGTCACAGATGGGGTGGTCGCCCAGGGCGCCCCCCCAACCCAAAGTCCTGGGGAGTCAGTCCCTACAGTTAGGAGACAGGGGTCCCCAAGAAAAGGAAAGAAGAAAAGGAAGGGTAGGCCACTCTTAAAGAGAGTTCCAGGGAGCCAAAGGCCTTCTGCCCCAGTAGGGGGGGAGCCCAGAGTTGGCACTGGTGAGGCCTCACCTGACCCCAAGGAAGTCCTGAGTAGTCAGGCAGCTGTCCAGATGCAAGGTGTTGCCCCTGCACTGACAGAAGGGAGAGTGGAAGGAGGGTGTCTGCCACAGGAGGTGGTAGCCCCCCACTCTAGACAGCAAGAGGGGTGCCAGGACCCCAAAGATGCCCCTAAAGCAGCTCAGCCACCTGTCAGTGGAGAGCTTAGGGTGTGGTTCTGGGTACTGACAGCTGTCAGTAGCCTCTGCTGGGTGCTAGCCTTCCTGGCAACACTGTACTTGGCCTGGGAGGCAGACCCCAGGGCCAATAGCAAAGTAGGCCCCCTGACCCTGTTGGTCATGGTGGGGTTGCTCAAGTGTTGGGTGACCTCTTTGGGTAAGCTAGGTGTTGCCCTAGCAAAGTTTGGAGTAGGGGAGGTGGGCACCTCACTACCCAAGTTGGCAGAGAGAGAGGAGGAAGACCCCCCTAGAGGGAAGTTTCAGTTTGACTTGGGTCCTTTTACTGTTGGGATGGCTTCACTACCCAGAGGGAGTGACCCTGACAGGAGGATATAAGGCAGAGTAGGCCCTGCAAAGGGACAGCCAGTTTTCTTCACTGTCTTCCTCGCCTAACAAAGCCAGGAAGACTCTCCCAGGGTTGGGCTGAGTCTCCTGGGCGTGTGGGCTGGGGGGGGGGGTTGTGTGAGAAACTGGGGCTGATTGCAGAGGCCCCATAACTTTTTGCCCCCATTTTCCACTTTATGCTGGTGTTTTCCTGACTCTGATGGTGCCCTGGGTACTGCTAACCAGTCCCAGGGCCTGTGCTCTGTGTAAAATGGATATGCAAATTAGGCTAATTATAATTGGCTAAGTTAACCTACCTATAAGTCCCTAGTATATGGTAGGGCATGTAGGTTTAGGGACCACAGCATAGGTGGTGCACACCTAGGTGCATTGCTGAGGTGCCCAGTGTCATTTTAAAAGCAAGCCTGCCTTGCTGGCTGCTTTTAAATTAAAGTTATATGCAAATTCGACTTTGGAATTAAAGGTACTTCCAAAGTCTTAAATTACCTTATTTTTACATATAAGTCACCCCTAAGGTGTGCCCTATGTGCCCCTAGGGCTGGGTGCCATGTAACTATAAGCAGGGACTTTATAAAAATAGATTTATAAGCCCTGGTGAGGTAAAAACAGCCAAATTCGTTTTTCCCTCATTGAAGTAAATGGCCTTCATAGGCTAGAATGGGCAGACTTTATTTTAAATTTTAAAGTCTCCTTAAATGTTACATACCAAGAATTTGGTATCAAATTGATTGTTATAATAAATCCCACAACTTCCAGTTGTTGGATTTAATATAACTAGTGCAGGTAAAAAGTTTAGACTTTACCTAAAAAGTTGCCAATTTCAGCTCTGCATTGTTTTTGCTGCTGTGCTCTGATTGGCCAGCCTGCAGCAGCTTCTGCCAGGCCACTTTAATGAGGTGTGAAGTGGCCTGGCTTCACACAAAGGAATGTGCTTGGGGGAGAGAATCTCCCCTTAGCAGATGGTGAGGCAGGAAGGGGGAGGGCTGCCAAACTGGTCTTCAAAGGCAGAGAAGGACATTTGCAGCACCCAGCAACACCCACACATCCTGCAAACCCAGACAGCTAGGTGCCCCCTTGATTAGATTAGGAGAGGGGTGTGTTTATGATTTTTAGCCACACCAGTGGGTGGGCTCAGCCAGATCTCTCCTCCAAAAATCAGATTCATCCATTTTGGATTTTTAGAGACTATTGCCTTCTGGGATGGATTTTTGCCACACTTCCCAGGAAGTGGTCATCACAGGGGGACGACCCTGTCCCTGATTGGAGGACCAGGGCCCCCCTGCTTTTCACCCAGGAGCAAGGATAAAACTGGCAGACCTGCACCCACGCCTCAGATCCCCACCAAATTTCAAGAAGAAAGAACTACAAGGAGAAGAAGGACTGCCCTGCTGGACCCCTGGCCTGCACCTGGACCCTGCACTCAGAAAGACTGCACCAGCTGCACACTTGGGCTTCACCACAAGAAGGACTTTGCCTGGCTTCCACTGGTTCAAGGAGGGACTCCCTGTTTGCTACAGGTGAAAAATTGCTAACCAGAGTCCCCTGCACCAACTCCTGAAAAAGTGACCAGCTGACCACTGCCCAGTGGCCAAAAAGGAGTTTGCGCCAGGTGTACTCTGGGAGTTGAAGTCCGCACTTCCCAAGGACCATCACAGAACTTCTGGACCCTTGGGGTGAGCTGTGGACCCCAAAAGAACCTTAAAAGAACATCTGGGTGAAGCCCCAGAAGTTTGGAAAAGATTGGAGAAATTTTGGAAAAAAGCTCCATAAAGTGACCGACCCGACGCGGAAATTCTAGCCGGCTTGCCTCAACCGCGACCCGGCCTGACTTTGTGGTTCGTCCCGGTAAAGAAAAACATCCGAAAAAAAGACTAAGTCCGAATGTAAAAAGTTGACCGGGACCTTCCAGCCATCGTATCCGAGAAGGGCTCCACGGACGTCGGATCAAGATCCAGGTTTACCCCGGTCGAAGGATTTTCATCTCGAAAAAACAACTAAGTCCGAAGGTAAAAATCACCACCGAGGAAACCGACTTCGCGTATCCGGACAAGGGCTCCAGGAGGTCGGATCCAACTGGCAGGTTCGTCCCGGTGAAGAAAAACTTCAAAATAAAGACTAAGTCAGAAGGTAACTTTTTAACCGAGGCTTCCCGCGACCTGTAGCCGAGCAGGGCTCCATCGCGGTCGGCCTGAAAGTTTGACTTTGTCCCGGTCCTGGTGCAACCAGATGACCCGATTGGCGCTTTTTGTTTCTATGCGCTAGAAAATAATAATACTTTAAAAATTCATATCTCCGGTTCCCCTGAACCGATTTTAATCGTTTTTGTGTCATTTTAAAGATAAAAATATAAGCTATTTTTATAAATTGGTTTTGGATTTTTAAACTGTTTCCTGTGTTTTATTTAATTACTGTTGTGTGATATTTGAATGCTTTACACTTTGTCTCCTAAGTTAAGCCTTGACGCTCGATGCCAAGCTACCAAGGGTAGAGCTGGGATTAATTTACTGAGACCTAACTGTACTTTTGTGGAGGTTTGTGGCTTGTTGCTAGGTGTAGGTACCTACCTGCCCTACCAATAACCCATTTTCCAACAACCTGGTAAAAAGGAAGAAGTTCAGGCTTTCTTAGGCATGGCTGAATTTTATGCTAGATATGTGCCCAATTTTTCAAAACTTTCATGTTCCATCAGGGAATTGCTCAGAAAAAAGTCAGAGTTTCTATGGTCAGAATCTTGAGAGAAAGAATTCAATGACATAAAATCTGCTTTGTCATCAGCACAATACCTTAAAAGCTTCAACTAGGATTACCCTGCTGTGTGATAACCGATACTTGTGATAAAGGCCTAGGGTGTGTTCTTAAGCAGGTACAGTATGGTAAAGAAGTCAATGTAGCTTTTGTCTCCCAGGCTTTGAAAGGAGCTGAAACATGTTATTCCACTATTGAGAAGGAAACACTAGCGGTTTTCTTGGCACTTAAGAAGTTAAAGCAGTGTTTATGGGATGTGTGCTTTGTTGTGCAGTCAGATCATAAGCCATTACAAGAAATATTTGGTAACTAAGGACTGGACAGTGCCTCTAAGTGGATTGTAGGTTTGCAAGATTTTCAATTTGTGGTCAAATATATTCCGGGAAGTGAGAAAAAGTAAGCAGGTTGCATGTCCAGATTGAAAGGTGAAGGTCAGGAAAGTGGAAATGAAGAATTATCTTGATGGGTGGATGAGAAAATTAAAGTTTATGTTGTGACGGATGGTTGTGTTTTTGAAAAAGGGTGGATGAAAGAACTATTCAAAGATGAAGAGTTGACGAAGGTATAAGACAATATTCTTCAAGGGAAAAATACTCTATCATGATAAACATTTGTCTAATTATGAGAAAGTCTTACAGGAGCTCTCTTTAGAAAACAGATTTATCTTGAGAAGTTGTAATTCGATTCCCCCTGTGATATTAGGAAGTACCCGGTACACTTGGCATATAGTGGCAATCAAGGGATAAGTAAAGCAAAGGAAAGATTAAGGACAATGTATTGGTGGCCTCGAATGGAGGTGGTAGTGGTAAGAGGGGTTAGAGATTGTGAAGAATGTAAGATGTCAGACAAAACCGTTAAGGTAGAACCAACCCAATGATCATAAGGGAAGTTCCCAAAGAGGGGAGGAAGGAGATATTGTTAGACATCATGGTTCCTAAATGCAATGGATCTTCGCCTAAGTATGTGGTGGTTTAATGGACAATCTTTCTAGATGGCCTGAAGTTATAGTGACTTCTGAAATAACGACCATGTCAGTTTTGACATTTTTAGCTGAAGTGTTTGCACGTGAAGGTAATCCCAAGAGTATATTAACTTACAGGGAGGTGCAATTTACATCCAAGGTTATGTAAGAGTTTTTGGATTCTAGAGGGATTTTTCATAAAAAGTGTACACTCTATCACCTAGAAACAAATAGCATGGTGGAACGGTTTAATAGAACTGTTGAAGAAACCATTCAAATACCAAAACAGAAAGGTGTAAGTTGGAATGAAATGATTAAATCTAGAGTTGAAGAATATAGGTATACTCCTCAAACTACAACTTGAATATCTCCTTTTGTTCTATTCAGAAAACAAACCCTCCATACAAAAATGAGTACTCCATGGGTGAATGGATATGTACAAGAAATTTCAGACCTACAGCAACAGATAGAGGGTTCTGAGATGAAAGGAATTCATATTCCTGAACAAAGAAAGTTGAAATATGATTTAAGCAAATCAGTAAAGCAAGTGGATGTTCAGGTGGATGATGTGGTGAAAATAAAGTTACCCTGTAAAGTGGGAAATGGTCAAGCACACTTCAGTAAAATGTATAAAGTGATTAAAGTGTTCAAGGGGGCAGTCAAAGTTGATGATGGACGTATTTGGAACATGGATTGAGTTGTGAAACTGTCATGATTGCACTTTATTACTGTTATTTTTCCTTCATTTCTTTCTTCGATTTTGGGTTAGGGAGGGTATGTGTGATATTTTGGTTATATGCATTTTCCCTGCCTTTGGTATGATCCCCTTCTCCCCTATATCTTAGAGAAATGTATTGCTCTTGGATCATTCTATTAAGGGATGTTTATATTTGAAAAGAGGATAGAAGTGCATGAAGGCTCTGTACCTGTGGCTGGAGTTTCTTCATCTGGGCTAAATCTTCAAGAATTGTTTCTACCTTCTCTGCTTCTGGACTTGTTTTTGTTTCAACAAACCACAGAGGGGTCAAAGGAATATTTGTTTGCAGGCATGCGGATGGGTCATGGTTGACTGCAGGACAAGTACTGGCAGCTATGAGGAAGGTGCAGGCTGCACAGGGAGAAGACCCCAGGTGTTTTGGGACACATCCCTTTATAACTGGGGCAGCATCTGAGGTAGCAAGGTTGAGTTTTTAGCTGCAAGAAGTGCAACAGTTGGGAAGATGAGCATCAGAGTGCTGTGTGAAATATATCAGGGAGTTGGACAGTGATGATTATGGTCATAACATCCTTTTCTTGTTTCAGGTTGTGGGACAGGACTCCTTGTTGTGACATTTTCCATATGGATTGTGGGCCATTCTTTTATAAAGTGGGCAACGAAACATGCAGCACAGAGACCATACTGGGAGAATTTGGGTTTTTTCAAGGACATTAATGTTTCCTGGTGGGAGAAGGGTGGAATGAAATGGGGTCAATTACTTCTTTGGTTTTCATTTTGGTGAGGCAGTGGTCGGATGTTTTGTATCTACATTTAGGGGAGAATGACATGGTTCAGTACAACTTAGGCACACCTACGAGAGGACACCTAAATAATTATTTCTCATGTATTTCACAACCATGGTTATCCGATTCTCTTGATAGAATAGTGGCCAACATCCACGCGATCTCCAAGGGGCCCACGCACCTGACCTAGGAGGGTAAGAATAACTCGTGGGGGGATGCGCCTCCTCTGCTTCAGCATAAACACATGGTCACTTTACCCCACCCCATGGATGAGTGTGGTTTGTCATTTTCACATGCACCTGAAACACGTGTTTTTTTTAGGGTGGAAAATGTGGTCACTAGTACGTAGCCATTGAGTTTTGTTTTTAACTTATCTAATTTTATGTTGTTTGATTAGGTCTCCATATTCAGAAGTTTATGATTCCAATGTAAGATTTCAGTGATTTCTTACATAGGCAATAGGAGTGGAATTTCTTTACTCTCTTTTTGAGGGTTAGGCACAACAACAGGTCCTAAATAATCGCCACATTATCCGTGTGACTGTATTAGGCAAGAAACATATTGAGCATGACCAGTAGTTCTGTAGTGTAGGGAATACCCAAACACAGTTCCATAATATCTAAATTTCTAATGAGATTGGAGAACATATATTTAGTTGTTAGTTGGGAAGCAGATCATTGTTTTGTGTACTTTTGTTTTGTTTTTAACCTTGGCAGGTGTGCCAGGTTGTATTAAATAAAGTTTTCTTGGGCATCTTTAGCCAATTTTAGCAGTTTTCTCAGCCCCTCTCACATCCACTCACTACCAGCATTCATTTTTTAAAAATCTCCGGCAAAGAGCCCTCTAGTAAGGGCCCATCAAACATTGCAGCGCCGGCTTGATGAGGAGCATGGCCCGATTATGAAGCATGTCACCCAATGGTGAGTAAGGGCTACTGTTCCTTTAAGACTAATGCATGTGGTAACTGAAAAGACTCCTAAGGCAGTTAGTGGAATGGAGTCTGTTCTTTTTGAACAATACATCTTAATTCAGTTACAGGTTCATGTAGGGAGGTTGATGCACTTGACCACATAATTCTTCCTAGGTTTACATCCCTAACATTTTTTTCATATATTTTGAGTTTTTCAGACAGAATGAAGTTGATCTTTCATATCTGGGGAATGTGATCTATTTATTGGAGATTAGTGATAGTCTATCTAGGATTTTAGCTTACAGAGGTCAGTGTTAGTGGCTGTTGGCGCAACAGCCCTATTTGTTCTATTGGTTTTCTTTCATTACTGATGTGCAGCTGTTGTGGTTACAGCCTTATTTTCTTACATCTGTTTGAAGTGCCAAATTGAAGGTCGAGAATTGGTGGGGACAGGGCAGGAAAAGCACCTTGACAAGGTTTTTTTCTGGTGGCAGAAATAACAGACTGACAGACAGTCTGGAAGGGTTGGGAGCCTCGTATGATAGTCATGTCAGAAAGAAGGCAGGGGAAAGATGGGTAAGCTAAGTGAGATTAACAGTGAATGGGATTAAAAGGATGGCGAGGAATGAATGTTTGAATGGTGGCTAGAGCAACAGTTTTCAGGGTTTGGGGGATGTTTATGGGTGAGGGTGTTAGGTTTTGATATATGCATTAGTGACAGGGGTTTTGAATAATGTTATGCAAATTTGGTGATAGTCTGCTTACCTGTCCTATTAAAGTGACCTTTTACTCTCTAACTGGTCTGGTTAGGTGCACCTTCCTGTCCGATTCTGTATTTTCCATGTTCTGGAGTGTGTGGGGCCTCAGGTTCTCTGAGCAACAGTTAGTGGGTGGGCGACTGGAGACTGTATATGCAGCAGGTCATGATCAGCTGTTATACAAAAAGAGTTTGTAACACACTCAGCTGGTCTCCAGAGTGATAGTCCACATATTGGTGATGAGGATGAAGTTAATTCTAGTTACTGCTCACCCACCAACCCAGCACTTAGCTGTGTTGGGAAGTTGCTGAGGTCAGGCTACTACCTCTGAATGAACATCACCTTTTTGCAATGTTCCAGGGGTCCGAAGTGGACATAAAATGGTTGTAGAAAGTATATTAAAAGGAAAGCCTTTGGGGGTTTGGGATATCCTTGTTTTTAGGTCCACAAAGCGTATATATTAGACACACATACACTTCTTGCTGACGGCTGCTCTCTTCTTCTGGCTTCCACGTGAGCTCCTGTCTAACATCTCATGACTTGCTTGGTAACGGTTGGCGCATGTGTGTTTCCTTTAGCTCTGTTAGAGTATGAGCACTTGACTGTCATCTGAAGATGCTTTGTTTACCTCTTGGCAAGTGCCCTTGAGCTGTCATGCACAAGGTGTATTTTGAGGGTGGTTATTTGTTTTTATCGTTGAGAAATTATGAAGTGCACATTTTGTAGTGAGTGACAATTTATTTGTACCAGCGCTGTGTTGCTGTCTTCTGGTTGCGTACAGATACCTTTAAATTTATGAACTAAAAAAAACATTTTGAGACAAATTGTTTCATGCGTCTTTAATACTGTAAATCAGTAGTAATCTGTGCCATTTAACTTAGTTTTGCACAGAGCAAAATCACTTTGGCGTTATGGTTACTTCGCAAAACGTTATCCAAACCACCACCTTTTCTACAAAACCTGGGTAAACCCATGACAAATAGAGGCACTGAATGAGAATGTTTGAGAACTATTTAGTGGCTATTGATGCTACCGTGTGGAAAGTGGCAATATTATTTAGCATCCTTGGTCATGCTGCTCAACAAGTTTTCAATAATCTTCCTATGGTTGTCCCATCAACTGTGCAAATGGGGGATGATGGCACTTGGGACTCTTATGAAGAAGCCATCACACAACTTGAAAAACAATGTTCATAGGAAGTATTATGCTTGAAAGATATATTTTTTCAACAGCAAACAGAGTGCTGATGAGAGTGTGGAGAAGTGTTTGGGTAGATGCATTAAGACCAGGATTTAAATGCAATCAAGGGGAGGAATATCACAGGGTGGCAAGATCTGCCAAAGATGGGTTGTTGGAAATGACCCTTTCTGAAGGGTTATACCCACACTTTTTGCCTTCCTCCTCCTTTTGTCTGACCTACTTTTTGTTGGCTTTAGGACTCTGTGCACTTTAACACTGCTAATTTGTGCATGTGCTTTCACCCTTAAACATGGTATACATGTGTTACACCTGTTTGGCATGTTTGATTTACTTGTAAGCCCCTTGTAACTTATAACACACATAACTTGAAAATCAGGGCATTATATTATATGAACCATGTTAGAAATGGGGTCTCTAGTTGGCAGAGGTATTCACCTTGGTCCAAATAGGGACCACAATCCTAGTCAGGGTAGGTCACGCACAATCCAAATTATCCTGTGCACACCCTCTGGTATCTTGGCACTGAGCCATCAGTCTTAACTTAGAAGGCAATGTGTAAATTATTTGTGTAATAAATCACACAGTAGCACAGTGAAAACACCACAGAAACACACCACACAGGTTTAGAAAAATATATAATATTTATCTGGGTAAATTAAGGTAAAAAGTGATAAAGGTTCAAAAAGCATATGTTGAGATATCACATTTGCAAGATTAAAAAGAGTCTTTAATCTTAGAAATCAACAGCTGCCTCTTGGTTTCACAAAGTACCTGGTTTGCGTAAAACGTTATATGCACGGAGGCCGCAGAGGAGGAGATGTGAGAAAAATAGGGTGTGCGTCAGAATTCTGGCGTGGCACAGACGATCCATTGTTTCTTTCCATGCTGCGAGGGGCTTTGTGTCAATTTATGGCACACAGTCTTGATTTTTCATTGCTGTGTGGGGATCTTTTTGATGCCCAGTGACGATGTGTGGAAATCCTGGGCGTGTGGGATGAAGTCACAAGCTTTGCATCGATCTGGTAGGTGATGTGTTGAATTTTCTGTCGCACAGCAGGCACTGCATCAATTCTTCACTCTGGAAGTCAAGCTGCATCGTTCTGGTTAGGCTGTGCGTCGATCCGGTAGGGTGTGTGTTGAATTTTCAGCCCCAAGGCAGGCGCTGCGTCGATTTTTCACTTGGAAGTCAGGCTGCGCCGTTTTGGTTCGGCTGCGCGGCGATTTTCTCATCGCAAGGCAGGCTGTGAGTCATTTCCGGCAGGCTGTGCTTCGGCACACAAGGAGTTCCTTGAAGACATTAAATCTTTTTGGGCCTGAGACTCTAGAAAACAGGTGGCAAGCTCAATTCAAGCCCTTGGAGAGCACTTCTCAGCAAAGTCAGAGGGCAGCAGGGCAATAGCAGGGCAGCAGTTCTTCACAGTAAAGCAGTCCAGGTGAGTCCTTTGGGCAGCCAGGCAATTCCTCTTGACAGGTTGCAGGTTCAGGTCCAGAAGTGACTGATTTGGTGGGGTCAGAGACCCAGTTTATATACCCCAAAATGCCTTTGAAGTGGGGGAGACTTCAAAGAGTGGTTTTGAAGTGCACAAGGTCCCCTTTCAGTACAGGTCGGTCTGCCAGGGTCCCAGTAGGGGGTTTGGCAGTCCATTGTGTGAGGGCAGGCTACTAGCCTTTGAAATGTAAGTGTCATACCCTCCACCCTCCCAGCCCAGGAAGACCAATTCAATATGCAGATGAAGGCAGGTGTGACTGAGTATCCTGTGTTTGTGGCTGTCTTTGTGAAATGCACAAGAGAGCTGTCACCCAGTGTGAGAAAGTAGCCTCTTTCTAGCATTGTTACCCCCATGTTAGGCCTGTTTGTCAGTGTTTGTCAGTGTGGTTTTACTGTCTCACTGGGATACTGCTAGCCAGGACGCCAGTGCTCATAGTTTCAAACCTATTTGTCAGTGTATTTTTACTGTCTCACTGGGATCCTGCTAGTCAGGACCCCAGTGCTCATAGTTTGTGGCCTATATGAGTATGCTTGACTGTGTCACCGGAGTTCTGCTAACCAGAACCCCAGTAATCATACTCTCTCTGTGTACCAATTTGTCACTATAGTTTAGTGACTCCAAATTCCAATTCTGATTGGCACACTGGACCCCCCCTTATAAGTCCCTACCTTATGGTACCTAGGTACCCAGGGCATTGGGGTTCCAGGAGATCTTTATGGGCTGCAGCATTTCTTTTGCCACCCATAAGGAGCTCATACAAACCTTTCTTCAGGACTGCCACTTCAGCCTGAGTGAAATAGTGCACACACTATTTCACAGCCATTATTCACTGCACCAGGTCACCTATATGTCTAACCTTAATTTACTGAAGACTAGGAGCAAAGTTACTGTGTGTAAGGGCACCCTTGCACTAGCAAAGGTATCCCCACGTTGTCCAGGGACACCATTATAAGCGTGCACTACATATATTTCAATACATATATGTAGCTTCACAATGGTAACTACGAAGATGGCCATGTGAGGTGTCTAAGATTGTGAAATTGAACCTCCAATTTAAATCTGGTATTGGGGGCCAATTCCATGCACCCTGGGGCCTCCGCCATGGACCCCCAGTACTGACAAACCAGCTCTCTGAGGTTTCCACTGCAGCCCCAGTTGCTGCCACCTCACAAACAGGTTTCTGCCCTCCTGGGGATTGAGCAGCTCAAGTCCAGGATTGCAGAACAATGCATTTCCTTTAGGAGAGGGGTGTTACACCCTCTCCCATTGGAAATAGGTGTTAAAGGCATGGGAGGGGTATCCTCCCAGAGAACCTGGAAATGCTTTAAAGGGCAAAAAGGGTGGCCTCCTTGCATAATCCACCCTACACCGGTTCAGGGACCCCCAGTCCCTGATCTGGCACGAAAGTTGACAGAGGAAAGGAGAGTGACCACTCCTCTGTCCATCACCACCCCAGGGCTGGTGTCCAGAGCTCCTCCAGAGTGTCCCTGACATTAGCCATCTTGGATTTTAGGATGTGGGGACCCTCTGGAGACCTATGAGTGGCCAGTGCCAACAGGTGACGTCAGAGACCCCTCCTGATAGGTGCATACCTTGGTAGGTAGCCAATCCCCCTATCAGAACTATTTAGGGTCTCTCCTCATCTCTCCTCTGGGTGCTTCCTCGGATTCGGTTTGAAGATTCCTCCAGGACTCCTCTGCATCCTCTGCTTCAGATTCTGACCATCGGATCAACCACAGACTGCTCCAGGAACCGCTGTAACTGCAACAAAGTATCCAGGAAAACTCCTGTGACCTGCAACTTCAGTTCCAGCCAGCAACTGCAACAGTTTCCAAGGTGTGCATGCTCTGAGGACTGCCTGTCTTCACCCTGCACCAGAAGAACCAAAGGAATCTCCTGTGGAGTGACTTCGCTGCTTCAGCAGGCACCTCTCTGCAACTACAAATGTGGTACTCTGGGACTCCTCTCCTGTCGATGAGAGTGATCCCTGTAACACAGGTGGTGGACTGAAGTGGCCGAGGCTGCCCCTCCTACAACCAGCCCAGCCCAGACGTGGATTGTAGACAGACTGTATTGCACAGATGGATTTTAGGTGCAGCGAAATGCTCACTTTCTAAAAGTGGCATTTCTAAATTAGTGATATAAAATCCAACCTCACCAATAAGCAGGATTTTGTATTACCATTCTGGCCTCACTAAATGTGACCTAATTACCCCTTTCCGATTAGAATTTACCACCTCAAACAGTATGTGAGGGTAGCCCTAATGTTATCCTATGAAAGAAGCAGGCATCACAGTAGTGGAAAATTAATTTAGGAGTTTTCAACTACCATGACATATAAAACCCACATGTACATGTCCTGCCTTTTATCTACTAAGCACCCTGGCCTATGGGTTACCTAGGGCCTACCTTAGGGGTGGCTATATGCAGAAAAAGGGGAGTTTAAGGGTTGGCAAGTACTTTTAATTGCCAAGTTGAAGTGGCAATGAAAATGCACACACAGGCCTTGTAATGGCAGGCCTGAGACATGGTTAAGGGGCTACTTATGATGGTGGCACAACTAGTGCTGCGGGCCCACTAGTAGCTTTTAGGCTACAGGCCCTGAGCACATGTAGTGCACTTTACTAGGGACTTACAAGTAAATCAAATATGCCAACTGGGAATGAACCAATGTTTAATCACAAAATAGAGTACGGGGTTCTTGTAACGAAGGGAGGTCAATAGTGTACCTATTGTGACACTAGACGACCCGTAACCCTCAGCTGTAGGTGAAATGTGGGTGCGCTATGGTGTGGAGTGTGGTCTGGGAGGGGGATTTCCTTTACGGACTAGGTGGTCTCACACACTATATAGTGTCATGCTTCATCATATGACCACCTAGCCCCACCCAGGTAGGACAGTGCCACCTGGGCGGACTCAACCTCACTGTTATAGGAACAGGAGGGAGTGCGTAAATTAATTTAATTTCTGGAAAGGGGATCCAGCTATACTAGGGAAATAAAAACACCTACTCAGATACCCGGGTGAATTTTTAATAGAGGGTTCCGTGTGGTGTGATTAAAAAGAGAACTGGGGGACCGGAGTGAGAGCAATGACTCACAAGGTCACCTATCTAAAAGAAGTAGCCAACATGTTTCTGCCCTTGAAATTGAGCTATGGAGGGTCTCTGGGCATTCATCAGGGCATTGGATCCCTGTTGCATGTGCTTAATGGGCGCTGCATAAAGAAATCACATTTGAGAAGGGGTAAAAGGAGGGCCTACCTTAGTCAAGGGACTACCTTGGGAGGACCTACATTAAGTGAGATAAAAACAGACCAACAATGTGATAAGATAAAACACAGCAAACCACAGCACACGTGACATGATTCATGCAAGAGCAGGGGTACTGGTTGCATTTTATGAATAACAATCGCATCAATACTCGCGGTGCACGCAGATACGTGAAGGACAATAGAAGGGGAAGGTAATTTCTTACCCTAACATATGAGGCTAGTGGCCTCTGATATCCTGGAGAGGAGCGTCCCCTTATAGTCAGACTCTAAGGTTCGAGGGAAAAAGGCAGAAGGGAAGAATCCCTATGAAGGTAGGTAGAGACATACAAAGTAGGGGAGAAAGAAGTCTCGAGGGAGTGGAGTGAAAAAGGGGGAGGGAAGGCAAGAGAGACTTAAGGCGGAGCGGGACGCAGACACACGCAGCCCACACAGAAAAGGTGAAGCTGACACAAAGGAAACTAAGAGGATAGAGCAGTAGAGGGAAAGGAGTGGGGACAATAGAGGGTAACCTATAATGAAAGCAAGGAACGGTGGAAGACAGAGGAGAAAAGGGGCAAGGATAAAAAAGATTAAGAACAAGGGGAGAAGAGAGAGGGAAGCAGAAGGGAAAGGAGAAAAGAAGAAAGGAAAGAATTAGAGGAAGCAAGAAAAACGGAGAGAGATCTCTTATCTGTGGCTCCACCGCAGGCTGACTCACTGCATCAAAGGTGGGCGCTCTCTGTGCGCCAATGCCGACCTCTCCTCAGGACCGCTTGAATGAAGTGGCCTGGTTGTGGTTGGTAGATATAGGTGGTCATTCTGACCCTGGCGGTCTTTGACCGCCAGGGCGGAGGACCGCGGGAGCACCGCCGACAGGCCGGCGGTGCTCCAATGGGGATTCCGACCGCGGCGGTAAAGCCGCGGTCGGACCGGCACCACTGGCGGGGTCCCACCAGTGTACCGCGGCCCCATTGAATCCTCCACGGCGGCGCAGCTTGCTGCACCGCCGCGGGGATTCCGACCCCCCCTACCGCCATCCAGATCCCGGCGGTCGGACCGCCGAGATCCGGATGGCGGTAGGGGGGGTCGCGGGGCCCCTGGGGGCCCCTGCAGTGCCCATGCCACTGGCATGGGCATTGCAGGGGCCCCCGTAAGAGGGCCCCTACATGTATTTCACTGTCTGCTGCGCAGACAGTGAAATACGCGACGGGTGCAACTGCACCCGTCGCACAGCTTCCACTCCGCCGGCTCGATTCCGAGCCGGCTTCATCGTGGAAGCCTCTTTCCCGCTGGGCTGGCTGGCGGTCTGAAGGAGACCGCCCGCCAGCCCAGCGGGAAAGTCAGAATTACCGCCGCGGTCTTTCGACCGCGGAACGGTAACCTGACGGCGGGACTTTGGCGGGCGGCCTCCGCCGCCCGCCAAGGTCAGAATGAGGGCCATAGTATTCTTAATTAGGTTGTATGGGACCCAGCTGTTGGCAATCACAGTCGTGACCCGGGTGCGGGCGTGAACCGGAAGAGCTGACGATGTTACTTCGTTGTGGGTATAGGTAAAATGTGGTCCGGTCTTAACCCGGTATGGCCGGGGACTGGAAATGGTCATGCACGCAGAGGGAGTGATCTGTGATTACGCTGCCCTCGCGCGTGCAGGTCGAGTGACGAGGACCCCCCTCTCGGCAATGGCGCCGTAATGGGCGGCCGAGGCAGGGAGTCCACTGCGCTCGGGGACGGCGCTAAGGGGTGACGCCCTTCCCGCACATACCGCCGGGAAATGTAGTTTCCGGTGGCATGGTAGGAAGAGCCCGAGGCTCAAATGAGAGCCGGCTGCATCTTGCTCGGCAGAGGTGGAGAAAAGGGGGGAGAAACGGTGGGGGTCAGAAGGGAAGGTGATGGAAGTGGGAGGGGTGCGGAGGGGGGAGGGGGGGAAAAGAAGGGGAAAAAAATATATAGAAAGAGGAGGAGAGAGTGAATGATAGAAGCTAAAGAAAAATAGAGGAGGGTGGGGGGGGCAGGGGGAGAAGGAAGAACAAGAGTGCAGCGAAGAGAAACGAAGAGACGGGGAGGAAAAGAAAACCAGAAAGAGGCAAAGGGGTGAAGAAAAGGGAAGAAGGGAAACAGGAGCGAAAGAGTGAAAATAACAAGAGAAAGAGCAGAAAAGAGCAAATGTGAGAAGAGGCGAGGACGCCACCACAGCCCAATTGTGAAAATAAAGACAAAGGCACAACAAAACAACAAAAGACCACGAAGTCAAAATAAAGGCGACAAACCACAAATGGCATAAGAGTAACGGAAAAGAAAATTAGTATTGGTGATTGGTTCCTCTATTATTGATGTATTTGATTTACTAGTAAGCCCCTAGTAAAGTGCAGTGTGTGTGTGCCCACGGCCTATAAATCAAATTCTACTAGTAGGCCTGCAGCACTGATTATGCCATCCACATGAGTGGCCCTTGATGTAGGCCCAAGGCAGCCCCATGGGCAGGTTGCAGTGTATTTGAAAGATAGGACATGTACTCTGTGCTTTAAATGTCCTGATAGTCAAATACCACTACATTTGTTTTTCACCACTGCAAGTCCTATCTCTCCCATAGGGTAACATGCAGATTGTCTTGAAAAATCTTTGAAGTGTAATTTCCAATTGGGAGCAGAGAGAGATGTGAAGCTTGGGTCTCCGAACTCAGAATTTAAAACAACATATTTTGGTGAAGTTGTTTTTTGAATTGTAAGGTTGTAAATGACACTTTTAGGAACTGAGCATTTTCTTGCCTTAAACATTCTGTGCCTCTGCCCGTCTGCTGAAGGCACACCTGGGTCATGATGACATTTGGACTGTTTGTGCATTCACTCTAAACCATCACACAAAGGTAGCTGAGGTATGCCCTCCATATCCTGATGGGTCTTCCTGAGCTAGTGTGGTGCGAGGAGCTGACATTTGCACCTGAAAAGGACTGTGCCTGTCCTCATACAAAGCAGTCTCCAGCCCCCTGGAGTGTGTCTGGGGCCAGGGCAGGGAAACACAGGGTCTTGTGCACTACAAAGACTTCTCTTTAAAGCTTGCCTACTTCAAAGACAGACTGGTAAGTACCGGTCCTTTGATACCACATAGTTAGAACACTTCTGGACTGTGGGCATTCTGCCAGAAAGAAGAGTTGGATGCTATGGGAGGGACTGCCACTCTGCCTGTTGCTTTGTTGTGCTGGCCTGCTATTTTCCACTTCAGTCCTGGAAGTGAAAAGACTGGACTTGGCTTTCTACATCCTGCTTCCAAAGGTTCTCCAAGGGCTTGCACTGAGCTTGACTCCTGTTAAGAAGTCCAAAGGACATCAAAGACGTCAGCTGCCAGTGCCTGGGCACTTCTACTGAAAGTCCCGGTCTTGCAAATTGGTGCCAACTTCAGTCCCTGGGAATTACAAACTGGTGATCCGGAGGTGAAAATCCACTCGTCAACATGCCAGAATAATTGACACAGCGCCTGCCCTGCGGCTGGAGAATCGATACAGCACCTGTCTGGCAGCTGCAGAATTGACGCGTCACCTGTACAGCGGTCCCATCAACACAGCACATCTGGATTTTCCACTCATCGTCCCTGGGGGCCAATTTTTCATCAGCCCCCACACTGCAGTAAGGAACCGAGGCTGCATGTCTGGAAATCAACGCATTGCCTTTCGTTCGAGGAAAGAATTGACGCATCACCTCCCTTTCCAGTAAGGAATTGATGCATCCTCTTACCTATGAGCAAAGAATCGATGCATCACTTCCCCTGCGTGGTAAAGAACCAACGTATCGCTTTGCTTTTCCTGTGTCTCACCTACCTTGTGGCCTGCAATGTCTTTGTTTTTGACCCATCCCAGGTACTTTGTGCTAAAGAGTTACATCCATTGATTCCTTTGGAGTAAGACTTGCTCAAACTTTTAAAAGTGCTATCTTGACTTGTGTAGGTTGGATTTTTATTGTTTTGCTCTTGTTTTACTTAAATAAATATTGGCTATTTTGCTAAACTGGTGTGGAGTCCTTTGTAGTGTTTCCACTGTGTTACTGTGTGTGGATGAGTGTGTACAAACACTTTACACATAGCCTCTGAGATAAGCCAGACTGCTCGCGCCCAGCTAACAAGGGTGTGAGCAGGGGTTATCTTAGCTGTGTGACTCCCTTACCCTGAGTGAGGGTCCCTACTTGGACAGGGTGCAAACCACTGCCAGCTTGAGATCCTATTTCTAACAGACTCTTCGTAGAAAAGGGGCACTACTTCTGTGGTCATATAATTTGGATGAAGTTTTTTTCTGAGTCAAGGAAATGAATCTGAATGCACCGGTGTTGAGCACCTTCTAGGTTGGGTTTAAGTGTGTGATTACAGTTGATGCCAAGTCTTACAGGTTTGGATGCAACGTTAGGTCAATGGGTGGCAGGTAAAGAAAGAATATATTATTTTTGAGTCTAGAACATTGAAACAGGCTGAAATGCATTACAGCACTGTTGAAAGAAAGGAGTAAGCATGTACCTGGGCTGTTCATGAGTTGAGGGCATACTTCTGGGATCACAGGTTTGCACAGGTTTGACCTTTACACAGACCATAAGCCCTTAGTTCATAGTTTTCAGATGTTACCTAACGAGTTGAGATACATGATTGTACTTTTGATTATCACCCAAAATTGACTTATTTTGGCTTTGATGATGCGGCAAGCACTAAATCAGCTACTGCATTTCGTGAGTGTTTGCTATAGAAGGATCACTCAAGGAGACTGTGACATACTGCTCAATGTCTACAAACTTACGCATTGGGCCCCATGCGTCGGTTTGTAGAGGCATTTTTCACAATATACCTGTGCCACATATAATGAATGCAGGCTAGGCGTTCCCACGTTAAAACCCACGCATAACTGACACAGTGAAATGTACAACTTTTCACTGCATCACTCTGCGACTTGATTGCGTCAACATTCTTACGCCTGCTCAGACCAGGCGTAAGAATTGACACAGGGGTTTTAACATAGGAATCTCCTCAGCTGGAGTTGCCTCAGTTTTATGATGCAGCTCCAGCCATACCTCACTTTAGCACCAACAGATGCTTCCAAATTTCTGATGCAGCCATGAAAGCTTGCACCATGGGGCTCTGTACTGTAAATGCATTGCATCCATGGAGTAATTGGGACATTTGTGGCAGGTACAAGAAATCTGATGCATCAAAGCCGATGCGTCAGATTCTTGTAAATGAGGCCCTTTGCTTCTAGTCGCATGTGTACATTTTTAAAATGTCATGAGGTAAAACATCTAAACATCTCAAGGTGGTGTTACACTCTCTGCATTTGAATGGTTTGGTGGAGAGGGTAGAACATTTTCTTGGTGCTAGGGTGTGGAGTTATAACATTTCTCCACATTCTAAAACTGGAAAAGCACCATTCTGTCTTAGAGGCAGAGAAGTTCATACCAGTCTCTGTCCTGAATGGCTGAGATGGAAAAGTGATAATGTGGTGGTAGTACTGCCATCAGGCTAGCGGTACATACCACCACATTATGACACTGACAGGTTGGCTAACCCGCCAATTTGCCATACCGACCGCCATGGCGGTAGCAGCCACTGAGTCGGAGATAGGAATCTCCAGTCCGGCGACCACTATTGTACCGCCGGCAGCATCATGACCCTGCCTAGCGCCATGGTTTCCGTGGCTTCGCAATGTCATGAAAACCATTGCTGTAGGCCCTACCAGTGACAGGGAATTACTTCCTTGTCACTGTTAGGAGAGTCACCTCCCAACACACTCCCTAGACAGCCCAACCCCCTCCATCCACGCTCCCCCTCTTCATATCCCCCACCCCGCTTCACACATACTCACAGGCACACACCACGCATACACACACACACTCACACAGGCATACACACATTCATTCACACATGCATCCATACATTTTCGCACACATCCGTACACACATTCACCCTGACACACAGACACACATTCACATATCCATTCATACACGCATTCTCACACATGCAAACACCCACGCAAACAACACTACACACACATTTGCATTCACGCACACACTCACACATTCATGGCCACCCCCCCACAAACACACACAACAACCCCCACACCTGCTCCCCTGTCAGAAACCCAACATACCTGAATCCATGGGGTCTTTTGTCAGGGGACGGGATGGTGTGCTACTACCGCCAGCAGCACCCGCTAGCAGAACACCATCAGGCTGTATTATTTGTCATAATACGGCTGGTGGCTGTCTACTGGTGTGGCGCTGCTGGTGGTAGCAGCGCCACCTTAACACCATCCGCCAATATGGCCACAGCCGGATTTCCGCCCTTCTTGTGGTGGAAATCCAGCTGTGGTCATAATATGGCGCCCGTCGCCACAGCGGTAGGCGGCATTTATCGCCAATCATAATGAGGGCCTATGTCATGTATTGAATTTTAAGGTATTTTATGTTGCATTATTGTTTTTTCTGGTGTTTAGAAAGGGGGGAGGTGATGTGGTAAGGGGTTTTATGTTATATGTATTTTACAAGCCCTTTTTGAAGTTCAGTGGGGCTTGAAGTTCTCAGAGCAGCAGTTAGCGGCTGGGACATTCAAAGCTGTAATTGCAGCAGGCCTTGGTAAGCTGTTATCCAATAGAGTTCATAACTTACCTATTGGTCTCCTGAGTGATATTCCACAGAAATCTTCTGAAGTGTGAACATAATACAATGATTAAGCTACAGTTAGGATACTACCGTGGGCATTCAGGTGCAAACCATTCATATTTAAAATAGAAGATCAGCAAACCATGCCTTTCTAACTCCCAAAAATGATAAAAGAAATTCAAGCACACATTTGTTATCAAACAATTTGTAAGTTTTGTGTTTTGCTATCAAGCAAGATGGCTCAAGGATTTAAGTATTCATATACCATGGCTAGTGGTCCATGTTTGGGGCTGACTGGTGTCCTGAAAGGTTGTACATTGCGAGGTGCAGTATGACAGAAGGATCATCAGTAGTAAGTGGTAGTTTCTCACTAGAAGTCTGGTGATGTGTTGCTATTTACTGGAAACAAAACAACAATTATTGAAGTCTGTAAAGGAAATTTGAAAACACATCACACCAGACTAGATGGGATGTGTGGTGCGGTTGAGAAAGCAACATTAGTCAGCAATGTTGCATATGGTCGGACCTGAGACAGTGTGTGTTAGGTGAACATCTTCTTCACAGAGCCAAGCTTGGGGTAATGCCTTCCCTCTATTTTTTAATTATGGATTTGTTGTAGTAGTAGCTGGGGTACTTCAGCCTCAGGGATTTCGCAACCCCTTCTACTTGTTTGGCATGGTGGCTTACCATCTCTGGAGGGATAGGTGTACCTGCAGTGAAGACATAAACATGACCAGTGACATAATTCTCAGTCCCTAGACATGATAACACATGATGGGAGCTGGCCTGTCTGTTGTTGAATGTGTGAGTTGCCTTATTTCGCTGCTCTTTTTGTGTTACATACCAGCACTGTTATGAAAGAGAAATCAACCAACCAGTAGCTTCAGTGTGTCTCATCATCAGCTTTATTCGATCAATGACCATAAAAGCACATAAAAACAAGATAATAAATAATTCTTAAGTAAATAAATAAATACACATCTATAAATTGGTGTAAAAACATTAAAACAATAACTTGAATTACACATATGACTCTAAAACTTATCTATAAAAGAGATGAGACCTTAAATTACTTTTTGGAGATGGCATCGTATGCGCCAAGCTGTTGCTAAATACTTGCTTACTGAAAGAATTATGTTGGCTGAATTATGGCTTTTTAGAACCCGTAGAGCCAAAGAGCAGTTCTTGAATCCCATGTCCCTGCAAATATTGCGAATCCATTTTAATCGCGGAATCGCATAGGCTGGGCAGAAGAACATGAAATGCTCAATGGTTTCGAAAGTACTGTCACAGGCAGGGCATATATCTGGAAGATTAATCGACCCCCACCTATGGATCAATGACATCAGGGGCAAAGAGCCAAAACGAAACCTTGCATATAAGCTCTTGCCCTGCAAATCCGGTATAACATCCAGATAGGATTCAAACTTTGGGGACCATTTAATATCAATGAAGGAATTAGTTAAGCGACCATGGGATTTGTGGGTTATGTAGTTATCTTTAACATAAGACCAATAGGTTAACTTTAAAACATTTTTATGCCATCTCTCTAATTTGTGGGGATTTTCCCAATAATCACCCAGACCCAATAGCCGAAGCCAATGGGCCACATGGCGAATCCAGGGAAGAGTAATAGCGTTTTGGCATTTCAATAGATCGAGTAATGAGGTCTTATATATATCTAGTTCGGGGGTTATCCATAACCTGATCCAATAAAGGAGAGGTCTTAGAGTAGCTAGATCTGCTACTCGGCTTAACCCCAGATCCAGAAATAATGGAAGCAGGGGTGTTATGTTATATTATGTTATAGAGGTTTATATAGCGCCTTACTGCCAACGGCCTCGTAGCGCTTAAAACAGCCATAGCAGTGACACACTGTTTAAATTTATTCCAAGGAATTTAGTTTTTTTTTTAATAGCCACTGGTGGACATGCAGTTAAAGCCCTTGCAAAATTGTTTTCCCCCACACTGATCTTGTTACAGTTAGCGTAACCCCATACCTCCGCTCCGTACAGGGCTGCACTTTGAGCCGTAGCTTTATACATTTTTATTGCTGGGGAAACAACTTTTGTAGAGGTGCTTTGATAGAAACGCAATATAGATGAGGCTCTGTGTTGTAGGAGCCCTGCACTTTTTGTAATCTGCTCTTCCCATAATAGTTTACTAGTTAGCCTAACTCCCAGGTAATCTAGAGAGCTTACTTCCTTCAACGGTACTCCCTCAATATGAATGGAACATTTTTTCCTAGGTCCCTTGGATAACACCATCAGTTTGGTTTTGTTAATATTAACCTCCAACCCATGATCGCTACAAAATTGGTTAAACCGGTCAACAAGGGTTTGCAACCCCATTGGTGTCTTAGAAATGAGGAGTGAATCATCGGCGAAGAGCAGGATGGGGATTTTTTGTGTATTCAGGGAGGGGGCATCATTCTGGCCTATGGACACAGCCTTTACTACTTCGTTGATAAATATGGTAAACAGTAGGGGGGCTAGCACACAACCTTGGCGAACTCCCCTTCTAATTGAGATCTGTTCTGTCAGTTCGCCTTGTTCACCCCACCTCACTTGGGCATAAGTGTTCTCATGTAGTCGTTTTAACAGGAGTAATGGATCCTCTGGGACTCCCAATCTACCCAGCACTTCCCACAGTTTGGCTCTTGGGACCAGATCAAAAGCCGATCGCAGGTCTATAAATACCACATACAGGCATTGCTTGGCAACAAGAACATATTTCCAATGCAGTATGGCCAATCGAAAGACCTGGTCTATCGTGCTAGTTTTTGCACGAATCCCTGCCTGTAAATGGGAAAGGATTTGGTACTCCTCAACCCAATTGATTAGCCTCTGCAAAATTTGTTTAGCAAAGATCTTTTGTAGGTTGTCTATAAGGCTAATTGGCCTATAGTTAGCTGGAAGATTAGCATTTCCTTTTTTATAAATGGGTATGATCTCTGCCCCCTTCCATGTACCTGGAATTTGCCCCCCTGCAGCTATGCTATTTGAGATGGCATTAATATACCAGGACCAGATATATGGTTCCGATCTATAAAGATCTCCAGGAAGCTTGTCTGGTCCAGGTGCTTTGCCAGGTTTTAGGCTATTTATAGCCTCAAGGGTCTCTTCTACTTTAAAGATGAGGCAACCCTCAGGGACACACTGGGCCTCCACTTGGAGGGCCATGCTGGAATTTGATTCCAACAGTTTTGTTGGAGAGTGGACCACATTGGTGTCCATTGGGCCCTCTGGTAGGGCATAAAGAGTAGTAAAATGCTCTACCCAGCTTTCTGGTTGAATATGGTTGCTGGGACAACTCCTACCTCCATTTTCTCTTTTAGACAGAAGTTCCCAAAAACGCTTGTTATTCTTCTCTCTGGAAGCATCTAATAATTCCTGCCACAGGGAATCCTCCCACCGCTTTTTTGCATTAGACAAAGTTACTTTGTATAAGGACCTAGCTTGTTTAATTTCCCCCTGGGAACCAGACATTACTGCTACTCTTAACCCAGACTTAGCCTTTGAGCACCTCTCATCAAACTATCCCTTGCGTGCCCCTTTCCCTTCATGTGGCTTTGACCGCCTTGTTTTATAAAAGAACCCCCGTAGCTGAGTAGTCATGCATTCATGTATTTTGAGAATCGGAATATTCCCCACAGCCTGATCTTCGTACTCAGCCAAACTATTTAAGAAAATCTGATATATTGCTCTAATATGGTGAGGGTTGGACATCACTTTTGGCCAAGTAATCTTAGTGAATTTGTTGTTCCAGTAAGGTGGCGGAATTATTGTAGCATAGTTGTTAAGTGTTCTCCTGAACATTTCTCCAGAAAGGGTAAGGAGCAAGGGGAAATGGTCACTTTCACATCTCACTTCTACTTTCATATCTACCAAATGGGGCCACAACCTAACATCGACCAAGAAGTAATCAATAGTGCTTATCGACATGCCCCTTTTAAAAGTTGGTGCGCTGTTCATATCAGATGGAGTTCTACCATTACAGGCCCTAAGGCCATGGTTTAAACATAATGTGGCTAATTGCATGGCCACCCGAGATTTTTTGCAAGGCCGGGTAGTGGATAATTGTGGGATCCCCCACTGCTCATCTTCTTCATCAGTTAAACCACTTATGAGAATAGAAGGCTCGAAGGTACAGTTAAAATCTCCAGCTATGATTAGAATAGTTGAGGGGTGGAGGCTTCCTACAAATTCGGACAGAATAGCCAGGGTATGGGACTCAGAGCCATATGGGACTGATCGTATATAAGCATTAACAATAACAATTGATAATCTTCTGTTGAACGTAATACACATAGCTTTTAGATCTACAGAATCAATTTCCAAAAGCTTATAGTCACACTGCAGATTCCTGTTAACAAGTAATAAGAGCCCACCTTTTGCCCGGCCCCTCCCCTTCTCTGGAGGTATAGCAGGTGCGCTAAATGAGAGAAATCCATCTATATTAGTAGCATCCTCCGCCCAAGTTTCCTGAAACAGACATATGTCTATTTTTTTAATAAAAGAGGCCCATTCACCATCATCTAATTTCTTTGCCAGGCCGGCAACGTTCCATGACATAAGTTCTAACGTACATTTATCTTGGTTTATCACCACGGTTGTGCATCCAGCATCTACCGCGCTCGAGTCATTACTACAAATGTCTAATGATGGTGCTTTATCATCCCCCGTCAAATGTAAGGCCTTGGAGCGGGCCGTCACATTAGTTACTAGTTCAGTAGTCAGTCATACAGGATTAGGCAGCGGCCTGAGATTAGTAGCTTCCTTTCGTACAGCACCTTCACTGGAATTAATTAAACCATTGAATCCTGCCGGTCCCATGGCTGGTTCAGAATTATGTGGGTGTAACATGAGTCTTATTCCCCCCCTGGTTGTTGCGTTATCCAAGTGGGTACGAGAATCAAAATCCATTAATTGTGTCACCATATACTTGTCTTCAAAATAAATAGTTATTGTGTCAAAATTGGTCCCTGTGATGCTGCTTCTCTTGGCCGATATTATGTCAGAACGAATAACAGAGAGACAACTACGTCGGGAGCGTATCCAGTGTATGACTTTGTTAATCAAGGAAGCTTGGTTCTCAGCTAACCCTGACGATATTTTTGGGACATTAGTCAAATAGATTTTGTTTGTTCCCTGACTTGTAGGCAGGTCCTGTTCTTTAGTAACTGTACTCTCAATATTGTAACGAGAGAGAGTGATGTTATTATAGGGGATCTTGTGTAACCTGTTAGGGGTTTGTGTAAAACTGGACTCTTGGACAGTTTCCGGTGGGTCGGGTCTACTGGTCCTACCTCTAGCTCTGTCACTGGTTAAATTACTTGACCAGTTACCTTGACGGTCTCCATGTCTCGGTACATTTGTAGACCTCCTTCTGGGCCTCATATTATCTATGTTGGGATCACAGCGGTAATCTTCCCTCCCTTGAAGAGCTGTCCCCCCTCTAATGGGGAGACAAAAATTATCCCTTAACTCCGTCCCCTTTGTTGGGGCAGATGATGGGAAAGCTTCTTCCCCCCTGACCTCCCCACAAACTTTACAAATCCCTGCACAAGCACGGTTGCTCTTCATAAGATCTATTAATACTAAAACCAATCCCTTAACTTCATCGACTCTCTGAAGGACTGTAGCCAGGTTGTCTCTACTAGCTGCAGGTTCTTTGCCTTCCGACTCGAACTGGGGGATCAGTGAGATAACACTAGGGTTGGGTGTTCCAACTACTGGCTTGCACTAGGGCACACTCGTGGGCACGGGCGAATCCTCTATTGCTAATAGAGGTTCAAAGCGATTAGTACAGAATAAGCTAGGGACCACCTTGATCACCGGGGTCAGTGGTAGGAGAGTTGGTGTGTGTGGTACATGTGGGAGACCCCACTGGGGTACTGGAGGACTCGCTATGTTATGAGTGGGTTTTGGGAAGGGGCCCCTACAGTTATGCGGGCCCCCATCTCCATCAGCCCCTGTTATAGTATCTATAGAATCCCTTGACCCCTTCTTTTTAAATATCTCTGGGATTTTCCTATCCTTAGGGGGGCCTCTCTTTGGATTATTTGCCCCTATAGTTGTTTGTGTACCTAACATAGACTCAACTTCTTTAACTAGGAGGTCTATTTCATCCAATGGGTTAGACCCATTTGGTGTACCCAGATTCAAAGGTCTACTTGGGCGTTTTTTTGCAATTTTAGTACCCTTGGATTGCGCTGGTAAATCTATAGCCTTTCTTTTCCCCATATTAAGAAGATGCCCGTAAGATAAAATAAACACAAAATACAGTGGTAAAAGAAAAGAAAGAAAAGGAAGACAGCTCCCTTTCTTATGAGTTGAATGTCCTGTCACTGGAGTAACTGGCCCTGCCTAACAACCCTCTTCCGGGGGTGGCAGCGTCTCACTCGTTAGCTGGGTGCTTGTTTTGGATTAGTTTGGGAGCAGCCCTCTGGATGATATTCTCCGGATGCCAGTAGAAGCTTATGGAAGAGGCCTACTGTTATTGTAATGCGAATGAAAGAGGGGGGGCCCAGCCCAGCCTCCTCCGGTCTCAGGACGGGCGCAGAACAAAGTTTACAGGGCTCCTGCCCTGACTGCTCCTCCCCTCGAATGACGCGCTTCTATATACTTATTTAGTGGAACCCTCCGAATTATGTCCAAATTGCAGTTACAGTGGGAGAACTTAGAGGAGGGACTGATGAAGGAAGGGCTGAGTAAAGATTGGGCTTCTCAATTTTAAGAATAGTGCTATAATCTATACTCTCTTAAATAACTCTTGAATAACAAGCAGATCTCTTACTGCAGGTGAAAGAGAGGGCGCCCAGCCCAGCCTCCTCCAGTCTCTGACGGGCTATGGACGGGCCTGCCCTTGGCCCGGGCTTTGCCCGCGCGCCGCCCGCGCGCATCCCGCGATGGCGGGAGCGCAACGTGAATTTAAAGGGCTCTTTGCCCTGCAGCAGTGACACCTCCTCCCGGCTCCTCCAATGCGCGTCCCGCGACGGCGGGAGCGCAACGTGAATTTAAAGGGCTCCTTGCCCTGCAGCAGTGACACCTCCTCCCGGCTCCTCCAATGCGCGTCCCGCGACGGCGGGAGCGCAACGTGAATTTAAAGGGCTCCTTGCCCTGCAGCAGTGACACCTCCTCCCGGCTCCTCCAATGCGCGTCCCGCGACGGCGGGAGCGCAACGTGAATTTAAAGGGCTCCTTGCCCTGCAGCAGTGACACCTCCTCCCGGCTCCTCCAATGCGCGTCCCCAGTAGCTTCAGTGTCATAAAGCCTTGCAATGGTTTATCCTCAAAACTTGGGTAACGCTTTAAAGTATACATTCTGTTACCGCTTTTTTTTTTACATAACAGTGTATCTCATACCGCTATTTTTACTTACATCTTTGACAGTCTGAAATATTAGGAAATTGGGGAGTGTAATCCATTTTCATCAGCCACACACAGTGCTTCATTTGTAAAAAACAAAAAAGTGCAGACCTCTCATCAAGAGGCCACTGCAGCCTGTGCCTTTCATTGCCTCTGCCAGTGTTGCCAGCGACCGAACAAACAATTCACCAGCAAACCCTTCAAGTGTGACAATTCAGACTATTCCAGGCCCTCAGAGCTGTAAGAATGGTTTTGGCAGCAGGTATTAGTCATGTTAATGTATACTGAATAAAGGAACAACTGTTGTTGTGTTAATCTCTAATTTAGTCAAACTGCGCCACTATGTGGCAGACTGTCATGGGTGCCGGTGTTGACAATTAAGCAACGATTCTGAACAGTGGATACCACCAGCTCAAATTAAGCACTGGACACACGTCCATGTGGAGTTTATGGCAACACTACCAGCAGAAGAATGTAATTCATTCAGAGTCAATTGTGGATGGCACAATTAGTGCAGCAGGCACAATAGTAGTATTTAATTTACAGGCTCTTGGTACATGTAGTACTAAGTTACTAGGGACTAACAAGTAAATTGAATGTGGCAATTGGGTGTAAGCCTATTTCACATGTTTAAAGTAGAGAGCACAAGAACTTTAGCACTGGTTAGCAGTGGTACAATGTGCAGAGTCCTCAAGCCAACAAAAATGACTTCAGCAAAAAAGGAGTAAGACAAATCGTTTGGGGGAAGATCACCCTAAGGCTGACAGGTCCAACAGTGTTACCATAATTTGCTATTCTGTTTGTGCTCCCCAGAGTTGTTGCTTTTATGGGACTTGAATTACTGGCATATTTCAACTCTGAGCACTAGAAGGATGCTAAACATACCCATTGTATCTGCTATGCCACGTAAACCAGGGAAAACGTGGATCATTTTTTCGGGAAACCCTGTATTTGTGAGTAAGGCTGCAGTAGATGGGGGCAGAAATTGAATACCACTTTCCTGAACATGCCCAGCTAATCACTGTCTACTTGAACTGACCTGCCCTGGACCCTGTTGATTGCTTCTTTTGGAGTGAATCCAGTCCACTAATTGCTGTTCCTAAGGTCATGGAATTCTTGGCTGGTGTTTGAGTGCACTCCTCTTGCCCAAACTGCAAAATATGAGCTTTCTTACTAACTTTCTTCCTGGAGAACCAACGGAGACTGGGGTTGCCATCAAAGCTGCAACTGTCAATGTCGAATTGCAAGTAAACCCCATTTTACTGGTTTTCCCTGCTTAAGGAAACTTGACTTCCAGAAAATCCTGAAACTCACCAGAACTGAAGATGAGCTGCATCTAATCAATGCCGAGGCTTTCCTGGGCACAGACTTCAGACTGCCTGCTCAGAGCTTTCCTGCCTTCGTTGACTTCCCCACTTGATCACAGACTTCAGTAACCTGCAATCTTTAAGCCCTACTTTGCATCCTTCGTGTAGCTTACCCCACCATCAATTACCACTTTTTCTCCATAAAGGTTTCTATGTATGAGAGTAACTCTTTGACTGTAGTCAACCTACCAATTTTGGTGCTATTTTTATTTAAAACTTTCAAAGTTCACCTCTCTGCATCTCCTAATTGGATGTTTTTTTTCATTTTGGTGTCAATTTGTTCATTAAAATATCTTTATTTGTATAAGTTGGAGTCAGTTTTTTGTTGTTTCAGTCAATCCAATGGAGGGCTTAGACATTGAACCAGTTTTTAAGTGAGTATCTTGCTAATCAGGAAGGTGTTTCTCATTTTAACAAGCCATCCCCTGGTTGGGCTGAGAGAGTGCTTCATAATGCCTCTGCGGTCTTGTTTCTTGAACTCACCCCTCCCCATAATATAATTTTTTGGAGTGTTTGCAGCAAAGTACTACAAAACTGTGAAAAACTTAAATGTGGAAGCTTTCTTTGAATAACCCTAAGTACCATCACAGGTCAATGCTACTAAAAGGAAGGTTCCCAACTAAGGCCCATATTTATACTTATTTAGCGCTGCATTTGTGTCGTTTTTTGACGCAAAATGGGCGCAAACTTACAAAATACAATTGTATTTTGGAAGTTTGCGCTGTTTTTGCGTCAAAAAGCGGAACAAATATGGCGCTAAATAAGTATAAATATGTGCATAAGTGACTTAAAAACTCAACTGAACTTTGGTGCATATTTATGAGAGGCTTGCACCACTGGAGCGTCACTTTTTTTTACACTCCGGTGGCGCAATCCTCCCAACCTTACCTATGAGGCTACAGAAAGCCACTTTGCAAGTCTTTGCTTGGCCTCATAGATATAAAGTAAGACAAAGCACCACAAGTCACTGAATTGCCTTACTTTGTGCAAAGGAGGCGTTCCATGGGCGTTGTAGTGGGTTTTCCCATGCATCACCCATAGCGTTTGACACAGCCCCAGATTTCCTTTATCATGTAATTCAGGGGCAGTGCCTAAACCTTACGCATCCCCAGAGCAGAAGCTACCAGCAGCAATATTTTAATTTCTCCTCATTTTCTTACTATTTCTAGGTGTGCTGCATTCTGCAGCTCACACAGAAACAGGAAAATGCCTCTCTGGATTGTTTTTGTGCAGGAAGGTGCCCCTTCCTGCACAAAAAGCAATCCTGCATACAAAGCATGGTGCAAGGATACCTGCATTGGTGCCAGGTAGCCAATTGTATGCCAGCACAGGAGGAAAGGACAGGAATGCACCATATTGCATAAACATGATGCATTCCTTCCCTTTCACATTGGCACTGGGTAGTGCAGCAAGAAGACTTGTGGCACTGCACTACGCCAATACCCCGTGAATATGACCCAGGGGTATACAGGAAGAATGAACAGCAATATCCTGCCGTCTGTGTCTGTCTGTGAAAATGACTATTGGCATTGTATTGTGCTTTTCTTTGTACCAAAGCTTGGATGTGATTCTTAGTGTCTGACCAGGGTCATACCAGATGGCCTCCTGCAGTCCTAGGACATTAAGTACAAGAAGGGCATCTTTACAGAGGAAGTAGTAAATTAGTGCTGAGGAGTATTGTTAAGTCTGACTCCCACTGCTCCCTTTTGTCTGGCATCTTGGACCCTGTCTTTAGCAATTTTGGATCTTTGGAAGTGTCTTGGAAAACGAAATCCAGCAACCTAAAAAGTTGTTCTTAGACGTTTGACTGTGGTCCTGCTATAGGGGTAAACAAGGTCTTCGCATTTTCATTTTTTACATGCCCCCCACGTAAAAAGAACTTCTTGATATTTATGAACACTGGAGTGTACCAGCATACATGGTAACCGCCTCTACGAAATGAACTCACATTCTGTGCGAGGCAGTGCGGTTCACTGGCAACAGTTTTTGTCTTTGGTGCAAGAGTGACCTCCAGTAGCTGCTTTTAGTAATACATATATGCTAAAATTGACTTTTACACCACATTGTTTTGAAGGTGTGTTTTTGACATTTTCTGATCTCCTTATTCAACGTTTGTCATTTTGGCTTTGTTTTATTAAGTAAACTATTCTTCTTTTTACTAAATAAATTTGGCAATCTTACTAACTTCTTTCTAAGCTTTAAGGTTTCTTTGAGGAAAGCCTATCACTTTTATTCAATAGTTAGCAGGGGCAAGGTTGTGTTTACCTAACAAGGCACTGGATCACAAGGTCATGGGCATTCAAACCTTGCTGTTCTCCAGTTAATAATAAGGGGTCTAAGACTATCCATTATTTTGGCTCTTGACCACCAGTAGAGAATAACAATGGATCCACTATTTTAAAATCACACTTTAACACTATACTAAGGTCAATATACTAATATTCAAGAAGCCTCTTGACCCTGCCCCTTTGCTTTCCGGTACTGTTTATATGACCCCACAAAGCATTTGGGAATATGGAATGTATTACGTCTTGACTCTCCATAAATATATATAGTTTTCTTTTTTAGTTTGGTTGTTTCTATAATTGACCAATATAGAATTGATTTTCCTCTCAGGTAATAATGCCACTTTACTGGTCCTGTTTCTTAGGCATTAATCCCTACGTTTTGAAATGTACTGGCTATATATTAAGCTAATGTTCTTGGACTGGGCTCTTTAAAGGTCTTAGTTTGCCCCTAATTAAATTCATTGGCACCTTTACAATCTCCTTACAAGCTTTTTATGCGAGAAATCTATCTTTTTAGCTTTATCAACCCATATTTTTTGCCTTTTGCTGGACCCTATATTTTTGATAGCTTTAGAACTCTATACACATTACCCCTGCTAACATAACTAGTAGTAAAGTGCGGGTGCTCACCTATTTAACAAGGTTTAAGTGGCATATTCCTTATTGGTATATTTACTTTACCTATATGTCCCTAGCATTTGGTTCAAATGCCGTTATCACTAAGTTTGGGTTGACCCCAAAAAAGTATCACCTAAAATTCAGGGATAGCCAGAAGAAGTTACATGACTCATAGATGGATTTTGTACATTCCAGTAAGTCACTGGATGGTTGGGTGAAGGACAGCAAAGTAAATGATTTTTCGACTCACCCCCTGGTAAACTTAATTTGGATGTTCAGCTCCTTGGATGTTATTAATATATTGTTGGAAGGTGGGACATTAGTTGTGTGGCCTGCACAAGTAACGAGTCCGCACAAACAGCCCATTGTAGCGCTTGACTCTCATAGGGTAGCGTTGCAAAGCAGTCCAAGGCTTACTCAAGGGAGGTGGTGTGGGCTAGTAATCCCCATTCACGACCACACAAGCATGACTCTCAATAAATGATTGTCCAGTCTGTGCTTTTTCTTTTGATAAAGTAAAAGAACATTTATTGTTCACACACACTACTCAATACTATGCAACAATCTACAAATATATACAAAGTGATAGAATCACTCTGGGCAAACATTATGTAATCTCTCAGGTCTCCTCAAGGGAGAGTATAATCCAATAATCCAAATGCAAACCAATCCCAGTGCCCCCCTTGTGACATTTGAACATTTGTCAGTATTCAACATTTTGACAGTACAGTGCAACGATGACACCTACATTTGTGATTAAATACTGCCATCTTGCCAAGAGATGGCTGTCAGTGTCAATATTCAAATTAGCATAATCAGAGAACATATCAGACCAAATTCTAGCACTACAACCATCAGGATTACTTATAGATTACTTTTGGTTTACCTCTAATTGACCATAAAATAACAGTACAATATACAGGACTATACCAATCTACACCTATGGTAGACACCCTTGCACAAGCAGGAACAAAAGTTCACTGAAGCTTGCGCATCATATACCAGTCCAACCCTTGAGGGGTTATCTTTCATGTGTCCCACCCTACCTAGGGTGGGGACACCAACTGATGTTTGGGGGAGGCTGTGCTGCTCCTGCAGCTCCCCCTGTCTCCTGGTACTCCTTTCGGTGGTGGCCCCATCTCCCTGGGACCACCACAGCCGTTTTGGGGGCTCCAATGGCAGCCCCTGCCCCGCAAAGCATGCTGGGGCAGCTGCATAAATGATGAGCGGCTCTTCCGCTGAGCTGGGGAGAGCCGCTGTGCCATTTCCTTTTTACCCTTCTCCTGGGGGTGCCGGTCCCACCCGGACACCCCCGCACCACACAGAGGATCCCTCGTTGGAGGGCGGCCCAGGGAGCCCACCCCTGGCCGCTCCCGCCGGCTCCATGCAGGCCAGCACCTCCGGGTGCTGCCGCGGGTGCCGGCCTGTCGCCTGAGGTCTGCCTGCTCCAGCGGGCAAACACAGAGATGCTCGCGGTCAGACGGGCCGCGTGGGGGAATTCAGCAGCACTCCCCCCTTCCTCCTGGTATCTTCGGGGCCCGAGATGGAGTCTGGGGCCCCTCCTCCCCTTTGTTGGGCACCTTCAAGGGGAGCACGGCGGTGCTCCCCGGCTTCCTCTTTGGCTGGGGGTGCGTGACGGCGCAACCCCACTCCTGCCTCTTCACAGGGCCCCGGGATGGGGTCCGGGGCCCCTTTTGGCCATCTTTACGGGGAGCGCAACAGCGCTCCCTGACTTCCCTTCTGCTGGGGGGTTCGCGACAGCGCCCCCCATTCCTCACTTCTTCGCGGGGAGCGCGACGGCGCTCCCCGGCTTGTCTTTGCCGCCGGGGGCCCCGGGATGGGGTCCGGGGTCCCTTCCCACAGCAGCAGGGGGGTGCGCGATGGCGCCCCCCCATCTGATGACAAAACATGAACCAGGCTTCAAGGGGCCCTGGTATGGGGTCCGGGGCCCCCTTCCTCTTCAGAAAGGGGGAGTGCGACGGCACTCCCCTTTGCTCCTCTTCATCCTGGGCAGCCCCCAGGCCATGGCCCACCCCGGGGGCACAGTCTCCAGCAGCTGCAGAGCTCCACGCGCTTCGTAGCTGCTTTCCCAAAGGTCAACGGTCGTCATCCTTTGTCCTGTGATATCTCGGGCCCCCAAGGGCCGATTTTCAGCATTCTTGTTTCGTTCCACTCTTCGTGACAAGCCCTTGCCACCAGGAGCACTCTCCTTACGCCTCCTGGCCTGGAAGAGTCCCAGATCATCAGGGAGCCAGTCCCACTGACTCCCTGCGCCAATCTTTCCTCTGGGTTCCCTCTTTTCCTTCTGGGCAGCGTGCTCTCCTTGCGCTAGCCCAGTCCTTCCCTCAACTAGTCCACTGGGGGGGTAAGGGGGCCAGCTTGCCTGGCCCTGGCATTCACCTCGCTGGCCTGGAATCCTTCAGGGGCAGAGTCCCTGCCCCAAGGGCAGTCAGGAGGTTCTTCCTTCCAGTTGTCCATGACGCCCCTCTGCAGTCCCAGTGTCCAGCAGTGAAGCACAGCCAAGAGAGAGCTCTCACCTGTGCAGGACCTTTTAAGTGGGGTCGGAGGTGTCCAGCAGGTCTGCACCTCTGGCCTATCCAGATGTGTCCATCACTTCCTTGCCCCCGTACCCTCCTTCTTGCACAGTCTCCTGGAATAGCTCAAAATGGCATCCTCCAGGAGTTAGTTGCCACATCTGCTCTGAAAGTCTCAGCCCCTCCTCCCTGACATTCCTCGCAGGGCTTCTCCAGCCTGCTCCTGGCACGGAATAACAGCTGGCTGATTGATGCAAGGCCCTGCTCCAGCAACTGGACAGAGCAGTAATTGGCCCTAATCCTGAGCTGAGTCAGAGAAAGATGACATCCCTGGATGGCCCATAAGTTGTACAACTATGCTCTTGTAACCTACTGCATCATTCTTTTCTTACAGGTTACAGTGTACTTTGGTGTGACTCTGGTCTCAATGGACCACAGAGAACTGGAGTTGCACCCTAGGCCCTCCTTTCCCATTGACATTCAATGGAGTATCCCCCCAATGCAAATACCTTAAGCACACTGACCTTGGCATTGAACTGGGTGTCCCTACAGTGAAAAGACAGTAAGCACACTGACTCTTCCTCACATGTATACACCCCTCTCATGAGACCTACTCCAGGTCACCACCCACTTCGCATAGTTCCTCCTGCACAAGGACTACCTAAGCGCAGTTCTTGGGCTGTGCACACCAGGAATCCTCCTCCCACAGCCCTCACATGGGTGCACATCCATGCGCACACATGATCACATGTAACCTGCCCGGGGCCTTCTGCCCTTGCTGCGCCACAGCAGCCTTTCCTTAGCACGGCGGCACCGGCAGTAAACACGCGCAGTCCATTTTACCATGGGTTTACTGTGCGTGAGTCACCTCATAGGAGGCTTCCTCACAGTAAACAGTCAAAAACCAGGTGGTCAAAAATCGAAAAATCAGGGCAGACCTGATGGTCACAACCGTCCTCTAACACATATAAAACATCAAGTTAAAAGCTAGTGCAGATTATGGAAGTCATGACTAAATTATTGGATAAAAAGAGTAATTGAGGCCAACTTCTGGGTCTTTCTTTGTTCAACTAAATGGGGATTTTAATGCTGGTCTATCACCTACCCTCTATTATTATATTGAGAAGGGCTGCAGACGGGTAAAACACTGGCGCTTGTGCCATGGGGTTGGAGAATTTAACAGCCTCTGTTTACAGTGTTTTTTTAAATAAACTATTTTTGCGTTTTTTCACATCATGGAGTAGGCAGTGATATTTTCTCTAACTGTGAATGACTAAAGGCATTTGTATGATTAAGCAGGTTAGTTAAACCTGGAAGATGGTACGTCACCCCCAATGCAACGTTTGTCTCTCCACCCTAGGCTGGGTGGGACAAAGGAATCATAACCCCAGAAGGGTTCAAATAGAATGTAAAGCACAAGCCTCTTGGAACTTTTGTTCTTTGCTTATGTGACTGCACCCTCTAGGGGTGTAGGATGGTATTGCACTAGGTTAATCAAGGGTGATGTAGAAGTAATCTGAGAGTAATCCAAAAGTAATCCTAAACTTTACATTATTTAAACATGTCTCTACATGTTCCTTGTTAATATTCATTTAAGTAGTGAGACTGACAGCTGTCTCTTCGCAAAGTAGATTTATTTGTTTGTCATATTTAGGTGTTCTCACTCTAAATTACAGTCAGATATCGCATTGGGATACCAGAGATTGTTTGATTATATTTCCCCTCAGGGGAGACATGAGTGATTACACAATGTAATTCAAGAGTAATTCCATCAATTTGTATATATTTCTAACTTTTTGCATAGTATTGAGTACTGTGTGTGTAATAAATGTACATTTACTTTACCAAAAGATAAAGCACAGACTGGACAATCAATTATTGAGTATTAATCTTGTGTGCTTGTGAATGGTGATTACTAGCCCACACCACCTCCCTTGAGTAAGCCTTGGACTGCTCTGTAATGCTACCCTAGAGAGTCAAGAGCTACAATGGGGTGTTAAGTTTCCAGTGGTGTTTGTGTGCGGACCCATTACTTGCACAACTAATGACCCACCTTTCAACATAGACCCAAACCAGTGGCATAGCCTGTGTGTCATAGGACCCAGTGCTAGGAAGGAAATGGCGTCCCTGGTCACTGTTGAATTTGTGAAATACCGCAATAATCCAGGCTCAGTGGTCCCTCAGGCTTCTGGGTCCAAGTGCCACTGCACCTGCTGTCCCTGACTCAACCACTTGGCAATTACCTGACATGTCAGATGGCAGCATCAGGTGTACCACAGGGCATTTATGTGAGTTTGGTAGGTGCTGGCTGAGGCTCATTTTGCAAGGCAGACTCTTCCTGTGACCATTCCTCTGGCATACCAGCTATAGGACCCTGATTTACAGTTTGGCTTTTGGGTTACTCTATCACAAACATGGCAGATATCCCATCCGCCATATTACAATCCCATTATTTCCTATGGGAATTGCAATAAGGCAGATTGAATATCCATCACAATTGTGACAGAGTCACCCCTCTGCTAAGTTGTAACTCAGGCCCATACTTCAGGGTGGAGCTTGTCTGCAGTAAAATGACTAAAGAGTAGGATTATGCGAGGAGTAATGTCCCTAGGTTTCACAGGTGGTGGATTGTGAACTCCTTTTCTGTCATGGACAGGACTGTTGATATACTGCACCTGAGGCTAACGTTGCAACTTCAAATGCTACACTGTGCATTGTTACTCTAGAAGTCTCTTATTCAAAAGAAATGGAAGCATGAGGTCACAGGCTGGTCATTTAAGAAAGTGATGGGTGGCACCACAGTCCCCTAATGAAGAAACCACCACTGGTTGAAATGTGAGCAGGAAATTACATAGTGCCTGACTTAAATGTTGGTGAAGAGAGAACTCTGTTGCAATAGTGACAGAGTTCTGTGCCTGTCAACATTATGGTCTGCATGCCCGATTTGGAATCAGGGGCATGGTAGTTTTGAGAACTATTCCATCTCAGCCATGGTCTAACCCCTTTGATGGCCCAAAGGAGTAAGGACCATCAGAGGATTGGCTGTATGTCCACCTACCTAAATTTAGATGGATGGACATACAGGCAATTTTCATTGTCCATCACCGCCAGAAAAAACATGACAGCGAGAGGCATTGAAAGGTAGTCAATTTCCCCTTCGCCATGGGAGAAACTCCCATGGTAAGGCAGCATTGTCTTTTTTTATTACAAAAAAATCCTGCTTTGGGAATTTCTATTTTAAAATAAAAAAGCATTGTAAGCTTGCCGTATGGGTGCATCATGTTCACAGCGCCATCCGTCAAACTTATGATGCATTGGCAGGAACCACCATGAAGGTGGTTTCTGCCAATGCAAGAAATATTCACCAATAGCAAACATGTCTAAATTTGACAGACTGCATCTCTGCTGGGGCAACCGAGTAACTTACTCCATTGCTGTGATGGAGAAACGGCACACCCCCCAAAATCTGATTCAGACCTATAGTCTGAAATCTTAATTATTGTGCTACGCTGGGATTGGCAAAATGTGCATAGCCTTTTGCTAACCACAAAAGCATACTTTTCTGGCCCTTTATCAGCCGAATTCCTGAAAGTCACAGTCTGCTGCTACTGCATGTGCCGTTTTTGCCAAAGTATTCAAATTAAGAGCAATGGGCACTAGCAGCCGCAGCAGAAGGTGTTAGTGCTATTATTTTTACCTAGCAGAAAGGGAAATGCAAAATAAGGAGGGACTACTTTTTGACACCAACACCAAACAGGGCTCGAAAAAATTAACTCCACCACTCCCATTGGCGAGTCTTATTTGATCAGGTCAAGCTATTTTTTATACTTACTTGACCCTTCTGGGGAGTTGACACTGAGCAGGTGTTTTGTTCAGTTGAAAAGTGGAGGCACAATAAAAGATGCCATTAAATCTTGTTCTTATGTCACATTTGCTCTATGTTCACAGACAAAGGTCAAAAGTCAGTTTCTCTTACAATTAATTTTCCTTCTGTCTACAGAGTTCCAGGACTTTGTAAGGTGAACTGTGTGACCTGCTGCTTAGAATGCAAAATAAAAGGGTATAGGGTGTCAGGTTTTTCTTAACACATAACATTTAAATGACTAAGTCAACTGTGCAAACATTTCAAAATATATTTCAGTAGTTGTGAAAGCCCTTTTTTAAATATTTCTGTGTGATGGAAAAACGGTTTTAATAGGATGAAAACAAATCAGAACACTTTATGTATTTATGTGCAAAGGATATGTTTTCTGAAACCCAATTTGTCAAAGATTAATATACTATATGGTTTTATCAGTAAAGCTGCAAGTTAGTGGAGAGGTTTTTAGACATTTCTTGGAAAGGTACTCTGTGTAGATGACAATATGTTACCACATCATGGTTTCGTATTATACATATTAAAATTGAGTGTTTAAAAAAACTGAGAAACACCCCTGCCCTGATGGCAATGTTGTTTGTAAACTAAAAAAAGTCCTAGGTTATATGGGCTAGACATCATGGGTATGTGGGCTGGATTCTTGTGATGGTTGCAGCAAACCTTTAGTTTACGTAATCAAACTAAAGAGGGTTATTTTGTACTGCAGAAATGCTGAGGCATATTTGAAGGTGCAATCATATGTGAAAATGAAGAAAAAGGTGACTCTGTAAACTAATTGCCTAGGATCACACAATTTGAGACCCGTTTATGGGTCAGGTACATTACAAGTTGAGTAGATTATTTAAGTTACTCTACCTGCAGGTCTAGTAAAAAAAATTTGATTTTTCGAGCCCTGATCGAATGCGAAGACTAAAGAAAAGTACATATTCACAAAATGCAATTGGGTAGTCCCAAATGGGAAGCACAATCCACTAATTCAATGCTTGTACAGGACTCACCCAAAGGGCTGACTCAACCCCCTTTTCGATATTAATGTGTATGTATGTGTGTTGTGTAATATACTGTTTGGGGCGTTCAGTTATGACATAAGGTCATGTCAGACAGTAAGAGCTATCTTGGCTAGACCTGAAAATGCATTCTCCTCCAGTGCTTTAGGATCCAATCTTAGAGGGTATACTGTGACAAATGTTTGAAGGGGGTGGTTAACTTGGCCCCTTTAACCCCTTTCGCTTTGCAAAGACAAGAGCTAAGGTTAAATTCTGTTGTTGATAAAATCAAGAAATCAAGATCAAGCCTACTTTATGGTGGGCACACCTGTCGATAAACCACTGTGTTGTGTATGACAGAGACAATATAATGAATATTCTTGCTTAAAGAAGTTGTGTACATATTCCTTGGTTTACAACTGTTAGAAAAAACAATGACTGTCTGGAAATGACATTGACTGGACAGAAATGTAAGGTACCCCAGACTTAATACTAAGTCATCCAACAGAATAGTGGGAAGCAGTAATAGAGAAAGGTTATTGCAGAATATTATACTATATGTCCTAATACCTCAGTGAAGGAATGGATAATTGACAAACAAACAATGCCAAAGCTGTGATGCTGTAACAAATACCAACACTTGACTCATCTTCTCAAGAAAGGACTCTATGGGGCCTAACAACAAAGGTGAACATACACATGCATATTTACTCACTCGGGTATTTACTACTACATATAGGTGTAAAACAGCACTTTTTTTTGCTATTAACCATAGTTGAATGTATACTTACACTTAGGTGTAGACTTACATGACTTCACCCCTCATATTAGTTGATAGAGCCTCCTCAAAAGGATTTGCTGCTAGCACCTTTGCACACATAGATGGAGATCTTGACTACTGTGGCAGATTTCCCTATGGGAAAGTATTAGGAAAATGATTAAAGGTAAATATTGTTTAAAAGCATCACTAAAATATTTTTATGTAAAATATAATTGTAAATCAATTTTACAAATGTATTTGTAATCTAGAACTCATTAAATAAACCGTTACAGTGCATTCACTTACTGAATTGAATGTGTATTAAATAATTAATTTAAATATATGAATTCGATTTTCAATAGTAATTTTAGTACAAAAATTAAAACAAATGTTTGCCCTCACCAATAGTTTCACTTGTATTTCATATTTACTACATCATATAAAAATATATATCTGTATTTGATTTTAAAACATTTTTATTTTCTAATAAAGGGTTAAAAGTTTAATTTATTTGAATTTAAGGTTTTTTTTAGAATGTAAAATAATGACATAGTTGATAATTATATATCGTTTTTTTAACATTAGTACATAGACATATTAGCATGTTCCTTCTTAAATTCCTACTTAATTTCCCTAACTCCCGCCCTCTCCATATGTTCCCTGATTTTGACCCAGGCAGAGCGTAAATACCATATGGAATTCTGCTCCGTCTGATTTAGTTAGACCGGGCTGGTTTTCCTTCTGTTGGAGAACTGGAACCAATTTTTTTCTAGCCAGTAATTCAAGATGGAAAAATCGCATGGGGCTTTGGCTGCACCAGGGGCCAAACAACTTGTGCTGATTTATTTTCTGAGAATGGGAACATACAATGCTTTCCCCTGCCAGAATTGTAATTTCCCTTCCATTCCCCACTTCCTACAACCTGCCATATTTCCCACTCACCCAGGAGGCTGAGCCATACTTTGTCCAACTGCTAAAAAGCAGGTGATAAATGCAGGGATGACTTAAATTTTTTGCACCCACCAATGACCTTCTCCACGGATTCCCTCAGTACTACCCTCCCCCCCTCATCTCTCGTAGCACCTCTTTCATATACATTTAATTTGTTTTAAAGCACCGTTTGGGGTTGGCTTTACAAATAAGAATGCATTGCCACCCAAACTAAACTTTTTCAACAGTTTTAGGAATAGATAATGAAAGACTGGGTTAAAACATTATATCCTACCCTATAATATGTACTTTGCAGGCAGCTTTTTGGTAACAGTTCATAAGTCACTGTACTATATTAGGATTGTAATTTAATAACTACAAGTAACAAAAAGATCTCTATGACAAAAGCAGTAACCCAGGGAGCTGACCACATAAAATAGGATTCTGTGATCTGCATAGTAAACCTTCTTTCTCCCCTACTTCATGACGAGTCAAACTGCCGCTGGACAAAACTCTAATTACTCTCCACCAGGTACATTAATCACCAGAGTTATCTGGACGTGTTTATTGCTTCCTGAAATCTGTTGGAAACACAGAAAACACTGAAGCAGGTGTTTTAACCCTCATACGTTATTTTTAAACATAGCCGGCCCTGGGTAAATGTAAATGTTAAATCAATGGAATTGGAAATCCTTTGTGGTTTACGACTGAAGAAATGGTTTCACGGCGTAATTACCCTTCCAAAGTGCCTCACTCTGGAAGGTACTGAGACAGATTTATCACAAGATAGCAGTAAATTTGTATGCAGATTTTCGGTTCCCCAGTACTTTCTAACTCATAATCAGGTCCTTAGTAGTGAGTATTTCCTATTTTCCAGCACTCCCTCTTGCCCTTCTACATTTACCATCACAACATGCACCAACGTGTGCAGAGATCTCGGGTGGCCTCTGCACAGAAAATATAAGAGAGATGGAGGTCTGTGGCCGAAGATTTGTGAATACCATTTTGTAGTATGTGAGTACTACAAAATTCAGTTTGTGAATAGGCTCATATATGTTCTGTTCAAATTGAGTTTTCTGACCCAAGTAACTTGTACTTTATGCTGGACATGTATGGATAATCTAAATATGAAATTCTCTATGAAAACTAGCAATCTTGACTTGTTTACGATACAGGGTTTTCTTTAGCTGCCTAATTTACCCTAAAAATGTATTTTAAAGTCCTGAAATACCTTATAGGAAACCCTTAACTAAGAAGTAGCAATCGAGCTTTTCAGTGGCAATATATGGTGGGATCAGTGAAGCACTAGAGATGTATTGATGATTCCAGTTGCAATAAATAGGGCAGCAGCATTCCCGCACAATTAGATGACACTTCACTTTTGGCACTAGCATTTTTCTACAGTCCCCTTCATATATTAAATTGTGCATATGAATGATGAACAAGTGCCACATTAACTAGAAGACTTAACTGTAGCTCTGCACTAAATAATCGTTAATATTTACGAAATGTCAGATCATCTGATTGATATGTGCTCACTGTTATACACTTAGGAAATCTGATTCCTTACTGTGTCATCTACAGCAATTCCATATTTTTTTATGAAACAGTACTAATGTATACTGAGCCCTATTTTAATAGTACGACTTCACGTATTATTGATTTTTATTGTGTGTATCTCCAATATACGTTTCAAAAATAACATAAAAATAAAGTATGAAGTAAACTCATCTTTTGGGCAAAAACAATTCGCCAGCTGACAAGGTGGATCAGTACTAAACCGATTCCAGGGGTCACAGAATCTGCTGTCTCAGACCAGAGCTGAGCTCCTGTTTTTATGTACCACCATTGCGCAAAACCAATTAATTAACCCCAATATTTCTCCGAGATAGAGTTTCATTTTCCGAGCTCAGAAGATTGGAGCGGAGGAAAATGCTTTTTTTTGGTAATGCTTAAGGTCTGCAGTGCACTGTGGGACACAAAACATTGAGGGATCCACATAAGGCACTCCAGTCTGGACTCTACCAGCTGTCTAGTTTTGGAAAAAAAGTTCTTAGGTGTCCCTGGGTGGCAGCCAAGCCTGGGTACAAATGCTACAGCTACTTGTTAATGCCGATGTTTCCACATTGTTTCTTCTTGTATTGCAGGCGCTAGGCCAAGCCACACAAGTGGGGTACCTTTTGTAGCAGATGAAGTGTGGTAGTGCTGGATAGTAGGAATTGTGTGATGTGACCTCCAACTCAATAGGGCTTAGGTTGGAGTGCTCATGATGTGGAGGACATGTCAATAACATCAGAGAATTTAAAGATCTTAGGGGCATATTTATAAGGAACTCGCGCATCTGCTCCGATGCGCCAGTTTCCTTGCGTCACCCTGCGCCCCCACTAACGACACCATGGTAGCTCTGTATTTACATGCTGCACGTTAGCACAATAACATTTAAAATATTTGATGATATTGTGGCGCTTTGTTGGACTAGCACCAAAAATGTTGACACTTGTCCAGCAAAGCTCACGAAGGCCCATAGGAAATAGCCTAGCGTCATTTTAACGCCTGCCCTGGGCAGGTGTTAAAAAATGGCACTAGAATAACACAGTGAAATCTTGTAAATTTCACTGCGTCATTTTTTTGGGACTCCCTGCGGGGGAACGCCCCCCTTGCATACATTATACCTAATGCAGGTATAATGTGGCACAAGGGTTTACAAAGTGGCGCAAAATATGACGCAGGGTGAGGGCATGTTTAGAGCTGCCTTAGCGTTAATAAAAATGAGGCTAAACAGAGCAAGAGGCTTGTAAATATGCCCCTTACTTTTTAGATAGCAATGCTTCAGTAGTGCAGACTAAGCCACCTGTGCAAGCAGGCATGTGATAATATCCAGTGTGTCTGATTCTTTCTCTTGTCACGTTCCCATTCTTCTGGCCCTTCTGGGAATGTCCAAGATAATATTGCGGCATTTAGTTAGGTTTCGAAAAGTGCATAAACAACCATCGCTCCTGATGGATCTAGAATGGCAGGTTAGCGTGTCTTGACAAACTTCAGCTACCAGTACCATCATGATTACTTGTGATAGCTGTGAGAATGGATACTGACCCGCCGACACCCCGTCCCTATATATTTTAATTTTGGACTACCTGGATTTTATATCTTTCTGTTAGTCAGTCTCACTCACTCAGTCTAATTCACGGTAAATTCTGTGAAGCGTTTTGATTTGCTAACTGCAAATATCAACCTTTAAAATAAGGACTGATGAAGAAGAGCTTGGGTGAGCGGTTCTTGGCTGGTTATGCATAAACACAAGTACACACATCAGTGTTAGCTGTGCTGTCTAACTCAGCAGGTTATCTCTACACACATAGCATATAGCAAATACGATCCTGATTAATTTACCAGAGAAGGAGTATGCACTTCTTTATTTTAGAACTTTATTTCTCTACTGTAGTCACATTCAAGGTGAAAGCGGCACCAAAATATTAAATTCACATTGGCTTAATACAGATAAAAAAAATTAAAGCGGTTGTAAGTGTGTTGGAAAATTGATTATTGGTAAGGGCAGGTAGGTACCTACACTTAGCAATAGGCCACTAACCTCCAATAAGGTCCAGTTAGGTCTCAGTAAATTAAACCCAGCTCAACCCTTGGTAGTTTGGCAACGAACGTCAAGGCTTAACTTAGGAGACAGAGGGTGTCATTCTGACCCTGGCGGCCGGTGGCCGCCAGGGCCACCGACCACGGGAGCACCGCCAACAGGCTGGCGGTGCTCCAACGAGCATTCTGACCGCGGCGGTTCAGCCGCGGTCAGAAGCGGAAAGTCAGCGGTCTCCCGCTGACTTTCCGCTGCTCGTTTGAATCCTCCATGGCTGCGGAGCGCGCTCCGCAGCCATGAGGATTCTGACCCCCCCTACCGCCATCCTGTTCATGGCGGGAAAGCCGCCATGAACAGGATGGCGGTAGGGGGGGTCGCGGGGCCCCTGGGGGCCCCTGCCGTGCCCATGCCAATGGCATGGGCACGGCAGGGGCCCCCGTAAGAGGGCCCCGCAAAGTATTTCAGTGTCTGCCTTGCAGACACTGAAATACGCGACGGGTGCCACTGCACCCGTCGCACCTTCCCACTCCGCCGGCTCGATTACGAGCCGGCATCCTCGTGGGAAGGGAGTTTTTCCCTGGGCTGGCGGGCGGTCTTTTGGAGACCGCCCGCCCGCCCAGGGAAAAACTCATAATACCCTCCGCGGTCTTCTGACCGCGGAGCGGTATAATGGGGGCGGAATTCTGGCGGGCGGCCTCCGCCGCCCGCCAGAATCAGAATCACCCCCAGAGTGTAAAGCATTCAAATATCACAAAAAAGTATTTAAATAAAACACAGGAAACAGTTTAAAAATCCAAAACCAATTTATAAAATTAGATTATAGTTTTATCTTTAAAATGACACAAAAACGAATAAAATCGGATAAGGGGAACCGGAGATATTAATTTTTTTAAAGAATTATTGTTTTTTTAGCGCCTAGAAACAAAAAGCGCCAATTGGGTCATCTGGTTGCACCTCGACCGGGGCAAAGTCAAAGTTTCAGTCCGACCGCGATGGAGCCCTGCTCGGCTACAGGCCGCGGGAGGCCTCGGTTAAACATTTACCTTCACACTTAGGGGGTCATTACAACATTGGCGGTAAAAGCCGCTTACCGCCGTGCAGAAGACCGCCAATACACCGCCGCTGCCGCGGAAATCCGCCACAGCTATTATGACCCACATCTCGGAATCCGCCGAAATTCAGACACCCACACAAGTCTGCCACACCAAAGGTCAGTGATAAACTGGCGAGAAAAAAAACCTCCACCGTCACGCCAACAGAAACACACCCATGCTATCACGACCCACGAATCCACGCGGCGGTCTTTCAACCACGGTATTCCATTGGCGGTACACACCGCCGCGCTCAAAATACACACACATCTCCAAAACACCGCCACATTGGACAATTCGAAATACACACACCTGATACACATACACACACCACTCCCACACAATCAAAACTATATAAAACACACATCGACATCACCCACAAACCCCTACAACCAAAACTTTTGACGAAGGCCAGAGAGACTGCACAGCATAGACAACCCCACCACACAGAGGCACACAACACCATCACCCACACAACATCCACACACAAAACATCACACACCACTACACATCACCACACTCATCACCAAATACACCACCGCACACATCACCTACACCACCCCATGGCACGGCAAAGACACCCCAGGTTCTCTGAGGAGGAGCTCAGGGTCATGGTGGAGGAAATCATCCGGGTAGAGCCACAGCTATTTGGAGCACAGGTGCAGCACACCTCCATAGCTAGGAAGATGGAGCTATGGCGAAGAATAGTCGACAGGGTCAACGCAGTGGGACAACACCCAAGAAATCGGGAGGACATCAGGAAGAGGTGGAATGACCTACGGGGGAAGGTGCGTTCCGTGGTCTCAAGACACAACATCGCAGTACAGCGGACTAGCAGCAGACCCCCACCTCCTCCCCCACAACTAACAACATGGGAGGAGCAGGTCTTGACCATTATGCATCCTGAGGGCCTCGGAGGAGTCAATGGAGGAATGGACTCTGGTAGTCAAATCTTAAATATCATATCCCCTACCCTACCTGCATGCTATCACAGACCCCCACCTTCACCCTCTCCCCTATCACTCCAACTCCTCACTAATGTACTAATAACACAAACCACCCATCCCAACACCAAGCCCTGCATGGCACAACAAAGCATGGACACCCCTCACTAAAGCATGCCCACTGCACATACCCATAACACCCCCCCAACCATCATCACACAATCCCCCACACAGGAATGATAGCACCAGGGTACACACTCATCCACCCATTGCACACCATGACACACACACATGCAATAATCATGCTTTTACACCCCTGCAGGACCACTACCCAATGTCACCAGACAGGAGGGTCCAGACATCTCTACCCCACCCACAGAAGAGGCCCACAGTGATGACAGGAGCTCTGGCCAACTGGATCCAGATGCCCAGCCCGGACCATCGTGGGCCTCGGGACAGTCGGTTCCCCTCGCACAGGCACAGCCCACCACAGACCTTCCACCCTCTGGTAACACCAGCACAGCACCCACCCAGCGGGCCCATACCTCTGTCCCCAGGACACGTCAACCAGCTGTGTGCCCACCACTACAGGGAACCCAGGATAACCCACCACCCCAACAACAGGGACCTGGGGGCAGTGGCAGTGGGCACACGGTCCAGGGGACGGAGGCCCAGGAACACAGGGGAACTGGGAGGGCTGCTGTGCGACAGGGGGCGGACAGGCCAAGGGAACCCATTCTCCACGAGGCCCTCTCCTCCATCATGGGAGCATACCACCACTCCCAGGAGACAATGGCTACGGTCCTGGCCAAGTTTCAGGAGACCCAGCGCCTGCAGGAGGAACAGTATTTGGGCTTCAGGGAGGAACTCAGAGCCATCAATTCCACCCTGGGCACCATCGTAGGGGTGCTGAAGGAGATACTGAACACCAGGAGGGACACCGTGGCACTCCAAGGGGCCCCTGACACTAGCATGGACGATGAACTGTCCACCACCTCCGCCGCCGCTAGTGGACAGGAGGCACCGCCACAGGACCACCACACCAGCACCCCACCCCCTGCAGATGGAGACCCACCCTGCAAGCGGTCCCTGAGATCCAGGAACAGGACAGAGCACGATGGCAAGACCCCCGCCAAGAAATGAGACCACCCTGATTCTCATCCCACTGTCCCACTTTGTAAACCTGTCCATATTGGAACTGCCCCAGCTCCACTTCCTATGCCCATATGGGCAGTGCACCTGTGAGACTAATAGACTGGACTCTGCCATGAACATTCCTCCAACATCACCCCTCACCATTTTACCACCCCCCTCCAATATTTAGCACTTCAATAAACACCCTTGAAGCACAAAACAATCTGGAGTCAGTCTGTGATTTTGAAAATGTGTATTAGCAATGACAGTGACAAAATCCGTTCTCAAATGTAATGTCAACATACCTATGTCACACCTCACAAGTCCATGAAGAATGTTATCAGATGACACACGTTGGTAACCACACCTGTGAAACCGTAATGGAAATGTACAACTTAGTTACCATATACTGGTTGAAATTGACAGACAGGATAGAGTTAGAAGTGTGAAAGTACTTGTAGTAGGCACAAATGTGTTCTCACCTGTGTGTCACTGGAAATATTGCTAGATAACTGAGTCCCTGTTGTCAATGTCTTCTTCCTCTGCTTCCTCCTCATCACTGTCCACAGGCTCCACAGCTGCCACAACACCGTCATCTGGACCATCCTCCTGCAGAAAAGGCACCTGGCATTGCAAAGCCAGATTGTGAAGCATACAGCAGGCGATGATGATCTGGCACACCTTCCATGGTGAGTAGAATAGGGAACCACCTGTCATATGGAGGCACCTGAACCTGGCCTTCAGGAGGCCGAAGGTGTGTTCAAACACACTCCTAGTCCGCCCATGGGCCTCATTGTAGCGTTCCTCTGCCCTGGTCCTGAGATTCCTCACTGGGGTCAGTAGCCATCACAGGTTGGTGTAACCAGAGTCACCTAATAGCCACACACGGTGTCTCTGGAGTTGACCCATCACATAAGGGATGCTGCTATTCCGCAGGATGCAGGCGTCATGCACTGAGCCAGGGAAAATAGCATTTACCTGGGAGATGTACTGGTCTGCCAAACATACCATCTGTACATTCATCGAATGATAACTCTTCCGGTTCCTGTTCACCTGTGGGGGGGGGGGGACCAGAGCTACATGGGTCCCATCAATGGCACCTATGATGTTGGGGATATGTCCAAGGGCATAGAAGTCACCTTTAACTGTAGCCAAATCCTCCACCTGAGGGAAAACGATGTAGCTCCTCATGTGTTTCAGCAGGGCAGACAACACTCTGGACAACACGTTGGAAAATGTAGGCTGGGACATCCCTAATGCCATGGCCACTGTTGTTTGAAATGACCCACTTGCAAGGAAATGGAGCACTGATAGCACCTGCACTTGAGGGGGGATCCCTGTGGGATGGCGGATTGCTGACATCAGGTCAGGCTCCAACTGGGTACACAGTTCCTGGATTGTGGCACGGTCAAACCTGTAGGTGATGATTAAATGTCGCTCCTCCATTGTCAACAGGTCCACCAGCGGTCGGTACACCGGATGATTCCGCCATCTCCTCACACGTCCCAGCTGACGGTGCCTAGGAAGGACAACAGCGACCACAGAGTCAAACAACTCAGAGGTATGTACCCACAGTCTATACAGAACACGAAACATAATCCAAAAAATTGTCTGTATGTGTGTTGAGTCCAGGCCTAGGTATGTGTGACGCAGTTGAAAATGAAGCCATGTGGGCCCCTGAAATGGCGTCTGCCTGACCTCTAAACTGGGACAATGGGATTTGAGGTAACTGCGCTGGCATTGTACACCGTCGCGGTAGGCGGCCGAAGACCGCGGCGCAATGCTGCATTGGTTAACATTGGACCCTATGGGTCCCAGGAGCCAATGACGAAGTGCGCCTGCGGTGATGATATGCACCGCCGCGGACGTCACCGCCGTGGACGTGACTGCCATTTTCTATCTGTTGAATCACTCGATACCTGGTCTTCGACAGGAGAGGACTTACACTGCAAGTGCTGCTGTGACCTCGGTCTGGAAGAGACAATGGCTCGTGCGTCTGGGGAAAGGGCCCCTGCCTTCAATGCACAGGAGTTGGAGAAGCTCGTGGACGGGGTCCTCCCCCAGTACACGCTACTCTACGGTCCTCCAGACCAACAGGTGAGTACACAGGGAGCAAGTGGTATGGGCTATGCCTGGGTGGAGAGGGCTGGTTGTAAGAAGGAAGGGGGCAGAGTTCTGTGTGCATGAAGGACTGTGAATGCATGTGCCACATGGCAAGGGTAGGGATGTGGGCCACTCACTTAGACGGTGCAGTTGGTAATGACTTTTCTTCTTCCCCTGTACATGTCATGTTGGTCAGCACCCACCAGAAGAAGGATATTTGGCGTGCCATCGCCAAGGACGTCCGGACCCTGGGGATCCACCAGAGACGGAGCACCCACTGCCGTAAAAGATGAGAGGACATTCGCCGATGAAGCAAGAAGCCGGCAGAGGCTCAGCTGGGGATGGCCTCCCAACGTGGGAGGGGTGCCCATCGCACAATGACCCCCCTGATGTTCAGGATCCTGGCAGTGGCCTACCCTGAGTTGGATGGGCGCTTGAGGGCATCACAGCAGACACAAGAGGGTGAGTACTACATCATTCTGCGGACTTTGCGCTCAGTAAAGGTGTCTGGGTGGGGGAGGAGGGCTGTGGATTTCCCTAGGCCAGGGCGAGTTCCGTAGGCTAGGCCCCTCCGTAATGCAGGCCATGTGGCACTCCACCCCACCTCTGTAGAGTGCCAAGTACAGGTATACATGCCCCTGTGTCATCTATGTGTGCTGATGTCGACCATAGCCATGTAGGCCATATCCCAGGAACTGCATCAGTAGAGCCCAACAGCGCGGCGTAGTGCAGGGGGCTGCTGTGTCTGTATTGTCCGCCAACGGTAGCGGTAAGCCATGCACTCAACCTGTCTTTCTTCTGTCGTCCCCCCCCCCTTTTTGTGCTCTCCCTGTTTTGTGTGCATCAGCATCATCAGGCGGAGGTACAGTGGCACAGAAGCACGAGGGAGCGGCATCCCACATGGCCATGGAGGGCCACACCACGGACTCTGACTACACCAGTGGACGGAGGGCGAGGGGAGCTTCACGGCGGTCACAGGATTAGCAACCAGCGACACAGACTCATCCTCCAATGGGAGCTCCCTTGTGGTGGCGGCAAAATCTGTGTCCCCCACTTCTACAGGTACAGCCGCCACCCCCCCTACCACCACTGCCCTCCCAGCAGCCCCTTAGCCTTCGCCCCGTGCCCGCTCACCCAGGAGGGTGGGCATCACCTTCGCCCCAGGCACCTCAGCCCCTGCCCCTGTCACCTCAGCTGCCCTCAGTGAGGAGGCCATTGACCTCCTCAGGTCACTCACTGTTGGGCAGTCTACCATTTTGAATGCCATCCAGGGTGTAGAAAGGGAATTGCAACACACAAATGCATTTCTGGAGGGCATTCATTCTGGTCAGGCTGCCCTTCATCGAACCCTGCAATCTCTGGCCTCAGCACTGATGGCAGCCTCCCCCCTCCAACTTCCTCCACCCAGACCCAATCCCCTGTACCCCAGCCTATCCCAAGCACACCATCAGACCAGCCTGCACACACCTCAACACACAAGGGAAACTCAGGCAACTATAAGCACCACACATCCCACAGGCACTTACGCAAGCATCACACACATACAGACACACCAACATCCACTGCCTCCACTGTGTCCCCCTCCTTGTCATCTCCCTCCTCCCTCCCAGTGTCCTCTACACTCTCACCTGCATGCACTACCACTACAGCCACTAGGTCCCGCACCAGCACACCCACCACCAAACCCCGCTCACCTGCACTCACCACCCCCACTACCATTTACATGTCCCCTGTGTCCTCTCCCAGTGTGTCTGTGACGCCCCCTCCCAAAGTACACAAATGCAGGCACACACCCACCCAACATCCATCCACCTCACGACAGCCTCCAGCGCATGCACCTGCACCCAAATCAACAAAAGTTACACCTCCTACAACCACCTCCTCTTCCTCCACTCCCAGACCCCCTCCAGCTACCCGTCCCAGTGTTCCTAAGAAACTGTTCCTGAGCAACCTTGACCTCTTTCCCACCCCCCCCCCCCTTCAATTCATAGGTTCCGTACTAGCACCACACCAAAAAATCGCCGGTACCAGTGGTGCCTGTTAGAGGTATGTGGAATGCACCGGCCACCAGGGCAGCCAGTGTGAAACGGAGCCACAGCACAGCCAGTCCCCCCCCCACTGTGAAGCACCAGAAGTTGGACAGTGCCCGGCGGGAGAGGGGGAAGACTCCAGCCGGCAAAGCCGCTCACAAGGGTCCAGGGGGGAGTGTCGACTCAGCTGTGACTCCTCCCAAGGTGGGGAAGGGGCAGAAGAAATCGCCAAAGTCTGGGAAGAGCAGCATGGCGGAGAAGACTGCCATCATCCCCGCTGCCCAGGAGGCAACCGCCAGCCCCATCGTCACTGGCCAGGAGGCCACCGCCAGAGTCAGTGCTCAGGAGGGCCGCCCCATCGCCACTGGCCAGGAGGCCACCACCTGAGTCAGTGCCCAGGAGGGCCCCGGCAGCCCAAGCCCCGCTGGGCAATGAAGGACCACCATGGAAAGCACGGCTGAACAGGGCACAGACCGCCATGGCAAACACCGCTGAACAGGGCAAGCATCACTGAACAGGGCAAAGACCGCCATGGCAAGCACCGCTGAACAGGTCAAGCACCGCTGAACAGGGCAAAGACTGCTGAACAGGTCAGAAACTGCAAACTCAAGCACCGCTGAACAGGGCAAAGACCGCCATGGCAAGCACCGCTGAACAGGGCAAAGACCGCCATGGCAAGCACCGCTGAACAGGGCAAGCACCGCTGAACAGGTCTGAAACTGCAAACTCAAGCACCGCTGAACAGGGCAAAGACCGCCATGGCAAGCACCGCTGAACAGGGCAAGCATCGCTGAACAGGGCAAAGACCGCCATGGCAAGCACCGCTGAACAGGGCAAGCACTGCTGAACAGGGCAAAGACCGCTGAACAGGTCAGAAACTGCAAACTCAAGCACCGCTGAACAGGGCAAAGACCGCCATGGCAAGCACCGCTGAAAAGGGCAAGCACCGCTGAACAGGGTAAAGACCGCCATGGCAAGCACCGCTGAACTGGGCAAGCACCGCTGAAAAGGGCAAAGACCGCTGAACAGGGCAAAGACCACCATGGCAAGCACCGCTGAACAGGGCAAGCACTGCCAACCAACTCAAGCACCGCTAGCCCATGTGCGGCAGGGGCAGTGACGGAACTGGGATCGTCACGGGGAGAGTGATGCACTCTGGGCACCAGTCCCCCTCCAGAACCAGTGGAGAACAGCATCCACTCCATCTGTCCTTACCAGGATGAAGCACTCTGGGCACCAGTCCCCCTCCAGAACCATTGGAGAACAGCAGCCACTCCGTCTGTCCTTACCAGGATGAAGCACTCTGGGCACCAGTCCCCCTCCAGAACCAGTGGAGAACAGCATCCACTCCGTCTGTCCTTACCAGGATGAAGCACTCTGGGCACCAGTCCCCCTCCAGAACCAGTGGAGAACAGCATCCACTCCGTCTGTCCTTGGCAGGATGAAGCACTCTGGGCACCAGTCCCCCTCCAGAACCAGTGGAGAACAGCATCCACTCCGTCTGTCCTTACCAGGATGAAGCACTCTGGGCACCAGTCCCCCTCCAGAACCAGTGGAGACTGTTATCGACTTGAGAGGCTGTGTTTTGCACTCCCCAGGATGGTCCAGTGGGCAACCCACCCACTGTAGAGACTTGAGAGACTGCGGCTTTGCACTCCCCAGGATAAAGCAGTGGGCAAACCACCCACTGTAGAGACTTGAGAGACTGTGGCTTTGCACTCCCCAGGATACATCAATGGGCATGGAGCCCCCTCGTGGATCTGGCTTGGTGCAGTCATCCGGCTGAGGTGCACCCCCTTCCCTTCCCCCTGAGGTGCCTGTTGTATTTCTATCTGATGCCCCAGCAGTGTTCTCTCCATTTTGCTCAGGTATCTGATGTGGGCCTCGCCCATGCATTTTGGGCCTAGTGGTCCACGGACATTGAATGGTAATTATATCTGTAGTTATTTGGTTACTGTATTTTGATATATTACAATGGTTGCACTCATTTCCTTTTGTCTTTGTATTCTTCCGGGGGGCTTGGGGGTTGTTAATGTAATGTTTGGATATGCATTGGTGTGTGTTGTAGTGGGTGAGGGTCGGGTGGGATGGGGGTGTTGCGTGTGTGTGTCCCTGACTTTTGCCTCCCCTATGTCGTAGGTGCAGTACTCACCGTTGTCTTTGGCACCGGCGTTGATGATGGTCGTATAGGAGCAGGAAGACTATCGCAGGGAGTATTTGGAGTTCCGGTTCCATGGTGTCCTCCTTCCTTGTGGAGTGTGTAGAGGTGAGCGTTTTCCCTTTGAAATGGCTGTTTCCACCGTGTTTTTATCCACGGTGAATCCGCCCCGGAAAAGGTGGCGGATTGGTAGGTTGTGATACTGTGGGCGGTACATTGTCCTCCGCCTGTCTGTTGGCAGTGACCACCGCGCTGTTTGTCTGTACCGCCGTGGTGGTCGGAGTGTTAAAGTGGCTGTCTATGTTGGCGGTTTCTGCCCCGGTCATAATTCCCATTTTTTTTCCGCCGGCCTGTTTGCAGTCTTACCGCCGCTTTAACACCGTCCGCCAGGGTTGTAATGACCCCCTTAGTCTCTTTTACGAAGATTTTCTTCAGCGGGAGGAACCTGCCAGTCCAATCTGACCTCCTGGAGCCCTTCTCCGGATACACATCGCGGGAATCCTCGGTGGAGATTTTTACCTTCGGACTTAGTCGTTTTTTCGAGGTGAAAATCCTTCGACCGGGGTAAACCTGGATCTTGATCCGACTTCCCTGGAGCCCTCCTCAGATACGCTGGCTGGGAGGACCCGGTCAACTTTTTACCTTCGTACTTAGTCTCTTTTTTGGAGATTTTCTTTATCGGGATGAACCAGCAAATCAGGCCGGGTTGCGGTTGAGGCAAGCCGGCTAGAGTTGCCGCGGAGGGTCGGTCCCTCTATGGAGCTTTTTTTCAAAACTTCTGCAAACTTCTCCAAACTCCTGGGGCTTCTCCCTGATGTCCTTTTAAGGTTCTTTTGCGGTCCACAGCTCACCCCAAGGGTCCAGAAGTTCTGAGATGGCCTTTGGGGGTGCAGACCACAACTCCCAGAATGCACCTGGCGCAAACTCCTTTTTGACCATTGGGCAGTGGTAAGCTGGTTGATTTCTTCAGGAGTTGGTGCAGGGGACTCTGGTTAGCAATTTTTAACCTGTAGCAAACAGGGAGTCTCTCCTTGAACCAGTTGAAGCCAGGCAAAGTCCTTCTTGTGGTAAAGCCCAAGTGTGCGGCTGGTGCAGTCCTTCTGAGTGCAGGTTCCAGGTGCAGGCCAGGGGTCCAGCAGGGCAGTCCTTCTTCTCCTTTGGTTCTTCCTTATTGGAACCTGATGGGGGATCTGAGGTGTGGGTGCAGGTCTGCCAGTTTTATCCTTGCTCCTGGGTGAAAAGCAGGGGGGTCCTGGTTCTCCAATCAGGTGCAGGGTCCTTCCCCCTGTGATGACCACTTCCTGGGAAGTGTGGCAAAAATCATTCCCAGGAGGCAACATTCTCCAAAAATCCATCATGGCTGAATCTGATTTTTGGAGGTTACATCTGGCTGAGCCCACCCACTGGTATGGCTAAAAATCATAAACACACCCCTCTCCTGCCCTCTCCTAATCTAATCAAGGGGGCACCTAGTTGTCTGGGGTTGCAGGATGTGGGGGTGTTGCTGGTTGCTCCAAATGTCCTTCTCTGCCTTTGAAGACCAGTTTGGCAGCCCTCCCCCTTCCTGCCTCAGCATCTTCTGAGGGGAGATTGCCTCCCACAGGCACATTCCTTTGTGTGAAGCCAGGCCACTTCACACCTCATCAATGCAGCCTGGCCAGGCTGCTAGAGGCTGGCCAATCAGAGCAGAGCAGCAAAAAAATGCAGGGCTGAAACTGGCAACTTTTCAGGTAAAGTTGAAAACTCTTTACTTGAACAAGTTATATCAAATCCAACAACTGGAAGTTGTGGGATTTATTATAACAATTAATTTGATACCAAACTCTTGGTATCCATCATTTAAGGGGACTTTAAAAGTTAAAATAAAGGGGGTGATTCTAACTCTGGCGTGCGGCGGAGGCCGCCCGCCAGAGTTCCCCCCTCCAGAATACCGCACGGCGGTCAGAAGACCGCTGCGGTTATTCTGGGTTTCCCACTGGGCTGGCGGGTGACCGCCAAAAGGCCGCCCGCCAGCCCAGTGGGAAACACCCTTCCCACGAGGAAGCCCGCTCCGAATGGAGCCGGCGGAGTGGGAAGGTGCGACGGGTCGCGAATTTCAGTGTCTGCAAAGCAGACACTGAAATTCTTTGTGGGGCCCTCTTACGGGGGCCCCTGCAGTGCCCATGCCATTGGCATGGGCACTGCAGGGGCCCCCAGGGGCCCCACGACACCCCATACCGCCAACCTGTTCCTGGCAGGATGGCGGTATGGGGTGTCAGAATCCCCATGGCGGCGCAGCAGGCTGCGCCGCCATGGAGGATTCAATAGGGCAGCGGAAAACCGGCGGGAGACCGCCGGTTTTCCTCTTCTGACCGCGGCCAAACCGCCGCGGTCAGAATGCCCTGCGGGGCACCGCCAGCCTGTTGGCGGTGCTCCCGCCAACCCTGGCCCCGGCGGTCCTTGACCGCCGGGGTCAGAATCACCCCCAAAGTCTCCCCATTCTAGCCCATGAAGGCCATTTACTACAATGAGGGAAAAACGAATTTGGCTGTTTTTACCTCACCAGGGCTTATAAAACTATTTTTATAAGGTCCCTGCTAATAGTTACATGGCACCCAGCCCTAGGGGCCCATAGGGCACACATTAGGTAGGGGTCATGTATGTAAAAATAAAGTAGGTTAAGACTTTGGAACTACTTTTAATTCCAAAGTCGAATTTGCATATAACTTTAATTTAAAAGCAGCCAGCAAGGCAGGCCTGCCTTTAAAATGACAGTGGGCACCTCAGCAGTGCACCTATGGGTGCACTACCTATGCTGTGGTCCCTTAACCTACATTCCCTACCATATACTAGGGACTTATCGGTAGGCTAACTTAGCCAATTATAATTAGCCTAATTTGCATATTGATTTTACACAGAGCACAGGCCCTGGGACTGGTTAGCAGTACCCAGGGCGCCATCAGAGTCAGGAAAACACCAGCCAAAAGTGGAAAATGGGGGCAAAAAGTTAGGGGGCCTCTGCAATCAGTCCTGTTTCTCACAAAGTGTAAATATAATACTAATTTGGCCATAATTAAACTTCATTCACTCTGGACTTTTCAGGGTTTTCCTGAGTTAGCCCTTAATATTATTCAGGCTTTAAATTATCCTGCTTGGCCATGTTAGTTACTCTGCAGGTACATTAGAAGGCAGATCAATGCCTCCCCTACACAACAGACCTATGTGGAAGGATTAAGGGCCAGATGTTTCATTATTAAGAAATAGCGATTACCTAAGTGTGATTCGCAATTCCTCATACATGAAGCTCATAGGTCCAGATTTACAAGGCACTAGCACCTCCTTGCACCACACTAGCGTAATTTGTTTATGCTAATGTGGCTCAAGGAGGCAATTTTCACTGCGCCATTTTCACAAAATGGCGTGACCCCTTGCGCCACATAATGCCTGCGCTAGGCATAATGTATGTAAGGGGCGTTCTGGTGTTAGGAGGCCTGAAAGAGTGGTGCAATGAAGTCTACAAGATTTCCCTGTCCCATTTTTGGTGTCATTTATGATGCCTTCTCAAACCAAGCGTTAAAGTGACGCACCCATTTTAATCAATTGGCCTCCTTGACCTTTGCTGCAAACTGCCACAATGGCGTCAAAAATGTTGACGCTATTGGCCTAACGTGTGCCGTCCTGTAAATACGGTGCACCCATGTTGTCAGGTGGGGGAGGAAGTGACGCACAAAAACTAGCGCATCAGCACTGATATGCCTGTTTCTTGTAAACATGCCTCATAGAGTTTCATTTAGCGATTTCTAGTGGATAGCAAATTGACCTACCTCATTAATAATAATTTAAATTTGGTAGGCTGCAATTTACGAATTAGGAAATGCAAAAATCACAGGAATGGCGGTCTGCTGGGATCAGCAGACCCCCATGTCTGTGACTGTTTTTTATTAAAGCAATCTTTTTTTTTAAAGATTCCTTAAAGGAAAACGGGATGCATTTAAAAAAAAAAAAAAAGTTTTCTTTTCACTTTTGTCTGCTCTTAAAAAATATTTCCACAAACATTTGTAAAGGGGAAGGGTTTCTTTGGGACCCTTTCCCATTTGCAAATGGGTTACCACCTACCTGAAGTAGGCAGTAAAAAGGGTATGTTTTTCGACCGCATTTCAGTCATAAAACATTCTTACATACAGCTGCAGTTTGGTATTAGGAAGGGACTCACTGAACACAACTCTTCCTAATTCCGAATCAGTATGCATTTGCAATTCCAAATTGTGATTTGGTAACATATTATCGAATCACAATTTAGAATTCATACACACCAGAATGTATTTTTCCGGTCACAAACGGCCCGCTTCTGCGAATCAGGCTGTTTGCGACCCGAAAAAAGCATGATACATCTGGCCGTAAGTGTTCTAGTAGTGGAAGAGGTTAGGAGAGCTGATTAACTATCAACTCACTGACAACCCTGGCCATACATTTTTCACACCGATAAAGGGAGGGAGGCAGACCTTGGTATCATTCACAATAAGAGCTCTCTGTTGAAGACTGGAGGAATACAACTAGTTTATAGTGGCAGTGTGGTGTGGGGCTAAGATCCAATAGAGAACTGTCTGAAACCAAAGATTAATTCTTCCATCTTGTAGCATCCCATCATGTGAGGAAGTGGACAAGCCAGTTGTCTGCTCCTAAAAAGCGTCAATCACAGAAGGAGGGATGATGTGACATTTAATTATTAAGAGGAAACATCCACCATGTTCTATAGGTCACCACCTATATTTTTTAATTCTTGAACGAGTGAAAAACTTTGAGAAGAAAAGGGAACTGCAGAAAACGACAAATAACAAAAGCAGCCTACGAGCACATGCAGTCACATAGACTGCCTTAACAGTCTTTGACATTTATTTTTCCAGTCAAAAGGACCGCCGAATTCCAAAATAAATTAAGCAGTAGAAGAGCTGCAAGACTCCATGGCACACATGCAGTAGCACGGACTGCTTTCATAGTCTGTGCCATTTAAAGAGAGCCACGTAGAACAAAATGTGAAAGGTAGAAAAAAAATCAGGTCAGAAAAAAATGTAGCACAAAAAAAAGTACGCTGAAGCACGGTGTGAGGAGTGGAAAGTGATGAAGCAGAAAATGAAGGTTTTGATTTATTAACGCATAAACGTAGTGTGGAATAATCATGTGTGACTTTAACCCAACTAATAAAGATTGTACGGGGACAAAATGTGCCCTTAGAGTAGTTTGCCAACATTTATAAGCGTGCTTTATGTAACGTGGTGTATTAGAATTGCACTAATCCGACATAATCATAAACGTGTGCTACGATTAGCTTGTTTGAAATGCTTTAGCTTAGCATTACTTTAGCGGAGGCTTTGGCCTAGTGGCCTGTTCTCACGGTTTAGATGCTCGTATTTTTCCAATGTGCTATTAAACGTGTAATTCTGCTTGAAGCTGTACTTTTCCACAGAAACTGTTCACATGCTTATCTTAAAGTTTCGTGCCAGCCTGGCATATTTTCTCTTTACTTCAAGGTCGACTTGCAGGTGCGGACAATGGAGGCTCTGAAAGTGAGCTAATTGGTAGACAATGTTGCAACTTGCGTACCCATCTCCAAGGATAATGTATGCTTAAGTAAAAGCTTGAGAACTGTCGTTTTTGATTGGACAATTTGAAGCTAACCTATGAACCCTCCAATGGAGACCCTACTGGATTCGAACTGTTGTCTATAAAACCCAGGTGCACGAGAGATCATTACGGCCATTATTGGACATCCCGCCATTTTGCAGACTTCGTAGCTATTATGGCCCACCTTGCTGCGACGCCATTTTGAAAGAGACTTTGATGCTTTCTCTAATAGAGAGAAAGAGACTTTAAATGATTCTTGCCCTAGAGACTTTAACTTTGATCCCTTTGCATGAAGTAGTAGTTTTATTTTGCCGCCGTGAGGCATTTGCCCGTCCACCTTGCCCCTTTGCCCCGTCCCATGCTGATCGAGAAACGGTACCTGTGAGACGAAGACTTCCTTGTATGCTGATCGTAATTGGAAAATATGAAAGGAAATTGTAAAATTGCATTGTGTTTCTTTTAGGTAACCAACTGCTGATTTTGATAAGAGCCCTAGCTAGGAGTTTTTCTAAATTAATGTTGCCAAATTGTTTTTGCATGAAGTCCCACATGCCGATGCTAATTTGAGGTTAGATGAGGATTCCATATGTCGCACGATGCAATTTGAGATCTTGTTATGCTGACTAAATGTACGCAATTAGCTCATTACAGATTATCGTATTAGTGCTTTGCATTGCCATTATCGAATGCCTTGTGATTCAAATGCTACATAGATTACATTTGTTTCGACGTTACGGACAGCTATTAATGTTCATTTATGTTTATCATTTGGTGTTGAGACACATATATATTGTGCTAGCTTTGTTAATATAGGGAAATAAATTCACTAACTTTGCAATAAACTGGTGTGGTTATTCCTGACTGAAAGGTCAGGGTTTCGCCGAAATGTATTCTGGATTAGTTGTTAAGTGTTATGTTGATCAAGGTATTGCCTATGTTCGTTATTGATTATTAATTTCAGGAAATTGATTGATTAAGAGTACAGAGAGTTCCCACTTAGTCAAAAGATTCATCGGCCTAAAGAGCGTCCGAACACAGGTAAATTGTTACTACGGACCGCTCTATCAGTAAATGGTAGCAGAGGACGGTTTCCTCTTTTGGGACCCTGTACTTTTAAAAGTACATGGTGTTGAATTAACGGTTACGCATTTTGAGACCCCACTCGAGAAGTTGAATTAGATTTTTTGGGTGAAACAGATTGACAGAATGATGATGGGCTAGGTCCACCGCGACTTTCCCGGGATCTCGGAGCTTGCGTATGGAGAGAACGGAGGTGTGGAATCAGCGTTGGCAGTACTAGTGATGGTATGAGTGAAGTTAGGGTTTTGCGCTTGCACAGCTTATTGCCGCAGGGTGTGTGAAAAGGGTGCGAGGGATTTTTTCTTTTAAAGGATAGCGGAGGTGCGACTCCGAGTGTAGAAGTAGAGAAGTCGTCGAACTTCATAGAGATAGCGGAGGTGCGGCTCCGAGTGTGAGAGTAGGGAAGTCGTCGAACTTCATGTGCGTGTGGCGCTTTTTGCATTAAAAGGTCCACGTGGTTGTTGTTGTTGAGACGGGCCCTGCGAGGTCAAGAGACTCCGGAGTATGTTGATCCATGTTGTGGTCTGGGCGGTTTAGTAGGTTGATCGGGCGTGGTCAACGAGTTGGTACGTGTGTTAGGGAGTGAAAGAAACTTCGACTTCGGGCTTTGACAAGATTCTAAGTGCACTAGAATAGATCATTGACAAGTTGAGAGTAGGTCTGCAGGTCAGATTTGCTTGCGAACGTGGGGACCGAGAAAGACGGAATAGCGGCCGAGGCTAGTGAAAGGTCCCTAAGGTCCTGAAGCGATTGTGTTACCCTTCCTGTAGTAAACCGACAGATCTGTTTTAGTTTTTGGTAGCTCGCGATACATGCAAGAAGTTGTTACGAGAGGAGGTGAGTGAAGGAAGACTAGCCGCGAGGCTTTGTCAGCCGCAGTGTGTGTGAGTGTGACGTCACTAGGAGCCGCGCTGGGATAGGTTGGTTGTAGAGAAGGGTCGCGCACGGATTGGACGCAGTCCGTGGGGCTCGATTGGAAGGGGAAAGGCAGGCGAAGAGTATTCCGGGAATTAAAGTCACCTATTGATTACAAAATTTGTGGAATAAAAGTGACCTATTAATTGTAAACTTTGTGAAATAAAAGACGAGAAAATGAAATTCCTTAAAGCATTTAGGAGCGCGATGAAGGGGGAGTCTTACATCAAAGCGAGCGTAGGAGAGGAGACGCCGCCCGAGGGCACACCAGCTTACATTGTAATGGAGGAAAAAGGGGTAGCTCCGTGTCTTTGGCTAAAGCAATGGCACAAACTGACAGAAAAACATGGGAGCGTAGCGTTCCCGATACATGGGACATTCAATATAAGGATCCTAGAGAATTTGAGATTCACGATGTATGACATGAAGGTGCCTCCAAGGCCAGCCCAGTTTGAGGCTCTAGCGATCTGGGAATTAATGGCTAGACAGCAACAGAAAAATAAGTTTGAAACAAGGATGAGGAAGGTAGAAAAGACACTAGCGGATGCTAGGTGGGATAATGCGCAGAAGGTGTGGAGGTCAGATGTATTGCAGGGGATAAAATTGTTTCCAGCAATTACTAAGGAAGAAGAGGAGACAGGTAAGAAAGCTACCTGTAAGACAGACAGGAAGTGTTCCAAGGATAGAGAGGACGAGGAAAAATTGAGAAGAGAAGAGGAGTTAGAGGATGAGGAGTTAATAATGCAATTGCTGAACGACCGTCCACCACCTTATGCGGAGAATGGACAAGGTCCAAGTACCAATTCTGCCCCTCCGGCATCGGTATTGAACAGTGAAACTCAGAGTTCAGGAGCGTCATCGGGATCTAAGGACCCGAGTTTACTGTTTACCCCGCAGATACCGCAGGTTAGGAGAATATATCCAGATGTGCCCATGTTGAAACCAGCAGAAAATTATCAACCGCAGATGCCAGGGTACTACAGCAGTGACAATAGTGGAGGAATGGTTCTAGAACAAACCGCAAGGGGAGTACAGAATGGTCACAATCCAACAATGACACAGGCTGAATCAACTCAGTTTATGATGCCTCAAAAGCAGATGCAGGGAGGAAACGCACATGCTCAGATGACGGGGAGTCAGATGGGCATGCCGGCAATGATGACCCATAGTATGGGAATGAACATGCCTCAGAACATGGGAAATGGACAGAACCCAGACGCGATATCACTACCCATTACTGTAGGTCCACCAGTACCTCTGTACAGTCAGCCTAACTGAGGTATGAGCGGTCAGGGATCAATACTGCAGAATGGGACAGAAAGGAGGTGCATAGAGAACACTCCAGGGATAACTCCGATAGCGGCTCAGCCAACTGGACCCGGATCCTTGATGGAGTTTAGTCCCATATGTGCTCAGTCTACACTGGTGAGGTCGAGTCCCCCACTGATAATACCTCTAACATCGAATACTGAAAAGCTGCCGCAACCATCAATGGCAGTCGATGTGAATGCTACACTGATGGGGGTAAATGCGCAACAGCTGACACAGTGGTTCAACAGTTGAAATTCCACACAAAGTTCAGCCAGTGGGAAAGGAGAAGACTATATGAATTGGGTCAGGTTGAACATGGAAGCACAAGAATTGGTGGAAGGGACTATGGGTGTAAATAGGTTAGAGTCCTACACGGAAGAAGAGCTGAGGTATCTATGTCCCAGGATTACGAAGGAAGTGAACAAGGTACATAAGAGCTTGCAGGAAGCAGCTGACAGAAACGGGGTTGACATAGACAAGATGAAACACTTGAGCAGAAGCTACAGGTTGGATTTTGGGACCACAGATTTTGAACACATGAGGTCAGCAGGCATGAAGACACACCTTAGAGAATTGCTACAGAGTGCACAAGTGTGGAGGTGCTTAGACAAGTGGGAAAGCAGATGGGTAAAGAGGAAGGAAAAGAGGAGGGACAGTGCTACAGAGCATAATGAGAAAAGACCACAAAGCAGCGAGACAGTAACCATGTTACCAATGAGGGAGACAGCAGGGGGACAATTAATACATGTACCATGGCACAGAAGTGACATTCAGTCTTTTACGGATGATTTTCCCAAATTGAGAGAGAAACCGATTGAATGGTATCAACAGACTGATAGGTTTGTGAAGCTTGCAAAATGCCTCTGGGAAGACCTGAACACTCTCTTTGAGATTGTGGTTCCGGCAGATTTGTGGGAGGATTGCAAAAGAGCTGTAGGTTGGCCGACAAGTGAACCAGAGAGAGACAGGGAGACGGGTGCACCATCACCCATGGTGATGAGCTTGTACTATAAGGTGATTGAGCATTTGAAGACGAAGGTTGCCGCGAAAAATGTGGATTGGCAGAAGATTGATCGAACTGCCCAAGAGGCAAAAGAATCGATTCATAGTTACTATGAGAGGTTGTTGAAGGCGTTTAAGAACTACAGTGGCACGGAAACAATCGAGGCGAAGGATATGCTACATTTTGTGTTCAGATTTGTGGAAGGGTTGAGCCCAGAGATAAGTCAGATGATAAAGTCGCATTTGATTTGCTGGCAGTCGAAACCGATTGATGAGGTCTTGAATTATGCGAAATACTGTAGCGACGAGATTGAGGTGAAACAGAAAAAGCTGAAAGAGAAGGTGATGATGATGCAACTTAAAGCAGCTCAGACAGGTCTGCAAGGTTTGCAAGGGATGCAAGGGTTCCAACAGCAGGTACCGCAACCGCAGCCGCAGTTGCAGGGAAACATGTCGTTTCAGCCACAGGCCAGAGGCAGAGGCAGAGGAGGTTTTGTGAATAATGGTCCGGATTTAAACACTGTTGTGACGGGTGTGCAGGCAATGAAGAAGGTGATGCCGTGTCACGTGTGCGGAATTGTCGGTCATTGGAAACGCGAGTGCCCGATGGTGGTGCAGGAAGGTGCAGGTGCAGGTGTAGGTGTTGGTCAGCAAAACAATGATGTCAATGCATTTCAGACAATGAGGGGACCGAAAATGAGAGGTCCAAACCCAAATTTTCAGACCGTAAATCAATTGCAGGGATTGCAACCTATGCAGCCGCAGCAGATGCAGATGCCTCGTATGCAGATGACGCAAATGCAGCCAATGCAACAGCAGTTACCCATGGTACCTAATCAGCAAATGCAAATACCCTTGGCACCAATGAGTCAGCAGCAAGTGATGGTTCCTCCACATGTCTCGGGTCAGGTAATGAGTACAAATGGCACCGTACAACAGTTCCCATTACACAGTGAGAGTGGAATAAACAATGTATGGGAGAGTGAGAGCTCAGAAGAAGAAGGAGATTGTGTGCTTGCAGCATCCTTGGAAGTTGATCAAAAGGGTCCGTACGTAGAGGGAAGAGTAATGGGTCATCGTGTCTCATTCTTGGTTGACACAGGAGCCACACGTTCAACTGTTAAGAGCAGTGAAGTACCAAATTTGCCACTCTCAGGGAGGACAGTTCAAGTGGTGGGAGTAGCAAACAGGCACCTGACGAACCCAATAACAGATCCGGTACCAGTCAGCATCAGTAACTATCAAGGGGTGCATCAGTTTGTGATATGTGACTCAAGCCTGATAGCACTGTTAGGGAGAGACCTATTGTGCAAATTGGGTTGTTCGATCATGTGTTCGAACGAAGGAATAACGATACAGACGAGCAGTGATGGGGAAGAAGAGGATAGTGTAGAGGGGGATGAGATGGAAACGGTAGATGAAGAATATCCTCTGATTTGCCTTTTCCCGATGATAACTGAAGAAGATATTCCAGCTGAATTACGGGAGACAGTCGGAAAGGAAGTGTGGGACATGACAGGGAAAGAGGTGGGATTGATGAAAGGAGTGGAACCAGTGAGAGTGACTGTAAAGCCCAATGCAATCTTTCCCCAGACCCCACAATACCACATGGCACAAGATACCCTCATGAAAGTCGCCCAACTCATTGACGAATTTGTAAAACAGGGGGTACTGAAAGAAGTGTTAAGCAGTCCATGTAATTCACCAATAATGGGACTAATAAAGCCAAGTGGAAAGGTCCGACTTGTGCAGGACTTGAGGAAAATAAATGACATCATAGTCAAATGCTGCCCAGTAGTACCGAATCCAGCTGTGATAATGTTTCAAATTCCTTGCGATGCCGAATGGTTCTCGGTCATCGATTTGTCACAAGCATTCTTTTCTGTGCCTCTTCATGAGGACAGCCAATTTCTCTTTTGTTTCAAATTCCTAGACAGAGTGTACAGTTGGTGTCGAATTCCTCAAGGGTTTTCTGAGTCACCGTCAATATTCAATCAGATTCTAAAGAAAGACTTGGAAGCGTTAGAATTGCCATTCGAGTCAACCCTAGTGCAGTACATTGACGACTTACTGGTTGCATCAAAGACAGAAAGCGACTGCACGGCCGATACCATTGCTCTGTTGAACCATTTGGGAAGGAATGGACACAAGGTGTCTCCTTCCAAATTGCAGTTCTGTCAGAAGAAAGTGAAATACTTGGGTCACCAGATAGAGAAGGGGTCACGGAGAATAATGAAGGAGAGAATAACAAGTGTACTTCAAATGAGTCCGCCCAAGACGAGAAAGGAAGTGAGGAAGTTTTTGGGAATGGTGGGCTACTGTCGCCAGTGGATTCCCAACTTCTCGACTCTAGCAAAGCCTTTACTGAAGCTGACCCAGAAGGATGCCTTGGATCAAATTGAGCTGAAAGGAGATGAGATGGATGCTTTTGTTGAACTGAAAGAATGCATGTGCAGGGCTCCAGCTTTAGGTATGCCTGACTACACAAAGCCTTTCACATTGTTTTGCCATGAACGTGATGCATGTTCTTTGTCTGTCTTGACTCAAGCCCATGGTGGCGTAAACAGACCAGTAGCGTATTTTTCAGCTACTTTGGATCCGGTCGCAGCAGCACTCCCAGGGTGTTTGCGCGCCGTAGCAGCAGTTGGTATCAGCCTCACTCAGAGTGAAGGAATAGTGATGGGACACCCAGTAACAGTCATGGTCCCTCACTCAGTTGAGATACTTTTGACCCGCTCCAGAACGCAGCACATGACTGGAGCTAGACTCACAAGATATGAAACGATAATTCTGGGCTCACCGAATGTGCAGCTGAAAAGGTGCACTACGTTGAATCCAGCAACCTTGCTTCCTGGAGAAAATGCTGAAATTGAGAACGCTGAAGACGTCGAGCATGACTGCCTTCAGGTGACTGAATTTTGCACAAAACCTCGACCGGACATTAAAGATACTAAACTTGATGAAAATGACCAAATTCTTTTTGTTGATGGTTCATGTCTAAGAGACGGGATGGGGATTTTGAAAGCAGGATACGCTGTATGTACTGTAACAGGTGTCTTGGAAGCGGGATGGCTCCAAGGAGTCTATTCTGCACAAGTAGCAGAACTTGTAGCCCTTACCAGAGCATGTCAACTGTCTGCATTGATGAAAGTCACCATTTACACTGATAGTCAATATGGGTTTGGGATTGTGCATGACTTTGGACAACTATGGTCACAGAGAGGTTTCCTGACTTCTTCAGGATCCCCAGTGAAGAACGGGGAAAGGATAAGGGAATTGTTACATGCCATTCAAGTGCCAGCTGAAGTTGCAGTGGTAAAGTGCAGTGCTCACACGAAAGGACAGGACTATGTTTCTCTGGGAAATGCATATGCGGATCAAGTCGCAAGATTTTGTGCCTTGAACTGTATATTACTCAGAGATGAATGGAATTCAATAAGTGAGCCAGAACTCGAACCAGCTGAAGCATTTGCCTTGAAGGTCGTAGATACAATAGAGGAACTAAAAGCACTACAGAATAATGTCAGGGAGGATGAAAGAGATTCCTGGATTAAATCACAGTGTATAAAGAGACCAGACGAGTTATGGGTTTCAAATGAGGGAAAATTTGTTTTGCCAAACAGTCTCTTATCACAGCTTGCGCGGTTCTATCATGGGCAAGCTCACCTAGGGAGAGATGCCATGATAAGATTGTTCAAAACTGATTGGTTTAACCCCAGATTTCGTCAAGCTGCAGAAGCAGTTTGCCATCGATGTGTCACTTGCCAGCAGATGAACCCAGGAAAGGGAACGGTTGTGAACGCGAGTCACATTGGTAGGGCAAGCGGGCCTTTTAGTCGTATGCAGATGGACTTCATTGAGATGCCTGTGCATGGAGGTCTGAAATATGTGTTGGTGATTGTGTGCATTTTTAGTCACTGGATTGAGGCATACCCCACACGTAGAAATGACAGCCTTACAGTTGCCAAGCTATTGTTGAGGGAGTTAATACCACGTTTCGGATTCCCGATCTCTTTAGAATCAGATAGGGGAAGTCACTTCAATAACGAGGTGATAAAGTTACTTTGCGAGGCGCTGAACATTGAGCAGAAACTGCATTGTAGCTATCGCCCTGAAGCATCAGGACTGGTGGAGCAGATGAATGGTACACTGAAATCAAGAATGGCGAAAATATGTGCATCGACAAATTTGAAATGGCCTGACGCATTACCCTTAGTGCTAATGTCAATGAGAAACACCCCTGATAGAAAGACTGGATTGTCTCCGCACGAAATTCTCATGGGCAGGGCTATGAGACTTCCTGCAGTTCCCGCAAACGCGCTTTTGAATATTACAGATGATATGGTGTTAGACTACTGCAAAGGTCTGGCTGATGTGGTTCGCTCTTTCTCTCACCAGGTGGAAGCAACCACCTTGCCACCGATCCAAGGTCCAGGACACGCACTGAAAGCAGGTGACTGGGTCGTGGTAAAGAAGCACGTGAGAAAGTCGTGTCTGGAACCCCGTTGGAAAGGCCCTTTCCAAGTGATCCTGACGACAACTACCGCTGTGAAGTGTGCGGGGGTTCCCAACTGGATTCACGCCAGTCACACAAAGAAGGTGTTGTGTCCCACAGATGAGGAAGTTGAAGCGCTGAAACTGCCAGTGCCTGATAAAACAGTGCTGAGACAGAACAAAACCGAACTGAAAACGGACAGGCAGAAGCAGGAGAGAGAGAGATATTATTGGAGAACGAAGAGTCCGACTCACTTGGGGAAGACCAAGGAGAAAGTTCAGACAGCGACGGAGAAGCTGAAGGTGACAAAGAGCCTGAAGCAGCTGAGGGTAGCGAAAAGCCTGAAGCAGCCGAAGGTGACAAAGAACCTGAAGCAGCTGAAAGGGATACAGAGCCTGACGAAAGTAACGGTGAGGAAGGGCTCGAAAAAGGTGAAAAGGCAGGAGAGCCTGATCAGAAGAGGGCTTTCCCAGAAACAGACGATACAGAAAAAGAAAAGGAGAACGTGATCGATTCCCCAGAGGGAGGGGACAAGGCAGAACAGAACGAAAAAGTTCAAACCTCTACAGAAAAGGTCGCAGGTCCATCAAATGGGCATGGTGAAAAGAGGAGACTAAGTATATCACCAGTAAAACAAAGGTCTGGAGAAGGTTTGAACGACGGAGAAAGGCCAAAAGTAAAAGAGAAAAGAAAAGAAGTGTCTGTTGTGGTACCAACCTCGAGTGAAGAAAAAGACTTGACAAAAGAGGAAAGTACCAGCGAGGCAGAATCGAAAAGAGAAGCAAAATTGAAAAGGAAAAGGATACCGAACAGAAGGTATTCCGGTCCTGAATGGGCATATGCAGTCAATGACGATTGGACTGACGAGTTTGTATCTCTAAGCATCGAGAACGAAGAAGAGGAAGAGATACCAATAGAAAAGAAAAGTTTTATGGACAGTGTTGATTGAAAGGGTGATAAATGATATTGCTTGCTACAATCTAAAGTGATAAAACCAGCTGAGACATTGCTAAACCGGATGAGACATTTGCTAAACAGATAAAGACTGAGTTATTGCCGAATTGAGACAAATGCTGCTAACCGATAAGTGACTTGGCCTTTGGAGAAGACGGTGTGAACATTGCGCTCGCTCAGCTTTGTAACTGAATTGCTAAATAAGTTTCATTTATAAGTGCTTCTAGCTCTCTGATTCTATACAGATCATGACGCAAAACAATAGAAAGAAATATTGTAAATGTGTGTGTATAGGCTTGGTAATTACATGTGTACTAATAGTAATGGCAATTGTGCTTGGAATACGTGGTAAAACTGAGAATGAGAGAATTGAGGCTTCTACTTTTGCTCCTGTTACTGTCACTGAACTAACCGCATTGAAAAGGCTAGCACTGGATGAGAGACTCTTGCATGATAGGAAAGAGCTTTCGTATAATGTTTTCTATCGCTTACTAACAGAATATGTTGAGACAATGGATGCGAAAGATTGTTATGTGTGTACCCAGATACCGACATCAGTGAAGGAAGGGGTGACATATCACCACATGCCTCTTACATACGGGATTACATGTAGTATAGTAATGTCTAGGTTTTATGGTCAAACTAACATACAGTATTTTTACTCAAATTATGATGTTACCTTTGCTTATGTTCCTATAATAGCGCAGCTAAGCCAGATTGCTAAAGATTGGGATGCTAAAATTATGAGAGAATTTTTCGAGCCAATGCAACCTTTTGAAACGGCTCACGCTCATAGGGAAAATCTTACCTGCTCGCTCTCTGCAGTAGAAATAAGCTTTTTGGATCGCACAGATGATAGAAGGGCTCAAATGAAGGCGAAATTAGAAAAGGAGTTACATAAGAGGACTTCAGTAGATAATTATGATTTTGCTGCAATAAAGACACAAGGGAAAATTGCTTTAGATGCTTGGCATGTAGGGAAGTTTTGTATATATCGAGGTGAATCTTATTATGACAACATTTTTGTAGGAGCGAGTGAGTGTAAACACACGTTTATCTTTAAGGCCAAATGGACATTCATGATGGACGGACTTGACCCTGTCATTCCAGGTGTATATTACATTTGTGGGTATAATGCCTATTATCGTCTTCCAAAGGGATGGTGGGGGAGATGTTATTTGGGTATAGTGTTCCCAAAGGTTTATCAACTGGATGACCTATCGATGATTCAAAAGACATCTGGATCCCATCGTATCCAGAAAAAAGAGACCGCAGCTGCTGTGGTAGGTGATATATTTGGAGCCATGATTCCTTCGTTGGGAGTTGTGCTGAATTCCATCAAAATAAGAAAGTTGTCTACTATAGTGGATAACATGTTGACAAAGTTTTCAGGTGCTATAATCCTGATAGATGCTGAACTTGCAGCGGAAAGAGCTATGACTCTTCAAAATAGGCTTGCTTTAGACATTCTTTTAGCAAAGGATGGTGGTGTTTGCAAAATGCTTGGTGCACGACACTGTTGTACCTATATACCTGACAATAGTGTGAAAATTAAAACTATGCTTGCTAATCTAACAAAAGAAAGTGCAGATTTGAAGGAACTGAAAGAACCAGGAGTGTGGGAGAAGGTTGGAAAAGGACTTGCTTCAGTGGGACATTGGATTGGGGGAGTTTGGAATGGAATATTGCTAAAAATAATAGAGGGAATTTTAATAGTGATAATTTGTGTATTTGGAATTTGGGGAATAAAAAGGGGAATAATAATGATTATGGAAAGAATAAAAAGAAGAAAGGAGGAGAAAATTATGAAAAGAATGGCAGAAGAATACAAAGCGCAAACTAGGGGAACTAAAAGGAAAAGAGAACTGACAGAATTTTAATGGAATAAAATTTGTGGGCTTAATTTGTGTGATGACAAGTAGTCATCAGAGGAGGGATTGATGAAGCAGAAAATGAAGGTTTTGATTTATTAACGCATAAACGTAGTGTGGAATAATCATGTGTGACTTTAACCCAACTAATAAAGATTGTACGGGGACAAAATGTGCCCTTAGAGTAGTTTGCCAACATTTATAAGCGTGCTTTATGTAACGTGGTGTATTAGAATTGCACTAATCCGACATAATCATAAACGTGTGCTACGATTAGCTTGTTTGAAATGCTTTAGCTTAGCATTACTTTAGCGGAGGCTTTGGCCTAGTGGCCTGGTCTCACGGTTTAGATGCTCGTATTTTTCCAATGTGCTATTAAACGTGTAATTCTGCTTGAAGCTGTACTTTTCCACAGAAACTGTTCACATGCTTATCTTAAAGTTTCGTGCCAGCCTGGCATATTTTCTCTTTACTTCAAGGTCGACTTGCAGGTGCGGACAATGGAGGCTCTGAAAGTGAGCTAATTGGTAGACAATGTTGCAACTTGCGTACCCATCTCCAAGGATAATGTATGCTTAAGTAAAAGCTTGAGAACTGTCGTTTTTGATTGGACAATTTGAAGCTAACCTATGAACCCTCCAATGGAGACCCTACTGGATTCGAACTGTTGTCTATAAAACCCAGGTGCACGAGAGATCATTACGGCCATTATTGGACATCCCGCCATTTTGCAGACTTCGTAGCTATTATGGCCCACCTTGCTGCGACGCCATTTTGAAAGAGACTTTGATGCTTTCTCTAATAGAGAGAAAGAGACTTTAAATGATTCTTGCCCTAGAGACTTTAACTTTGATCCCTTTGCATGAAGTAGTAGTTTTATTTTGCCGCCGTGAGGCATTTGCCCGTCCACCTTGCCCCTTTGCCCCGTCCCATGCTGATCGAGAAACGGTACCTGTGAGACGAAGACTTCCTTGTATGCTGATCGTAATTGGTAAATATGAAAGGAAATTGTAAAATTGCATTGTGTTTCTTTTAGGTAACCAACTGCTGATTTTGATAAGAGCCCTAGCTAGGAGTTTTTCTAAATTAATGTTGCCAAATTGTTTTTGCATGAAGTCCCACATGCCGATGCTAATTTGAGGTTAGATGAGGATTCCATATGTCGCACGATGCAATTTGAGATCTTGTTATGCTGACTAAATGTACGCAATTAGCTCATTACAGATTATCGTATTAGTGCTTTGCATTGCCATTATCGAATGCCTTGTGATTCAAATGCTACATAGATTACATTTGTTTCGACGTTACGGACAGCTATTAATGTTCATTTATGTTTATCATTTGGTGTTGAGACACATATATATTGTGCTAGCTTTGTTAATATAGGGAAATAAATTCACTAACTTTGCAATAAACTGGTGTGGTTATTCCTGACTGAAAGGTCAGGGTTTCGCCGAAATGTATTCTGGATTAGTTGTTAAGTGTTATGTTGATCAAGGTATTGCCTATGTTCGTTATTGATTATTAATTTCAGGAAATTGATTGATTAAGAGTACAGAGAGTTCCCACTTAGTCAAAAGATTCATCGGCCTAAAGAGCGTCCGAACACAGGTAAATTGTTACTACGGACCGCTCTATCAAAAGAACAAATTAAATTAAATAAATTAGTACTCTGTCCGTGCTTCGGAAAAATAAAAGGCAGTGATGTGAGGCTTATAGTGGCCAATTAAGAATCAGCTAGAAAGACTGACAATCAAGTCTGCAAACAGAAAGTAATTGGCGGGCTCCAAGTCCTTTACTTTATAAAATATCCATGGCAGAAACAGCGCATGTACTATATTAGGCCAGACCTAAACAGACTTTGTCAATGAGTAATTCCTCTACCTGGCTATTACACAACAGCCACAGATGTACTGCTCCTGGTCCCAAAGTAATAATATTAGTAATGTCTTCTAAAACGCAGCATGATTTATCACCCAGATATCAATTTTAAATATATTTTGGAAATTCAACCAATTGTCTCCAGACCTCAGCTTAAGAGTTCTAAAAATGCAAGCATTTTCATCTTAAATACACCTATTTCAATTTTGATATACATATATTAATTCAACTAAGGAAAAGCTTCTAGTTTAGTAAACTGGGCTGCACACAGCCGAACTACCTTCAGGCAGCTGGTAAGATACCAGTAAGTCACGAGCTATTCATTAAGGCTGCATGAAATATTCACACCCACATGAAAAAACACATAGCATACGGTTATATCTCTTCTAGAATTCCATACCTCTAGAAATGACACCGAGATTTCATAGACTGGGAACAAGCTAGGCAAATGGAATTCTTAAATATCGGCATGTGGGCCATGAATATTGTCAGGTTATGCAACTTCACAAGAAATTGTGTGTACAAGTGTACACAGAACCGGTTGGAGATGTATCAAGAACAAGGCACAATTTAGTTACAGGTCTCGAGGGGGCACACAATACTGCGACCCTGAGCGAAGAAGCAAACCTGAATGCTTTCTTCCTGTCAGAGCCAGCTGATGGCCATCTTAAGACTTGGATGCCCTATATGATCAGGATTAGGTCAAAGAGAGGCTTCAGAGTCCTAGCAGTTTGCCCGACAGTTGAGAAGTCGGGAATCGGGAAATAATCAAAAACAATTAACACTTCAAGTCCCAGGAACATCTGCACATAGGAAGTGGGGAGAGTTTAAGGGTACCTAGAGGCAATGGAGAATAGGTTGGAGGAGAGCTACGCCACTAACATTGAAACACACTCACTCCCTGGTTAAATCCTAAACTTCTGAGGCCTGTTAGGCAGAGTGATTCATAAGCCCCCGGTCATTGTGCAGAAGGTGCCTGGCAACTCTTCTGCTTCGTGTTTTGAGGCTTTGTCACTGTATTCGACCCCTGCTCCTTTGTTGTTTTATCCCTGCCCAGTTCCCTCGTGTAGAGGGGTGAGGCAGGATTGTTCCACTGATTGTTGAGTACTCCTTCGCCTTTTTGTTCTTCACGATGTGGCGTCCTAAGGTTTGGCACCAGTATTCAGGTCGGTGTTTGACATAGGGCATATGCACTCCTATTCAGATGTGTTTATTTCCCTATTGCAGCAGGTGCAGTGGCACCAGTTCCGGGGTGTGAGAGGCCACTGCCCCCCATTTATGACAGTCTTTTACTATCCAACCAGGGTTGAGGTGGACGTATTTAAGTGACTACACAGAGCTTAGTGTATCTTTGATCGTCACCTTATTATAACACTGTAATGACGTAGTGCTAAATGCAACAAATTCCGGGCTTTCCGATTACCGGTCCACACTACTTTTATTTTTGTTTCTATTTAGAGACTTTTTTGATTCCCTGTGAACTGGGGGGGTTCGGTCTCACCACGCCGAACTCCATCTTGCACAAGTGCAGCTTGCCCCTTATGAACTTTCTATTTTAGTTTCAGAAACCAAACTGATACGTGACAGAACCTGCTCCTTTCTTTTGTGTACCCTGTTTTAATCAGTTAATAGAGACATCCAACACCCCTTGGCCCAGACCAGGATGGTTAAGCGCTCACGCACATTCAGAAAGGTAAGCATGGGTCACCTCCTCCGAGACAGCAGACAAAGCATTCACGAGGCTTCCACTGCTCCGGGAAGGGATCGATTCCAGGCGGGCGCCGTTGTGACATGGATATCGTCAGTGTACCTGTTACTCTTAAACCATGACATCAGCGGCAGGGCCCAGAATACCTTGTGCAGGCCCGAGTCCGTGCCCGTGCCCATTCACAGAGGCACAGTGCGTCGAAGTGGCATCCACTCTTGCTGTGCGCGAGCGAGTCTTCCCTATTGTTATAGAAGTGGGTATTGATCACCTATTCTGAGGCCTGCTATTATTTACTGGCGGGTTGTCAAGCGCTCCTCGCTCCCCTCAGCCGTGCTGCATCCCTAAATACATTGGCTCTCGTTCAGCCTTTTTGTTCGGTGCACCTGACGCCTCTCGCATCCACTTGTGGTTCAAATTAAGGGCTGATTGAGCATTGTCCTTTGTAAGGCAGGAGAGAAAGAGAAGACGGACAACTTGCTAAGTGGGACGTCAGGAAGTTGGAACCCAGAAAGAGTGTCTCGGCAGACCTTGGTAGCCTTGCCTCAGATTGTCTTCTAGGTGTCTGGAAAAATCTGGCTGCTGGCTGCGATTGTGAAGGGATTTTGATCTTGAGCCATCATGTTGCAACAGATCCTCCGAGATATGTACATTGACCCCGACCTCCTGGCCGAGTTAAACGAGGAGCAGAAGCAGATCCTTTTCTACAAAATGCGTGAGGAACAGCTGAGGCGCTGGTATGAGTGGGACCGGAGCGTGGAGAAGAAGGAGTCTAATATGAAAATCAAGGCCAAGTTCGAACACAGTAAGGACTGTATAAGAACTGGAACGCGCTTGTGCATTTCCTATTGTGCGCATGTATGTGTGTTTATGTGCATCTGGGTAAGGATCTTCAGTCAACCTGAGTAGACCCTACAGGCGAGAGAGGTCTTTGATTCATTGTGACACACATCCCTCCAATTTACAGATCTCTGAGATTTCCCACCTAAGTGGATTTACACAAACCACCTCATTAGATGTTATGGATCACGGTAAGCTTCTGTTATGACAGTGCTGATGCGTATGAGCTGGTGTCATGAATGTCACCAGGAGAGAGGGGCATGGTGGGTTTCTGGCACTTCTATCTGTGGGTGACCTGCTCCACAGGTGCATCTTCACTTATAAAAATCAAACTGAGACGTCAGATAGTCTCTGTCATAGGAAAGGATGGCTAAGTGGGGGATGGGGGAGCTTAGGTTAAGGATTTACCAATAGTCAATCCTCATTATCACTTGTCGAACTTGGACATGAGAGGATTGTTGTTATTGTGCATTAATAAATGTGGTACTATGCAAGGACATATGTTCACACTGAAAACCGTGCTTGTTGACTGAGGAATTAAGGTCGATTTAAGATGAGTGGGAATGCAAGAGCTAAGGCTAAAATCTTACCATAAATTATTAATCTGAGGTGTTTTAAGTTGTGACATATTTGCTATTACATCGCCATCAATCATATCCCACCTGAACTTCATTTTTTTCAGGAAATTCATTATTGTAGCTGTAGATGTCTTTGTTTGCTGCATGCCTTAATCCAGAGTGGAGGAGAGTGATATATTTATTTCCCTCTTGCAATGTTTTAACCTGTGCTTACCAATCTGCATTAGGGGCCATATGCTTACCTGTCTGGGTCAAGGGTGGGTGTGCCTTCTTTTTTCTCTGCCACAGCCTTGCCCAAGGATCAGGGTTGCATATGTTCTCCTCATTCAACTTACTTATTCATGGGGCATGCATTTTTACCCCATGTTCGTCTTACCCAAGGACTGGGAATTTGTGTTCCCCTCACCTTTCCAAAAGGCAAAGAGAATCTTTGTTATCACCCGAACCCCTCTGTTTTTCATTTTGTAAACTCCCACCTTCTGCAATGATAGGAATTTATTTGATTCAATTGCCCCATCCTTTACAACTACCGTTGATTAAGGCAGTTGTGTTGTTATCCATTCTTCCTTCTCTGCTTGCCAAAAGACAGGGATGGTATGTGCCTCCTGTTTGCCCCATGGGTAATGGGCGTGTTTCTCTTCCCACACACCTTCCCAACTTGCCCAAGGGCAAGGGATTGTTTTTTACTTTTTTTGTTTTAAGACTCCTGATATTCGGAAATATTCTAAAAAAACATATTAATTCAACATAAATCTTGGCTGTATGCACGAGGGAAACTATTCATTGTGGTTCTAGATTCACCCTATAGCCTTTGGTGGTACTAGAGTCTTAAAATGTCCTACCTTGCATAAGGGTATTGATAAATGACCATGTGACCTGCAGGATGGCAGGGAGGCATTCGAGGCATTACTCAGACTGTCTTACCCAAGAAGGGAGGGTGTAGATCCACTCCACTCTCCCACCCTGGCAAATCGAAAGTTTTATTTTTAATGTTTGCAGATGTCTCCAGAAGAGCAAAATAATTGGCAGATGATTATTTTCTTTGTATTAACGTCTCACCTTTCAAGAACTGAGAGGAGCTTTCGTTTGATAAAATGTTCCCAACTTGCAGAATATTAGTGAGGTATATTTGTTATTGACTCCATATGCATCAAGATAAAAAAGAGAGAGGGGTCTCAGAAGTGATACTTCCCAATTTACATCTCATGGGGTTCTTTGCTTCTTGAAACAGGAAGAATCGCTGAACAGATGTACACCAAACTTGGCATGTAAGTACAGCTTTGCTTAAGGAAGTACCTTCGATGGTGTAACACCATTCAATAGTTTTCTAGAAACTAGCACCTAAAATATGCTCTGAATGGGCCTGGGCAGAATTTAAAGTACACCGGCGTAATTAATGTAATTTCTCATTGTGGATGATACTAAAAATTCCTGCCATTATGGATCCTCGCATAGTTAAATATTTGCAGAAAATACATGGGAACGTCACAACAAGAGCTGTTATTGTTCGGGATGCTTTGTTTAAATGCATCTCTATTCAATGAACTGATGTGACTATTACACAGTAAAATATAATGGAAATGAGGGATTTGCATTTCACGTAATTATGTGTAATATTGTTTAATTCTGGTGAAAGTTTGCACACCTATGCAAAGTTTGCCAACTCTAGTCATGATTTGGGCATGAAAAGGTCAAATGATAGAGTTTTCCTGACAGTTAATGTGCAGATCTATCAGAAATTTGTGAATCTCATAAACAAAATAAAGCCACACAATGGCACTAGGGAGCCTTTGCTTCAATCATCCATTGCAGATTCACGAATCCAGCTGTGGACTTGTGAATCCAACTTGCTCTAATTCACTGTTAATCGAGAAACATTTCCCTTACAGCCCCCATACCCAGCACTGTGTATTGAACAAGATGTTGAGAAAAACCGAAACAAAAAATGCATACTAGCGCAGGCTAAGTCTACTCTGATCCCCTGACACATGTGGAGGTGGCTCAAAGGGATCCCGTGGAATAAAAGTTAAACGCTGAAACAATTATTTTTATCACAGGATTCACAAATCCTGTATCAGATTCACACATTCTACTCCTTCCCTGGGTTCAGCAGGCTTTTCTTGGGGTCTTTAGGTTCACAAATCATGCACAGAATTTGTTAATGTTAAAGAAAACTAAAACAAAAGAGAATTTGGTGCATGCAGCTATGCTTCGCCACTGTGTAGTGGAGGTTGGCTACCTTTCAGAGGTTACATTGATGTTATCAATGGTGTCATAGAACATGTCATGAGTGATGTAATATGTGAAGTAATTAGCAGTGTACAGTGAAGGTGTGAATAACAAGTAGCAGGGTACCAACCAAACATTTTAAAACATTTTGTAGAGGGTTTGACATATATGTTGATTAATGTCATGAGAATAGCAGTGTAATTATGAAAGCTTCTTTTTACAAACACTGAAAGAAAGATGAAATGTTGTGTTCAACCTTTTAATTTGTTTAGGGAAGTTAAATATTATACAAATGAACTCAGCACTGTGAATGACTGCAAATAGTTTGCATGTACACCTCTTCTCTGTGAATTACAAGCTTTGATACCATTGACAAACATTTCAAACATTCAATAAGAAGACATATGTATTCCATAAATGTGCTTATGTATATATATAAATATGTATATATATATTTATATTTATATATATATATTTAATCACACATGACATCACTGATGGCATCTCAAGTAACATGGCTGAAGAGATCATATGACATCATCAGTAACATCCTTCACACCATGGTATGGACAAACGTAATGTATGATGCACAATATGTACACATCAAGCCAGCACAAGAAATCTTTAAGAACACTCATTATACATGTATGAACGGCAAAATACATTGACACTGTGTTATGCACCATTGTATGTGTTTTTCTGTTGTTACCGGAGTCATGTAGTTGTATATAGCCTGTTTTAGCATGTATTACTCGCTAAGCCATGGGGAGAGTGTCATGATGGAGGTAAACTAACCATGAACTTTCACATAAAAGACACATTGAGCATACTGATTGAAAGCTAGGAAAGTTTGCATTTAGTGTGACCTGGAAGCATTATATAGAGTACAGAGTGTCTGTAACTGAAGGTTATGGCAATTTGGTGTTTAGTGTCTTTAAATCAGTGGGATGTTTGGGAAGGCAAGAGTGTTAGTTAACCACATAGATTGAGGGACGGGTATGGGTGCAAGGAAAAATAATGCATGCCATCAATGTAAAGCACAGTGTATGATTGTTAACACTATACTTTCACATATGGTAATACTAGATAATGGTGTGAGAGGATACATCATCTTAAATTGTGGCTTCAAAAACGTTTTTTATCAAATATGCAATTCTATAATTGGGTGATGAATTTGTGAAATTATGCATGCCCACAACAATGATGGCAGTAATGAAGTCAGTCAAGATGCCAACAATGATGTAATTTGAGATATCATCAGTGATGTCATGTTTGAGTTCATGAGCAGGCCATATCAGGGCCATGAGTTACGGTCTGCATAGCTCTCCATAACTTGGCAATTTTAGTTATTTTTGTATTGGTCTTAACCATAACTTTGCTTCAACTGTTTTATCCATGGCATTTTTGAGTTTTTTCTTATGCATATGCTAATGTCTTATAAGCAAAAAACCCATGCCTTCCCTACAAAAAGACACAGTTTACATGTTTTATATGCTAACTGTACTATCCAGTAGCCATTGTACCAGCTTTGCACAACTAATAGCCGTGCTAAGCAGGCTCTGGTCACAGGGCCTGGATTAGCACCTGGACTAGTACCAGCCTCTGGCCTATGTCCCAGACACGTACTAGCCCCTGGGTCTATAGTGCTTAATATCTTGAGACCCTCACGGGTGAGTAGTGCGCTTTACAAATGCACACTCTCTTTGCCATGCATGTGGGAATGATATTATTTTTTCATATTTTTCCCAAAAATTGCACTTTAAAAAACCTGCAGATATGCCCCCTATTTCCATTTCTATAATCACAGGACTTGAATTTAGAGCCAAACACCCGTTTCAAAATACATCCTGCATAAGATCACAGGATGCTTTCCAAGTTCATCTCCTGTCATGTTTGCTATCAGGACACAGGCTTCAGTGCTTGACATCTTGTAATGATCGCTGCAGAAAACTAAAGCAATGAAAAACTGTTGTTTTAATTTGACGGATTCCTCAATCCCTTGAGTATCCACTTATCCTGCAAACAGGGATCCTTTTTCATTTGATTCGTCTACATGTAAAATGTATTATTTTTGAAGTATTTGAGGATTAGGATCCACGTGTAGCCTGGGGGTAAAATGTCAAAATAGACAGGGGTCTTCGTCAGATGAACCCTTTAAAGACTGCTTGAGTTCGTTTTTTTAATGAGAATGTCCTAAACATTTCTGAATTGATTTACACCGAATTATAAAAGCCACTGATCGGAGTGAATTTCTAGTTTCATGCTAAGTGTAGTGAAATGCTAAACATCATGTCTTACTGCATCAGAGAGCGACAATCCCCATGATACTTAACATTCGAAATGACAACTTTTTTGATCACCCTTTTAAACACCCCCTTTATCTGAGGAATCTGCATGAAACTCAACATGCCAAAACACAGCCACCTATACTATTTGTTTGCAGACTTTCGCAGCCCTGCCAAGTACCACGCGTCAAGTGTTAGACTAACGCATTTTAATGTGGTGGTTTGCATCCTCACATTAAAATGCATTATCACGCACCTTTAGCGCCTTGACCACCTGCGCACGCTTAGCCTGGGTGAACCAAGCAGGTAGTGACAGCAGATGTAGCACTGCATTACCGCAGCACAGTATCCGGGACTGCTGCACAGGCAGCTGGCTCCTACTCCTAGGCAGCCATTCGGTTCTGTCTGACTGGGGCACGACTAAGGAGCATGGGTGTCTGCAGTGCAGTGAGCAGAGCCCAGGAGTCGATCCCAGGAGCTGCGGCTTTGAGACTGCTCCAGTCTCTCACCATAGTCATCTCTCTGTCAGCCCACGGGTTTGAAAATGGCATAGGTCGTAGCTAGATTGCAGACGGGGCCCCAGCACTCTTTGTGAGTCAGAGATAACCATGACTGTCCACACTTCAGTCCCAAAAGTGTGATGAGATAATGTAATGAAAGCAAAGAGGCTAAATTTCAAGCACAGCTGATATTAAGATAATTCAATGAGAGAGGCTATCAAGTGTTGTAACTGCAGCAAACAGTTCCAAGAGTTGCTGGCAAATTAAAGTGGTTTAGAGAAAAAAATTGTGTTGATGTAAATGTGGATGTTTGCTTTAATTATTTCAGGCTGTGATTCATTTTTCACAATACAAAAACGATGCGTCATAAACTTTGTTTGAGACTATGCTAAATTGTCCTACTAGGGTTGCTCATTACAGAGTCCTACATACATTGCACCCCTGCCTTCAACTCCAAGAATGCTTTCTTTTGTCAATTACAAAGAATCTTAGGTCTCATTATTATAATATTGGCGGTACAAACCGCCTATGGCCGCCAAAAGACCGTCGGCGCAACTACCAGCCATCTACCGGATTATGACCACAGCTGGTTTTCCGCTAGAACGATGGTGGAAATCTGGCTGTGGCCATGCCGGCGGATGGCGGTAAGGTGGTGCTGCTGCCAGCAGCAGCGCCACGCCAGTAGACTGCAGCCAGCCATATTATGAGAATAATACGGCCTGGCGGTGTTCTGCTGGCAGATGCTGCTGCTGGCAGCTGCGCCCGTCCCGTCTCCTGCCGGAGGACCCCCTGATGACAGGTAAGCCTGGTGCTCCTACAGGCGAGGTGGGTGTTGTGTGTGTTTGGGGTGTGTGTATGTCTGTGCGTGCGAGTATGCAGGTGTGTGTTGCGTGTTGTGTGCATGTATGGATGTGTGAGTGCATGTATGTGGATTTGTGTGATTGCATGTGTGCGTGTATGTATTTAAGTGTGTGCAGGTGTGTGTGTGAATGGATGTATCCACGCGTGGATGTATGTTGGAATGGGTGTGTGCATGCGTATATGTACAAGTGTGAAGGGAGGGGCATGGGGGGGTCTGGAGTGGAAGGTGGGGTGGAGAGGAGAACCAGGGGAGGGGGAGGGGGCAGGGAAGACCACTATCAGTGACAAGGAAGGGCTTCTCTGTCACTGATAGTGCCTACCACCATGGTTTTTGTGGCCGTAAGGATGCCACGAAAACCATGGTGGTAGGCGGGGTCTTAATCCCTCAGGCGGGCAATTGATGGCCGCGAGCTGGAGAGTGAAATCTCCAGCCCGGCGGTTCTTACCGCTGTGGTGGTCAGTGTGGTACTTTGGCAGTTTAGCTTTAGTCAAACCGCCAATGTCTTAATGTCTTAATATGAAGTAAAGTACAGCCAGCCTGTTGGCAGTACTTTCCTCCATATTAACGCAACCTGCTGGGGTCATAATGACCCCTTAATCACGTGCAATTAGTTCCAGGAGGAGCGTTCTGATGCGTAGGTTTAAGGCTAAATTGCGGTGAGTGCTGGGGTTTTCCTGAGTGTAAATCCACATATTGATCGAGTAAAGCAGTGGTATGGGATAACTGTTTTCCTTCGCCACAACTTTTTTTCTTTTTTGTCAGTATCATCCATTTCATATTATTCCTGGCAGTTCTGTCAAAATTCCGAGCTGACTTTTTAGCTCATTGTGTTGATGTTTGGTGCCAAAGCAACTAATTTAAACTTCGCCTGTCAACTTTATGGCCCTTATTACAACCCTGGTGGTAAATGCCACCGACCTCCGTGCTGACGGCCGCCAAGATACAATGACCGTGGCGGTATACCGCTACCCATATTATGACCCACATAGAGAAATCCGCCACTATACAGACACCCACACAAGTCCGCCAGCCCAAAGGTCAGTGATAAATTGGCAGTACCAAAACCCACACCGTTACGCCAACAGAAATACGCCAACAGCATCAGGACCCACGAATCACTGCGGCAGTCTTTCAACCGCGGTAAACTATTGGCGGTACACGCCGCTGCGCTCAAAATACACACACACTAACAAAACTACACCACATTGGACAATTCAAACTACACACACCTGACACAGATACACACACCACACCCACAACACTATAAAACACACACCCACATTACCCACAATCCCTTACAACAACAAAAAAATATTGCCAAATGAGAGAGAGACAAGCCTGGGCCACCCACTCAATCTGAGCCACATAACACCTTCACCCATACACCATCCACGCACCTCACACCCCACACCACAACACATCACCCCACACACCCTCACACATACCACTTACACTACATTCATGTCACCACAAAGACACCCCAAGTTTTCAGAGGAGGAGATAAGGGTCATGGTGGAGGAAATCATCAGGGTAGAGCCACAGCTATTCGGATCACAGGTGCAGCAGACGTCCATTGCAAGGAAGATGGAGCTATGGCACATAGTTGAGGACAGGGTCAACGCCGTGGGACAGCACCATAGAACAAGGGATGACATCAGGAAGAGGTGGAACGACCTACAGGGGAAGGTGCATTCCGTGGTAGCAAGACACCAGGTAGAGGTACAGAGGACTGGCAGTGCACCCCACCTCCTCCCCCCACAACTAACAACATGGGAGGAGCAAGTCTTGGCGATCATGCATACTGAGGGCCTTGCAGGAGTAGCAGGAGGACTGAACTCTGGTAAGTCAAATCTTTACTACTTTATCCCCCCCAATCTACCTGCTTGCCATCACTAACTCCCACCCCTACCCTCACCCCGTCACCCCACCACCTCACATATACCCCACCATCACAACCCACACATCCCAACACCAAGCCCTGCATGAAACAACAATGCATGGACACCCATCACAGACCTTCATGGACACCCATCTCCACAGCATGCACACTAGTGACCATCACTTAGCCAACCGAATTACAACTCACACAAGCCAAAGCTGCCTTGCCAATAACAACCATAGAGGGAACCATACCCATGCACAAGATGGCACACGCAGATACAATAACACTGCATTTCGTCCCCACAGGACCCCCCACTCAACGTCACCAGAGAGGAGGTGCCACCAACATCCGCCCCCGCCCTCAGTGATCACAGCAGCTCTGCACGCCTGGATCACGATGACCAACCTGGCCGATCAGTGACCTCTGGACAGTCGGTTACCCTGCCACAGTACCATACCACCACAGAGCCTCACCCCTCAGGAAACACCAGCACAGCACCCAATCAGAAGGCCCTTACGTCTTTCCCCAGGACACATCAATCAGCAGTGTGTCCACCACTACAGAGACCCCAGGCAACCCCATAAACCCAAGACAATCTGAGACCTGGGGTCAGTGGCAGTGGGCACACGGTTCAGAGGACAGAGGCACAGGACAACAGGGAAGCTGGGAGGACTGCTGTTCGACAGTGGGCCAGATACTGTACAAGTTGCAGGAGACCCAGCGGACACAGGAGGGACAGTACCTGGGTATCAGGGAGGACCTCAAACACTTCGACACCATCCTGGTCACCATTGCAGGGGTGCTGGCTGACATGGCTAACACCATGAGGGAGGCAGTGGCACACCAGCGGGCCCCTGACACTAGCCACACCGATGAACAGCCCTCCACCTCCGCCATCGCTAGTGGACAGGAGGCCCTGCCACAGGACCAACAAGCCCCCCACCCCCTGCAGAAGGAGAACCACCCTGCAAACAGTCCCTGTGATTGAGGCAGAAGCCTGAGAACATTGCCAAGACCCCCACCAGAAAATAAGACTCTCCTGATGGTCACCCTTCTGTCTCACTCTGTTACCCTGTCCACCTTGAACTGCCATTGCTACACTTCCTATATCCCCTTGGACAATGCATCTGTGATACCAATAGACTGGACTCTACCCTGGACCTTCCTCCATCATCAACCCAGCCCTTTGCAATACCCCCTCCACTTATTTGCACATAAATAAACACTCTTGGAACTAATACAAGTATAGAGTCTGTCAATTGATTCAAATATGTATTTGTTTAACAAGCTGTAAACATTGCAATTCAACTGTACAGTCATGTATACATAGCTATGACCTGTAGTGGGCAGCAGGGAACACACCAGGAGCCAGAGTGGGGCACAGAGATCTGAAAATAGAGATGCCAAAGGGTACAGTAAGTGGCCAAACAATATGGAAAATCAGGCTGCCATGTACAATATCCAACAGAAAAATGCAATGGAAAGTGAAGTTACAGTGTCTTACCTGTGTGTCACTGGAAATACTGTGTATGAGTGATCTTCCGTTGTCCACATCTTCTTCCTCTGCCTCCTCTTCCTCGCTGTACACATGCTCCATCACTGCCACAAGACCATCTCCATGTTCATCTTCCTGCAGAAAAGGCACCTGGCGTCTCAAGGCCAGGTTGTGCAACATGCAATATGCAACAATGATCTGGCACACCTTCTTGGGTGAGTAGTACAGGGGTCCACCTGTCTGATGGAGGCACCGGAACCTGGTCTTCAGGAGGCCAAAGGTTCTTTCAATGGTCCTCCTTGTTCATCCAGGTGCTTCATTGTAACGTTATTCTGCCCTCGTTCTGGTATTCCTCACTGGGGTCATGAGAGGTTGAGGTAACCAGATTCACCTGGAAATATTCGGGTGATACATGTTAGACATACACTCACCCTTAGGGACAACCCCACACCCATATACCTACATCAACTGGGTGGGGACCATGGGCTCACCTATTAGCCATACCCGGTGCCTCTGAGGTTGAGACATCACATATGAAATGCTGCTATTCCTAAAACTGAAGGCATCATGCACAGAACCAGGATACTTGGCATTCACGTGGGAGATGTACTGGCCCGCCAAACACACCATCTGCACATTCAAAGAGTGATAGCTTTTTTTATTCCTGAAAACTTGTTCATTCCTCCGGGGGGTACAAATGCTACATGTGTACCATCAATGGCACCAATGATGTTGGGGATATGTCCCAGGGCATAGAAGTCAGCTTTCACTGTGGCCAAATCCTCCACTTGGGGGAATAAGATGTAGCTGTGCATGTGTTTCAGCATGGCAGACAGCACTCTGGTCAACATGTTTGAGAACATGTGGTGACATCCCTGATGCCATGGCCTCTGTGGCTTGGAATGAACCACTTGCCAGGAAATGGAGCACTGACGGGACCTGCACAAGAGGGGGGGTACCTGTGGGCTGGTGGATAGCTGAAATCAGGTCTGGCTCCAATTGGGCACACAGTTCTTGGATTGTGGCCGTATCAAGTCTGTAGGTTAGGATAATGTGTCTTTCCTCTATTGTCGCCAGGTCCACCAGGGGTCTGTACACAGGAGGATGTCTCCATCTCATATTCATCCTCAGTGGTTGAAGTCTAGGGAGAAAAACGGTGCGCAGAGTCATATTCACACATCTATTGTAATAATGATGAATCTCTTCCTTTGCAGAAACAGTATGCCAATTTGAGAGTCAATTGATGTGCCAGTGTCTGCTGTGACGCAGTTAGGTGCCATGGCCTGTGCCCTCCTGAAATGGTGGCTGCCTGACCTCAGAGGATAGACAAGTGGAAATGAGGTAATTCAGCTGAAGTTGTGTGCCGTAGTGGTCGATGACCGCCGCACAACTTCGCATTGGTTAACATTAGGCCCTATGGGTTCCATGAGCCAATGGCGATGTACACCGGCAGTGACGGTACCCACTGCCGCGGACGTCACCGCCATTTTCTATCTGTTCACTCACTTGCTACCTGACCTTCAGTAGGAGAGGATCTACACTGCAAGTGCTGCTGTGACCTGTGTCTGGAAGAGGCAATGGCTCAAGTGTCTGGGGAAAGGGTCCCTGCCTTCAATTCGGAGGAGTTGGAGAGACTGGTGGATGGGGTCCTACCCCAGTACACTTTACGCTATGGTCCTCCAGACAAACAGGTGAGTACACTGTGAGCATGATGTGTGGGCCATGAATTTATGGAGTGCTGTGTGTGTCAGCCTCATGTAGGGGGGGCTTAGGGGTCCTGGGCAGAGTGCTGCATTTATGGTGGTCAATGTATGTGTGTAAGGGTACTGGGAGGGATATGGTGGGCCATGAGTATGACAGTCCGGACGGTATGACTAATCTTTTTTCTGCTGTCTTTTCCCTGCAGGTCAGCACCCATAGGAAAAAGGGTATTTGGTGTGCCATCGCCAAGGAGGTGTGGACCCTGGGGGTCTTTGACAGGCAGAGCACCAACTGACGCAAACGGTGGGAGGACCTGCGCCTTTGGGCAAGGAAGTTGGCGGAGGCCCAGCTGTGGCTGCCTCCCAACGAGGAAGGGGTGCCCGTCATACCCTGACCTCCCCTGATGTTCTGCATCCTGGCAGTGGACTATACGGAGTTAGATTGGTGCTTGAAGGCATCACAGCAGCCACAAGGGGGTGAGTACAGATTTAGATTCATGACTTTGCACGAGTTAAGGTTTTACCTGGGTGGGAGATGTGGGCTGTAGGCTGTGGGTGCCCCTAGGCCAGGGTGAACATGGCAGGGTAGGTCCCTTGTTAGGCAGGCTCTGAAGCAGTGTTAGTGGGCATCTACTACTGGGCAGGGCCCTGATTGTTTCAGGTGTGCAGCTGATGGCTTTATGCTATGTATCCCATGGGCTGGTGACTATCTTTGTAACTGGTAGTGCATGGCCTAGTGCATAGGGCTGCTCCCTGTGTGTTGTGTACGCCAACTGTAGTGTTGTTGCTGGCATTGACCAAGTGTATCCTCTGTATCTCCCCCCCTTTTTGTTTTGTCACCCTGTCCTTGTGTGCATTAGCATCATCTGGCGGAGGAGCAGAGGCACTGGCGACGGAGGGAGCTGCATCCCACATGGGCCTGGAGGCCGAATCTACCGACGGTGAGGGCACCAGTGGGATGGATGGCGAGGGGAGCACCACGACGGAGACAGGAGGGGACACTACAGACAGTGACTCCTCCTCTGATGGAAGCTCCCTGGTGGTGGCTGACACCTCTGTGCCCACGCCAACAACAGGTACAGCCGCCACCCCCGTACCAGCACCGCCCTCCCAGCAGCAGTTCAGCATGTTTCCCGTGCCCGCTCACCCACGAGGGTGGGCATCTACTTCGCCCCTGGCACCTCAGGCCCTGCCCCAGTCAGCCTGCTGTCCTCAGTGAGAAGGCTACTGACCTCCTGAGATCCCTCACTGTTGGGCAGTCAACCATACTGAATGCCATCCAGGGTGTCGAAAGGAATTTTACAAGAAACAAATGCATACCTAGAGGGCATTCACTCTGGCGTGGCTGCCCAACAGAGAGCATTTCAGGCTCTGGCCTCCGCACTGATGGCAGCCATTGTCCCGGTCTCCAGCCTCCCCCCTCCAACTTCCTCTACCCAGTCCCAATCCCCTCAACCCCAGCCTATCCCAAGCACACCTACAGACCAGCATTCACCCAAATCAACACACAGAAGTGGCTCAGGCAAACACAAGCACCACACTTCTTCTCACAGGCACTCACACAAGCACCATCCCCATTCAGACACACCAACATCTACTGCCTTCACTGTGTCCACCTGCAACGCGACCAGCACCGCCACCTGCACTGCCGAAAGCACCGCCGCAAGCACTGCCACCTGCACCACCGCAAGCTCCACTACTGTCAGCAGCCCCAGTGGGCAGCTGTCCGAGGCTGCAGGAGAAGGGCTGGAGCCTCCCCCCACCACTTTGCAGCACCAGCACCTGCACCGCAGCCAGCACCACCACCTGCACCGCCACAAGCACCGCCACCTGCACCACTGACAGTAGCACCAGTGCCAGCAGCCCCAGTGGGCAGCCGTCCAAGGCTGCAGGAGAAGGGCTGGAGTCTCCCCCTACCACTGGCAGCACCCCCACCAGCACCAGCACTACCACAACTGTGCAGCCGTAGCTGCTGGCAGATGGACTATAGCCCTGCCTCCATGGACTATCATGCATCCTGACCACTGCAAATCTCGTGGCTCTGACTCCCAGGTCAGGGACTGTGACCTGGCACCCCCCAAGAGCAGTATCACTGGGCACGAAGCCCCCTCCAGAACCAGTGGAGAAAGGCATCCACTCACCCCATCCTTTGCAGAATGAAGCACACTGGGCACAAGGCCCCCCTCCAGAACCAGTGGAGAAAGGCATCCACTCACCCTGTCCTTGGAAGGATGAAGCACACTGGGCACAAAGCCCCCTCCAGAACCAGTGGAGAACGGCATCCACTCACCCTATCCTTGGCAGGATGAAGCAAACTAGGCACAAAGCCCCCTCCAGAACCAGTGGAGAAGCCATCCACTTGAGAGACTGTGGCCTTGCACTCCCCAGGACAAAGCAGTGAGCAAACCACCCACTTGAGAGACTGTGGCTTTGCACTCCCCAGGACCATGCAGTGGGCACACCACCTGCTTGAGAGACTTGAGAGACTGTAGCTTTGCACTCCCCAGGACCAAGCAGTGGGCAAACTACCAACTTGAGAGACTGTGGCTTTGCACTCCCCAGGACCAAGCAGAGGGCAAGCCACGCACTTGAGAGACTGTGGCCTTGCACTCCCCAGGACCAAGCAGTGGGCAAACCACCCACTTGAGAGACTGTGTCTTTGCACTCCCCATGACCAAGCAGTGGGCAAAGCACCCACTTGAGAGACTGTGGCTTTGCACGCCCCAGGACCATGCAGTGGGCAAACCACCCACTTGAGAGACTGTGGCTTTACACTCCCCAGGATCAACCAGTGGGCATGGAGCCCCCTCCAGGAGCAGTGGCGTAGTACCATCTTCCGGCTGAGGTGTCCTCCCTTCCCTGTCCCCCTGAGGTGCCTGTGTGTTTTCAATCTGATTCCCCTTGCAGTATTTTCTCTATTTTGAGGCAGGAGTCAAGTGTGGGCTTGGCCTATGTGTTATGGCCCAGTGGGCCACAGACTATTTTTGTGTGGACATAGTCCCTCATTTTGTATATATTATATATATTGTACATACTGTTCATTTATTTATGTACATATTTCCAAGTATTTCTAATATTACACTCATTTGACTCCATTCCTTTTGTCCTTGTGTTATTCCTGAGGCTTACGGGTTGTATATGTAATGTTGTTGTGTGTGTTTGTGTGTATGGTGTTGGGGTTGGAGGTGGGGGTGTTGCATGTTGCATGTGTGTGTGTGTTTCACTCTCTTCCCCCCCCCCCCCTTGTGTGCTAGGTGCAGTACTCACCCTGGTCGTCGTCGTTGGCGTTGGCGCTCCTGGTATATGAGCAGATACACTAGCACGAAAGACCTGCAGCTCGGGCTCCATGGTGTCCTGGTTCTTCCTTGAGTGTCGAGAGGTGAGTGGTTTCCCTTCAAAGTACTGTTTCCAACCGTGCTTTTGATGGCGTTGGTACCGCCCCAGAAAAGCTGGCGGATGGGCGGGTTGTAATTCTGTGGGTGGTACATTGTCTTCCGTCTGGCTGTTGGTGGTTACCGCCGCTGTGTTTGTTGCTATCGCCGTGGCGGTCAGAGTGTTAAAGTGACTGTCTGTGTTGGCAGTTTCTGCCGTGGTCATGATTAAATTTTTGGTACCGCTGGCCTGCTGGCGGTATTACTGCCGCTTTAACACCGACCACCAGGGTTGTAATGAGAGCCTGTATTCCTTACGTAATTACCGTTGATGGAAATGTGTTTCTGAACTTGCAGCACTCTTCTTGTTCACAGAACGTGTATCATTCTCTGTGGTATCTTTGCCATACATGCACGCTAAAAGTGGTTTAATGTAAGTGTAACTGGTGCTTGCACCCAGACCTGCAAAGTGCCCCAGAGAGACTAACGGAAATCATTCAGGCCTGCAAATTCGTTCTTGCAGATAGGCAGTGATTAGTTGGTTAAGTCGCAGGTCATTTTCAAACTTAGGGCTATGTAGATGATTCTTGCACTGCACCCAGGAGATGAGCAATGAAAGGGGTAAGGCGGGCCCCCGAACTTGCAGAAAGGAAGCAGCAAGGACTGGAGATAATGTGTAACTCTGTCCCAACAATCTACTGTTAAGTGGTTAAAGAAGAAGTAGGGACTGGTGATTGGAGAGGTTATAGATTTACATTAGGCACTTGCAAAAGAAACAAGGACTGGGGTAAGATCTGATCACAAAATTCCCTGGTCCGACTACTTGCTTATTTTTTTACTATATGGTCGAAACACATAATAATAATGAGGTTTGCTGTGTAACAGGATATTTCTTTAGATGAGGTGAAAGTAGGGTCTGAAGAAGTGCACTTTTTGTAGTTTAAATGAGTGTATTAGAGTTTATTTGATATTTTTACAGAAATGATATGCAATGGTTTTAATTAACTATGCAAAATATTTTTTACTTGAGATTAGTAATTCCAGCATTCCAGAACTGGATCATTTTGTCATGCATTTGGTAGAGTTGCTCTGCACTCTGCAGCAGCTGTACTTTTGGTGCCACAAGTGTGAAAAGCCATTTTCTGCACACTGAGAAAGAATCTGAAATTCACGAATGTCTGCAGCCAGAACAGATTAATTTTTTACAAGGCTGCTGGTGGGGGGTTCCTGCTCTCTGCAGACGCAGCACACTTTAAATTCAATTGTATTATTCCACCAGTTTGCATCTCGCCTTTAGTGCAAGCACATTTGAGCAAAAAGTGCTCTTGTAGCTCTTCAGTGGCACCAAGTGCAGTAATTTCTGATACTTACATTTACAGGGACTATACTGGATGGTTTCATTTGCAATTAAGTTTCACACATAGTGTCACACATAAAGTATGGAATGTCGGTCAGAAGCACACTTAAATAATGGTAATGTGACAAAAAGGCAATCTGAAACTTGACCACTATGCCTTCGCTCAAATTCCTCAATATTGCGTAGGCATTTTTTTGTGTACAAGTTATGGTTTACATGGCTGTTAATCATAGACAGGAAATTTTAGTGGTTTAACAGAAATCCTCACAGCAAGATGTCATGAGGTACTGTGCAATAGCAAACACGTTTAACTTTGTGCACCATTGTCCTGTTGAAACTATTAGACTCCTTGCATGATCTTGGTATGGTGATTTTCTTGATATTGGCATGTAGATACTTGGTTACAAAGTGCCTTCACATGCCTCTTTCTTTTTTCACATATTATCTTTTGTTTTTACACCTTTCACTATCAATTAAAAAATCCAGTGACATACTTGGCCCTGTAGTCATTATGTGTTGCTATTTCTTCTACTTACCTTTATCACAACAATGTGTACTGCTCTTGTCTTTAGTGACTTTTTTCGTGATTATAGGAATTCAGAAAAAAACAACACTTACAATACTATGCACTATTTTTTATTATAATTTCATATTCATGCTTAATATAGGCCTCTTATCACCAATGGTGAGGACATAGAAGAGTCATTTCTTTAATGAATCAACTAAACAAATAACACTGTCTTAAAAGCACTTTACACCACTCCATCCTTGAAAAAGTTCAATGGCATATTGACCTGATCAAGCCACATGTATGCCAATCACTGCTTGGTTAGACAAAGGCCAATCAATATTCAATTAAATGTACAATCAGTTGGATATGAATAACAATAATTGAAGACTTCTTGGTGTACCAAGAAGCCACTGGCAATATAAATGCACTGAATATGGACTCACTACTAATCACATTGATCAGGATCCTTAAATAATATATATGTGGTGTGCATGACTTGGTGACATTTTGAATAAAGCTTACTTGGGCTGCAGGTTCAAAGCACCAGAGATTTTACCTTTAACTCAACATGCTCAGGGTGATGTCCAATATGGTTGTATGACAGAATTTCAAGGACAAATATATTGAAAAGGTAAGTGCACATAGGTAAATATGATGTATTATTCCTAACTCCACATCTATGTAACTTGATGTTTCATATATACATATATATTTATATGTATATATACACATACATATACATATAAATAAATATATCTCTATCTATATGTGTATATATATATATATATTCACTGAAAAACAAAGGTTATAGTAACATTATAGTGAGGTGTATTAAAAAATATCTGTTTTCATTTAAATAAAAAACCTTAGAAGGTGACAAAAAAGCAAAGCTTAATGTAACATTATAACTAGGTGATTTTCTCAGTGATAACGTTAATGGTATGGACTAAAAAACACAGAAATTCACTAGTTATAGTTAGCAGCACTAATTATAATTTGCACCCGCCATTCACTGCTTCTGACCTCACAAATGACATCAATCATGACATGTCTATGATGTCATTTATGATATCACTTATGACATCCCAAATGACATAACTGATGACATCACTGATGACGTCATCTAACGAGTGTGCTATTTTGTTTAACCCCTTCGCTGCCAGGCCTTTTCCCTCTCAGGTGCCAGGCCTTTTGTTGGCTATTTGGGGCAGTTCGTGCGTAGGCCCTCATAACCTTTTGTCCACAGAAGCTACCCATGCCAAATTTGCGTCCTTTTTTCCCAACATCCTAGGGATCCTGAAGGAGACCAAGAAATTTGCCAAAATACAGCAAAAATTTCGTTTTTTTTAAAAAAACTGGAAAAAGGGCTGCAGAAGAAGGCTTGTGGTTTTTTCCTTGAAAATGGCATCAACAAAGGGTTTGCAGTGCTAAAATCACTATCGTCCCAGCTTTCAGAAACAGGCAGACATGAATCAGAAAACCAAATTTCTCAACACAATTTTGGCATTTTACTGGGACATACCGCATTTTTACGACTTTTTTTGCTTTCAGCCTCCTTCCAGTTAGTGACAGAAATGGGTGTGAAACCAATGCTGAATCCCGGAAAGCTAAACATTTCTGAAAATTAGATGAAATTCTGAATTTAGAAAGGGGTAATTTGTGTAGATCCTACAAGGGTTTCCTACAGAAAGTAACAGCTGAAGTGAAGAAATATTGAAATTGAGGTAAAAAAAATGCCATTTTTCTCCACGTTTTACTCTGTAACTTTTATCTGCAAAGTCATATTTTTTAAAGCAATATACTGTTACATCTGCTACACTCTTCTGGTTGTGGGATATATGGGGCTTGTGGGTTCATCAAAAACCCTAGGTACCCAGAGCCAAGAGAGAAGCGGTGGTTATTTGCACATCTCTGAATTCCGAGGTGCCCATACTAGCATGTGAATTACAGGGCATTTCTCAAATAGACATATTTTTTACACACTGTCTTACATTTGGAAGGAAAAAAAGTAGAGAAAGACAAGGGGCAATGACACTTGTTTTGCTTTTCTGTGTTCCCCCAAGTCTCCCGATAAAAATGGTACTGGTACCTCACTTGCGTGGGTAGGCCTAACGCTCGCGACAGGAAACGCAACATGGACACGTCACATTTTTACATTGAAATCTGACTTGTTTTTTGCAAAGTGCCTAGCTGTAGATTTTGGCCTCTAGCTCAGCCGGCACCTAGGGAAACCCACCAAACCTGTGCATTTTTGAAAACTAGACACCTAGGGGAATCCAAGATGGGGTGACTTGGGGGGCTCTCACCAGGTTCTGTTACCCAGAGTTCTTTGCAAACCTCAAAATTTGGCCAAGAAAACACTTTTTCCTCACATTTTGGTGACAAAAAGTTCTGGAATCTGAGAGGAGTCACAAATTTCCTTACACACAGCATTCACCCAAGTCTTCTGATAAAAATGATACCTCACTTGTGTGGGGGCCATGGTGCCGGCAGCAGAAAAAGGCCAAAAACCTGTAGAGATTGAGGGGATAGCACAGCGAGTTGATAAGCACATATTTTTCTTTTAAACATCTTTAGGCTGACTCTTCTTTGGGGGCCCCCACAAGTGAGGTATCATTTTACTTGGGAGACTGAGGGGAACGCTGGTGAGTAGGAATTTTGTGCCAGAGCGGTAATCCTACAAAGAAAAGTCAGGAAAATATGCTTTTTTAAGCAAATTTTGAGGTTTGCAGAGGAGTGTGGGTAAGAAAATTTTGGGGGATCCATGCAAGCCACATCTCCCTCGACTCCTTGGGGTGTCTAGTTTTACCTGGTGCCTAAGTGGCTTCTGCCCCCCTTGAGGGCAGATGGGCGTAAAAAAAATAGGCCGATCTGCCCCCAAGGGTAGAAATGGCCATCAGTAATGTGTCCCTCTTTGGGGGGGCGACCCTTGCCAAAGGTGCCACCCACCCACACAAAACGCACACACAAGATCCCTGGTGCATAAGTGGATTGATGGGCCTAAAACAATAAGCTGATCTGCCGCGGAGCAGAAATGGCCATCAGTTCTGTGCCCCCTTTGGGGTTTGACCCTTGCCAAAGTGGGTAAAAGGGGGTACCCCAGCACAAAAGAAACTAAAGGGAACAAAAAAAAAATTCTCTGATGTCTTGGGGGCAGATGGGCCTAAAGAAAATAGGCTGATCTGCCCCCTAGGGGGGCAGAAATGGCCATCAGTTATGTGCCCCCCTTTGGGAGGCGACCCTTGCCAAAGGGTCCACCCCCCCCACAAAACACACACAAGATCCCTGGTGCCTAAGTGGATTCTGTCCTCCTTGGTGGCCGATGGGCCTAAAACATTAGGCGATCTATGCCCCCTTTGGGGGGGCGACCCTTGCCAAAGGGGGCACCCTCGCAGCACAAAACAACAAAGAGAAACAGAAAAAAAAACGCCCTGGTGTATTGGTTGCTTCTGCCCTCCTTTGGGGCAGATGGGCCTAAAAAAATAGGCCTGTCTGCCCCCAAGGGTGGCAGAAATGGCCAACACTAATTTCCCCCCTTTGGGAGTGGCGACCCTTGCCCAAGGGGTGCCCCCCAAGACTCAAAACACACACCCACAACACACAATCCCTGGGGCCTAGTCTGTTTCGACTCCCCCGGGGCGAGATCGGCCCAAAACATGGCTGATCTAGCCCGCGGGGGCCAAAACATATCAAATATTATGGCCCCCAGGGCAGCGACCCCTGCTTAGGGGGTCACTGCCCGAAATTATTGCACACAATATAATCTCTGGTTTCTAATGGGTTTGGACCCCCCCCCCCCCCCCCGGGGGCAGATTGGCTGAAAAAATGGCCGATCTGCCCACGGGTGGGCCGAAACACGGATGTTATATTGCCCTCAGGGGAGTGACCCTTGCCCAAGGGGTCGCTTCCCAAAAAAACACTAAACTAAAATCCCTGGTGCCTTGTGGAGGATTCCTGCTCCACGATCGTGAGCCTCTCCCGCGATCGTGAAGCAGGAATCCATTGAAAACAGGTATAGGGGGAAAGGAAAAACTCTTTCCTTTCCCACAGTGTCTGTTTTCCCGCCCCAAAACACCCAAAAGAGAAGGACTTACCTTGTGCACGTAATTTCTCTTGAACGCGCTGGAAGCAAATGGCTTCCAGCTCGTCCCTGGCAACATTTGATGATGTTGTTGCGCTGTGAGCGCGCTGATATCATCAGATTGCCGAGGGGGTCGGGGGTTGAAGGGGAAGCGATTTCCCTTCCATCCCCAACTGGGGGTGTGGGAGGGAGGGTCACGGGGAGAGCTAGCGCTTCCCCTTGGGCCAGGTGCAGGACGAGCTGGTCTCGCCCCAGGCTCATGGCAACCGTGTTCCTGGACGAGACCAGCTCGTCCGGGGCATGGGAGGGGTTAACAGTTTACATAGTGGCGAGTAACTGCCATAAGATTTATACGTAATTTTGAACAGCTTGGGTGTAGCTAATGGGTGTAAGTGTTTACAAAACCAGTGTGCTCCTAATGCACCTTAGCAATGTTGAACATGTTGAACACTTTATAAATGTCTGCATTTAAGAGTTACTCTGTGTGAAAGTGACACTCGACTTGTAATTATTATGCTCCACTCAACATTTTGGTTCTGCAGAAACTGTTTCCAACAGGAGAACAATTCTACCTAGTAGATACCAACTCTTGTTAGCAGCCTTGAGTTATTAAAGAGAATTGTATCAGAGTGATAATTTGTACTTAACATGAAGAGTGTATGCACCAGGTATTAACCTATGAATGTGTGCTTGTTTTACTTCAGAAGAAGCGCTATCTGTAAAGGTTTCACCATAGTATGAAGGGTGCAAGTAGCAAGACCTTTAGCACTTTCAGACCTTGGTGATGTATAGCAAATAGTCTCTTTTCTGACAACTGTTGCATAGAATGTACACTATTCTTAGTATATTCTTTTCAATAATCTGTGGTGTATTTTTTATGAGCGTTTCACTGTTTGTAAACAGTGTGGAATAGAGAGAATTCTCTCCGTAGAGTAAACATTGTTTACAGTACTCAGCTCTCTACTGATATCAACTTCATTTCTAATATAGGTTTGGTGTGCATCAGGGGTTTGATACAGATAAAAGGTGTCTATAGTAAGGCATTTGTTTTGGAATTGTCTGTCATTAGTTTGCCTTTCTCTGAACAGTTGTATAGAGATTGAACACCGTGTTCAGTGAGGGTTTCCCATATATTTGTGGTTGATTGTGAATGTGAACTATAGTACGTGTAAAGCCATAGCTATTTATACAGCAATTTGTGGTAAAACTAAATTTGGATGATGTAATCAGTGATGTAATTTGAGATGTTATTAGTGATGCCATAAATGATGTCATAGAACGTGTCACGAGTGATGTCATATGTGAGGTCAGAAGTAATGCATGGGGCGTAAGTTATGGTCAGTTCTGGTAAATTTCTGTGTTTTATTTAGTTCAAAATGTTAACGTTGTCACTGAGAAATTCACCTAGCTTTAAAGTTACTTTAACATAAGTTTTTTTTCAGTGAATTTCTAGATTATTTTAAATACGTTAATGTATTTAATGCTTCTCTATAACAGTGTACTAAATAAAACATGTTGGATATATTCTTTTAAGTGATGCCTCTCATAAGACATTTGGGGAATTGGATGCACAGTACGTCTTGTCTAGCTCTTCTGCCCACTCTAGAAAGCATACATTTAGGATTAAGTTCAGAAGAGTGTATTTGTGTAGTTCAGAAGAAAGTAAGACATGAGAAGTGTTGTTTAAAGTATGAAAACTGTTGATGTATTGTTGCATTTTGGATATAAAGAAATATCTCTGTTTTTACAATCTGGCAAGAGGCTCACTAGACACCCCAAGACACCTGGGAGAAGAAAGACATCCCAAGGACGGATTGTGGTTGCATATGAGTCTTTTTATTTAGCAAAGACAGATTCCTTGCTTGTTGCTTTATTTAGCTATCAGGTTTTCCTGTGGATTCACCTTTTTGGCTAGCTCTCTGACTTTGCTGATTTTCTGTGACCAGTATATCATCCTTTGATTCAGATGAGAACCCTACTCCTGTTCCTGCAACTCAGCCACCTAAGACACCTAAGCCACCCAAGTAATCCTTGGTGTGGCAATTTTTTGAAATGCGACCTAGTGGGAATAAAGTATTGGCGAAGTACGTGATTAGTAAATTATGAAAAAAGGAGTTCAGCAAGGACAACAGGAACAAGCAATACAGCATTAGTAGCACTGGGATGTAGTTGACATTTGAGGGCTATGTACCCTCAACTCCTTGCTCAGGCTGTTAGCCAGTGTTGCAGAGCATGGTAACTCCTCAGGTGCATCCTCATCGTTTGAACCTGGTGGCACTGCGCCTGTTCACATGCTCACTGCTCAGGCAGATAACAACCCTGCATATCTGAACAAAGTCCTATTATGATGCTTATAGAAACAGATTACTTTTTCTTCTGAGACAAGCAGGGCAACACAGTACAGGCTTGTCAAGGATCATAAATGCCCACGTAGGCAGTATTTTTAAAACCTTTTTCTCCTATTTTTTCTTTTTCTTTGTTTTGAAGATGTTGTTGTTTTGTTTACTCCCAGTTTCTTGCATTTGTCATACCCTTTAATTTTTTTTTAAAGTACAAAATTTTAAGAAACACAAAAAAGACAGTCGTTAAAAAATGCTAATTCAAAAAATTATTTTCAGAGCTAAGCTATACTTTCATTATATATGTTGTTTGCACTATGTTCCTCTTTTTTCTCTTCTTGATGACTCTTGTAAGACACTTTCATGATGAAATATGCTTTTTCACTGAACATATCCTATTGTAATAGGCTTAATTTATATGCACCAGATTTTTGCTACCCCTTTACTGTAATCCAGCAGGACTCTCTCAATATTGAAAAACCACTTTAGGGGAAAGCTTTACATTTGCCTTCATTACAATAGTTATCTCTTATTATCCCATTACTAAACTAAGGTGAGAGACTGGCCTCTCCACTGTGACCTTGCATTAAGATACGTAGTGAGTAGAGTATGTTGTAAACAGACAATGCCTCACCATTCACATCTTTCCCAGGCTCAGTAGCATGATTAGTAGGGTGGGGTTGGATCTCACCTCACATGCAAGACCACTATTCATACTAAGTATAACAAGTACTAGCCTCCCGACTGAAACCTCTCCTCAGGGAAATTTGCAAACCTATTAGTGTATGGGAATGCATTTCCCTGTCGACTCACAGCTCTCCTCCGCCTGACAGATATATACTGTAGTATGTAGGGAAACATTGTATTCTGCTTTAGCACCTATCTCCAGGACCACTTGAATGTACAATATGGTGTAGTGAACCAGTGGCCCGTCTTCTCACCTTTCCTCAAAACAATACCAATATGCAGTGCTGTCTGGAAAGGTAGACATGTCTCTACTAACACATCTTACCAGGGTAAGGGGTATTTCTGCTACTGTTCAAGAGAAATGCATCTCCCTGTTCATACCTCCTCTCATGGTGACAGGTATGCAGAGTAGGCTCTGGGGAGAAATTGCCATTTCCTTCCACTAGTCTCTTGCATGATAACTATGAGTAGTATAGTGTGTAGAGAAGTTGGATCATCTCCTGTAATGTGTCTCTGGCATAATCCTTGTGCAAATTAGGGTGTGAAAAGTGGCTTGCCTTGTTGGTCGCACCTCTTTCTGGTATGACAGGGGTATGAGTAATGTATTGAGTTGAAATTACCCTTATGCTCAAAAGTATATCTTGCATAGTATCTGTGGAGACTTTGATATGAAAATACACTACTGTCTGAGGTGAGACATCTCGCCAGAGTAACATATGTGCAAAATAGACTGTGAGCAAAGTTGTTCTCTCTACACATGCCTCTCTTCATACCAATGAATTTCCATAATAGATTATAAAAAGGAGTATCCTTTCTGTTCAGAACTGTGTCTTGGACAACCTGTGTCCATATTTCATTGTGGAGATACATTTACCTGTGTGTCAAATGCCTCCCAAAGGCAACAACCATATATAAAAGGTGTGTAAAATGGCAGATAGCAGTGTGTTTTAGAGAATAAGCATGCATTTACCTCTTTGTGAATATTCTTCTCTTGCATTACATGCTATCTCTGTGTTCTGCGCCCAATCACATTACAGCATTTCACCAACCATGAAATTAAAATGGTAACTATTGGTGAGCCTTTGCCACTTGTTATACTTACCCCTATTATGATCTCATGAGACTCTCACAGGGTTGTAAAATACCTCTTGGAAGGCCCAGTCATTTTCCACGTGACCCCTATAAAAAGTAAGCATCTACTCATGACAGTAGTTATCTCTCACTCTTTTTCTCAAAACCAAGCACCAGAATATGCTTTAAAACTGATGGAGTGTATGGAGAACTCATCAACTCCTTTTTACTATTTGCAATCCCATAAGAGTCCGGCATGATCAAAATTAGTTTAAAACAATCTACATTTATTTTTTTCACAGTAGTTATCCCTTAGATACCTCCTCCCTATAGAATGCATACCCAGAACAGCCTTAATGAAAACCTCTCTCTTGGGACAGATTTTCTGTACACCACTACTGTTTTTTTACAGTCTCTGCGGACTCTCACAAGTAAAGGATCACCCAAAGACCTGCCTTCAGACGTGCATTTCTCTGAGCCTCACAAGATTCTTGTGATTTTGAAAATATAGGCCCTCATTACAACCCTGGTGGTCGGTGTTAAAGTGGCGGTAATACCGCCAACAGGCCGGCGGTAAAAAAAATTGAATCATGACCACGGCGGAAACCGCCAACATATACAGCCACTTTAACACTCCGACCGCCACAGCAGTAGCAACAAACATTGCGTCGGTAACCGCCAACAGCCAGGCGGAAGACAATGTACCGCCAACCCCATTACAACCCCCAATCCGCCAGCTTTTCTGGGGTGGTACGAGTGCCATCAAAAGCATGGCGGAAACAGTAAACAGAAGGGAAACCACTCACTTCTCGACACTCAAGGAAAAACCAGGACGCCATGGAGACCGAGCTGCAGGTCCTCCCCATGCTGGTGTACCTTCTCATATACCAGGAGTACCAACGGCGGCGGCGACGACCATGGTGAGTACTGCACATAGCACGTAGGGGAGGGAGGGAGGAAAAAGAGAGTGAAACACACACGCAACATGCAACACCTCCACCGCCACCCTTACCCCCAACACCATACACACAAACACATGCAACAACCTTACATATACACCCCATAACCCTCCGGAATAACGCAAGGACAAACGGAATGGAGTCAAATGAGTGTTATATTAGAAATAGTTTGAAATACGTTAACATTTCAAAAACAGTATACACAAAATATACAATATGTACAAAAGGCGGGACAATGTCTACTCAAAATGTCCATTGCCCACTGGACCAAAACACATAGGCCAAGCCCACACTTGACTCCTGCCTCAATACGGAGAGAACACTGTAGGGCATCAGGTCAAAATCATACTGGCCCCTCAGGAACACAGGGAAGGGGGGCACCTCAGCCGGAAGATGGTACAATGCCACTGCTCCTGGAGGGGGCTCCATGCCCAAAGCGATGTCCTGGGGAATGCAAAGCCACAGTCTCCTGAGTCTCTCCAGTGGGTGGTTTGCCCACTGCTTGGTCCTGGGGAGTGCAAAGCCACAGTCTCTCAAGTCTCTCAAGTGGGTGGTTTGCCCACTGCTTGGTCCTGGGGAGTGCAAAGCCACAGTCTCTCAAGTCTCTCAAGCAGGTGGTTTGCCCACTGCTTGGTCCTGGGGGTGCAAAGCCACAGTCTCTCAAGTCTCTCAAGCGGGTGGTTTGCCCACTGTTTGGTCCTGGGGAGTGCAAAGCCACTGTCTCTCATGTCTCTCAAGTGGGTGGTTTGCTCACTGCTTTGTCCTGGGGAGTGCAAGGCCACAGTCTCTCAAGTGGATGGCTTCTCCACTGGTTCTGGGGGGGCTTTGTGCCTAGTGTGCTTCATCCTGCCAAGGATAGGGTGAGTGGATGCCTTTCTCCACTGGTTCTGGAGGGGGCTTTGTGCCCAGTGTGCTTCATCCTGCCAAGGATAGGGTGAGTGGATGCCTTTCTCCACTGGTTCTGGAGGGGGCCTTGTGCCTAGTGGGCTTCATTCTGCCAATGATAGGGTAAGTGGATGCCTTTCTCCACTGGTTCTGGAGGGGGCTTTGTGCCCAGTGATGCTGCACTTGGGGGGTGCCAAGTCACAGTCCCTGACCTGGGTGTCAGAGCCACGAGATTTGCAGTGGTCAGGATGCATGATAGTCCATGGAGGCAGGGCTACAGTCCATCTGCCAGCAGCTACGGCTGCACAGTGGTGGTAGTGCCGGTGCTGGTGGGGGTGCTGCCAGTGGTAGGGGGAGGCTCCAGCCCTTCTCCTGTAGCCTTGGACGGCTGCCCACTGGGGCTGCTGGCACTGGTGCTACTGTCAGCAATGCAGGTGGCGGTGCTTGCGGCGGTGCAGGTGGTGGTGGTTGCAGCGGTGCAGATGGCGGTGCTGGCCGCTGTGCAGGTGCCGGTGCTGCAAATTGGTGGGGGGAAACTCCAGCCCTTCTTCTGCAGCCTCGGACAGCTGCCCACTGGGGCTGCTGCTGCTGACAGTAGTGGAGCTTGCGGCAGTGCAGGTGGCAGTGCTTGTGGCGGTGCTTGCGGACGCGCAGGTGGCGGTGCTGGCCGCGTTGCAGGTGGCGGTGCTGGCAGTTGTGCTGGTAGCCACCAAGTCTTCACCTGCAGGCTTGGACGGCTGAAGTGCCTTGGCTGGTGTCTTGTGCCCCTTCCTTCCCTTGGCAGAGGGTGGTGTCACCTTGGGTCTGGCAGCTGGTGTCTTTGAGGTGGCCTTGCTGGGTGGTTGTGGCTCCTTCCCCTTGCTAGATACTGTCCCCATCTTCACCTTGCCAGGTAGTGGAATGTTCTTTGCCTTGGCAGGGGTTGGTGGCACACTGGCTGGGCTGAAGGTTTCTCCCTTTGAGCCTCTGACAGCTGCAGGAACCACAGCGAACATGGACTTGGTGGCAGAGGAGCTGGTCTGGGTTTTGGCCACCCTGGCCTGAGGGGAATGGCGGGAGGAAGAGGAGGGAACAGGTCAATGTTGGCTAGGAAAAGCTTCTTAGGGACATTGGGGCGGGAAGAGAGTGAAGGTTTGGGAGTGGAGGAAGAGGGAGTGGTTGTAGGAGGTGTCAGTCTGCTGTGTTTGAGTGCAGGTGCATGAGCTGGATGCTGTTGTGAAGTGGATAGCTGTTGGGACTCTGAGTGCTTGCATTTGTGTACTTTGGGAGGAGGGGGCACAGACACAGTGGGAGAGGACACAGGGGACGTGTGCATGGATGTGGGGATGGTGACTGCCAGTGAGGGGTGTAGGAAGGTAGCCTCTTTCTAGCCTTGTTACAACCACTTTTGGCCTGTTTGTGAGTATATGTCAGGGTGGTTTTACTGTCTCACTGGGATCCTTCTAGCCAGGACCCTAGTGCTCTTAGTGAAAACCCTAGTTGTCAGTGTGTTTTATATGTCTCACTGGGACCCTGCTAGCCAGGGCCCCAGTGCTCATAGGCTGTGGCCTGAATGTGTTCCCTGTGTGGTGCCTAACTGTGTCACTGAGGCTCTGCTAACCAGAACCTCAGTGCTTATGCTCTCTCTGTCTTTAAAATTGTCACTGCAGGCTAGTCACCATTTTTACCAATTCTGATTAGGACACTGGAACACCCTTATAATTCCTTAGTATATGGTACCTAGGTACCCAGGGTATTGGGGTTCCAGGAGATCCCTATGGGCTGCAGCATTTCTTTTGCCACCCATAGGGAGCTCAGACCATTCTTACACAGGACTTCCACTGCAGCCTGAGTGAAATAACGTTCACGTTATTTCACAGCCATTTGTACACTGCACTTAAGTAACTTATGAGTCACCTATATTTCTAAACCCTCTCTTAGGGAAGGTTAGGTGCAAAGTTACTAAGTGTGAGGGCACCCTGGCACTAGCCAAGGTGCCCCCACATTGTTCAGGGCAATTTCCCCAAACCTTGTGAGTGCGAGGACACCATTACACGTGTGCACTACATATATGTCAATACTTATATGTAGCTTCACAATGGTAACTCTGAATATGGCCATGTAACATGTCAAAGATCATGGAATTGTCCCCCCATGCCGAATTTGGTATTGGGGTGCCAATCCCATTCATCCCCGGGGCTCAAGCATGGACCCCGGTACTGCCAAACTAGCTCTCTGGGGTTTTCACTGCAGCTACTGCTGCTGCCAACCCACAGACAGGCTTCTGCCCTCCTGGGGTCTGGGCAGCCCAGTCCCAGGAAGGCAGAACAAAGGATTCCCTCTGAGAAAGGGTGTTACACCCTCTCCCTTTGGAAATAGGTGTTAAGGGCCTGAGAGGAGTAGCCTCTCCTGGCCTCTGGGAATGCTTTGAAGAGCACAGATGGTGCCCTCCTTGCATAAACTTGTCTACACCGGTTCAGGGATCCCCCAGCCCCTGCTCTGGTGTGAAACTGGACAAAGGAAAGGGGAGTGACCACTCCCCTGTCCATCACCACCCCAGGGGTGGTACCCAGAGCTCCTCCAGTGTGGCAGACCTCTGCCATCTTGAACGCAGAGGTTTGAGGGCACAATGGAGGCCTCTGAGTGGCCAGTGCCAGCAGGTGACGTCAGAGACCCCTCTTGATAGGTGCTTACCTGGCTAGGTGGCCAATCCTCCTCTGAGGGCTATTTAGGGTCTCTCCTGTGGGTTTCTCGTCAGATAACGAATGCAAGAGCTCACCAGAGTTCCTCTGCATCTCCCTTTTTGACTTCTGCCAAGGATCGACCGCTGACTGCTCCAGGATGCCTGCCAAACTGCAACAAAGTAGCAAGAAGACTACCAGCGACATTGTAGCGCCTAACCCTGCCGGCTTTCTCGACTGTTTCCTGGTGGTGCATGCTCTGGGGGCTGTCTGCCTTCACCCTGCACTGGAAGCCAAGAAGAAATCTCCGTGGCTCGGCGGAATCTTCCCCCTGCTAACGCAGACACCAAACTTCTGCATCACCGGTCCTCTGGGTCCCCTCTCATCTTGAAGAGCGTGGTCCCTGGAACACAGGAGCTGGATTCAAGTGACCCCGACAGTCCAGTGGTCCTTCTGTCCAAATTTGGTGGAGGTAAGTCCTTGCCTCCCCATACCAGACAGTAATCCTGTGTACCGCATGATCTGCAGCTGCTAGGGCTTCTGTGCACTTTTGCAAGGAATCCCTCATGCACAGCATAGCCCAGGTTCCCAGCACGCCGTCCTGCATTGCTCAACTTGCTGAGTTGACCACCGGCTTCGTGGGACCCTCCTTTGCAGTGTTGAGACGACCGCTGTGCTCAGATTTCTTGAATGCCTGTTCAAGTGCTTCTGTGGGTGCTGCCTGCTTCTGCGTGGGCTCTCTGTACTGTACTCTCCTCCTCCAAGGGGCGACCTCCTGGTCCTTCCTGGGCCCGGGCAGCAGCCATTTTCTTCAACTCCGACCTTTGCAACTAGCAAGGCTTGTTTGCGGTCTTTCTGCGTGGAAACAACTCTGCATCCTCCAGCACGCCGTGGGACATCTTCTGTGCAAAGGAGAAGTTCCTGGTATCTTCCGTTGTTGCTGAATCCTGAATCTTCATCTTCTTCCACCTGGACGCAGCCATTTTGCACCTTCATCCAGGGTTTTTATCCTGCCCCCCCCCCCGGACACTTTTGTGACTCTTGGACTTAGTCCCCTTCCTTTACAGGTCCTCAGGTCCAGCAATCCATCTTCAGTGCTTTGCAGTCTGTTGTGGTCTTTGCAGAATCTCCTATCACGACTTTAGTGTGTTTCTGGGGAAGTAGGGTAACTTTACTCCTACTTTTCAGGGTCTTGGGGTGGGGTATCTTGGACACCCTTAGTGTTTTCTTACACTCCCAGCGACCCTCTACATACTACACTAGGCCTGGGGTCCCTAAGTGGTTCCCATTCCACTTTCTTACTATATGGTTTGTGTTGCCCCCAGGCCTATTGCATCCTATTGTATTCTACAGTGTTTGCACTACTTTTCTAACTGTTTACTTACCTGATTTTGGTTTGTGTGTTGATATTGTGTATTTTACTTACCTCCTAAGGGAGTATATCCTCTGAGATATTTCTGACACATTGTCACAGAAATAAAGTACCTTTATTTTTAGTAACTCTGAGTATTGTGATTCTTATGATTTAGTGCTATATGATATAAGTGGTATAGTAGGAGCTTTGCATGTCTCCTAGTTCAGCCTAACCTTCTCTGCTATAGCTACCTCTATCAGCTTAAGGTGCTAGAACACTACTAATCTACTACTAAGGGATAACTGGACCTGGCACAAGGTGTAAGTACCATCAGGTACCTACTATAAGCCAGTCCAGCCTCTTAAAGGGGTGTGAACTGATAGGTGTGCTGGTGATGGTGGTAATGGATGAGGATGTAGTGCATGCAGGTGTGAGTGGAGTCACTGGGAGGGAGGTGGACGATGATTAGGGGGGGCCACAGTGGAGGCAATGGATGTGGGTAGGTCTGCTTCTGGATGGTGTTTGTGTGAGTGTCTGTGGGATGAGGTGTGGCGCTTGTGTTTGCCATATCCACTCTTGTGTGTTGTCCTGGGTGCCTGCCCATCTGTCTGTATGCTTTGGATACGCTGGGGTTGAGTGGAATGGGATTGAGAAGAGGACGTTGGAGGGTGGAAACAGGGACAATGGCTGACATCAGAGAGGAGGCCAGAGCCTGGATTGATCTCTGTTGGGCCTCCAAGCCAGTGTGAATGCCCTCCAAAAATGCATTGGGCTGTTGCATTTGGGCTGCCAGCTCCTGGATGGCATTCACAATGGTTGGCTGCCCAACAGAGTTGGGTCGCAGGAGGTCAAAAGCCTCCTCACTCAGGGCAGTAGGGCTAACTGGATCAGGGCCTGAGGTGCCTAGGGCGAAGGAGATGCCCACCCTCCTGGGTGAGCGGGCACAGGAAACTCGCTGAGGGGCTGCTGGGAGGGCGGTGCTGGTACGGGGGTGGTGGCTGTACCTGTAGCTGGGGTGGGCACAGAGGTGTCCGCCACCACCAGGGAGCTTCCATGGGAGGAGGTATCTGTGTCCGAACTATCCCCTATAGTCTCCGCTGTGGTGCTCCCCTCATCCTCCATCCCACTGGTGCCCTCACTGTTGGTGGATTTGGCCTCCTGGGTCCTCTGGGATGCAGCTCCCTGCATCGCCGGTGCCTCCACCAGATTATGCTAATGTACATAAGGACAGGGTGACAAAACAAAATTGGGGGGAAGAGACAAAGGATACACTTGGTCAATGGCGGCAACAACACCACTGTTGGCATACAAAACACACTCACCCACAGGGGACAGCCCTACGCATTAAGCAATGCACTACGAGTCACAATGCTAGTCACCAACTCATGGATAGGGACACCTAACGCAAACTGCTGCATACCTGAGACCCACATACCCCTGCCCAGTAGCGGATGCCTAATAGCTTGGTTGGAGGACTTTCACATCAGAATCCTGCCCAACATGGGACCTACTCTGCAATGCCAGGCCTGGCCCAGGGGCACACACAGGGCCCCCACCCCCACACCCGGATACCACCCCACCAGGCATAAGTTGTAAATTAGGGCACTGTACTCACCCCCTTGTGGTTTCTGTGATGCCCCCAAGTGCCCATCTAGCTCCAGATAAGCCACTGCCAGTTTGCGGGCTATCAGGGGGGTCAGGGTTCGACAGGCACCCCTTCCTCGTTGGGAGGCCAGCCCTAGCTGGTTCTCCGCTGTCTTCTGTGCCCAGCATCTCAGTTCCTCACACCATTTCCAGCAGTGGGTGCTTCGCCTGCCATAGACCCCCAGGGTTAGCACATCCTTGGCGATGACACGCCATATACCCTTCTTTTGATGGCCGCTGACCTGCAGGGAAATAGACACAGGGAAAGGTATTAGTCTGACCGTCCTGCCTGTTACACTTATGGCCCACCATGCCCCTTCCCGTTCCCATTAGCACAGACATGGCTCAGCATACATGCTGCACACCGCCCAGGGCCCATCCACCTACCTCTCCCTACATGAGGCCTTCACACACAGCACTCCATGCATTCATGCCCCATGCATCATACTCACGGTGTACTCACCTGTTGGTGTGGAGGCCCATAGAGTAGTCGGTCCTGGGGTAGGACCCCATCCACCAGTTGATCCAACTCGAGGGGGCGGGGAAGGCAGGGACACTTTCCCCAGTAACACGAGCCATGTTTGGTTCCAGACACAGGCCACAGCAGCATTTGCAGTGTAGGTCCTCTACTGTTGACAGTCAGGTAGCAAATGAGTGGACAGATAGAAAATATCTGTCACGTCTGCGGCGGTGCATATCGTCACCGCCGACGTACATCACCATTGGCCACTGCACTCCATAGGGCCCAATGATAACCAATGAGGAGTTGCACGGCTGTTCTCGGGCGCCTCCCGCAACGACGCACAACGTCAGTGGAATTACCTCATTTCGACCTGTACCTCCATACAGGACAGTCGGACACCATTTCAGGGGGTGGTGCAGGCCATGGATCCTAACTGCGTCACAGTACACAAATGCACTATTTGGACAGCTCCAACAAAATAATGTTACAATCACAATATGCATTGAACTGTAGTGGTTGGAAGATATAGATAATGACCAGCTTCTCACTCTTTGCCCCATAGATTGCAACCGCTGCAGATGAATAGGAGATGGAGACATCCCCCCGTGTATAGACCCCTGGTGGACTTGGCAACAATGGAGGACAGGCACATTATCCTCACCTATAGACTTGACAAGGCCACAATCACAGAGCTGTGTGCCCAATTGGAACCTGACCTGATATCAGCTATCTGTCATCCCACTGGGATCCCCCGTCTTGTGCAAGTGCTATCAGTGATCCATTCCCTGGCAACTGATTCTTTCCAAGTGACAGTGGGCTTGGCAGCAGGAATGTCACAGCCAGTGTTCTCAATAGTGCTGACAAGAGTGTTGTCTGCCCTAATTAAACACATGTGCAGCTACATCGTTTTCCCCCAGGTGGAGGATTTGGCCACAGTGAAAGCTGACTTCTATACAAACTCAACAAGCCTGCCACATACAAGTCAGGCATAAACGTGAGTGTCATATCCAGGGATACACGTATGCACGATGATGGCGTACGGTACAATCATGCAGGGCTTCTTTGCCTGTCTCGTAGGGAATGTGGAAGAAACTCACTTACTTATGAGCCAATGTTGTGGTCGGTTTTCTGGTGGGCCAGCGGGAAACTCGTAATAGGGGCTGCGTGAAGGTCACCGCACTGGCAGTGACCTGACTGTGGGAGTTTGGCGGTTGGCCTTTTCTGCCCCCCAAACTCAAAATGAGGTCCTGTGTGTGGACCTGCAAGGATTAAACAAATGTGTTATGGTTGACCATTACACTCTGCCCAACATTAATGAGATGTTATCCATGTTGAATGGGGCAAAATGTTTTTCGTCCATAGATTTACCTTCTGTGTGCCATCAGATAAGGTTACATGAAGGAACGCAAGACCTAACAGCCTTTGTTATATCATTTGGTACATTCAAATTTGTAAGGATGCCAGTTGGGCTCTTCTCAGTGGCAGCTGTGTTCCAGCAGATAATGGAGAAGGTGTTGAAAGGGGTTACTGGTGTTAAAATATATCAGGATGATGTGTTACCTTATGCTAAGGATGTAGAAGAACACAACAAAAGGTTGCAAGAAGTACTACAGAGGTTGAATGAGTGTGGATTGACCTTGAAGGCCAAAAAGTGCAGGTTTAATTTTATGAGATAAATTATCTAGGGCACAAAATAACTTCCAAGGATATTAAGCCTACGAAAGAGTTAGTAGATACGATTGAGAACTTTGCGAGTCCTAACTCAAAGGAGGAGGTAGTCAAATTTTCAGGCATGGCAGAATTTAATAGTACATTGGTAATGCATTTTGCAGAAGAAACAAAGAATATGAGACAGCTCTTAAAGAAATGTGCCACTTTTCTGTGGAATACAGCATGTGAATCAGAATTCAGAGCGATGAAATGTTTTCTTGGTAAAGCGGTCTCTCTACAGAGTTTTGAACCGAGTCAGGAAACCATCATAATAACAGATGCTAGTGAAAAGGGTCTAGGTGCTGTGTTATTGCAAAGACATCAGGGGATAGAAAGAACAATGCTATTAATTTCAAAAGTATTAAAAGGAGCAGAAATAAATTATTCTATTATAGAAAAGGAAGCTTTAGCTGTATACTGGGCAGTTCAAAATTGAGAAAGTTTGTGTGAGATGACACATTTCAAATAAAGACAGATCATAAACCCCTCAAAGAAATATTTGGGAAAATGGGGTTGGATGATATCTGGCAGAATACCACGATGGGTGATAACATTGCAAGAATTTCAGTTGATCACATATGTTCCAGGCATGAACATTAACTTGGCTGATTGTTGGTCATGGTTAGTTGACATAAAGGACAACATTGCACACGATGATATGGTAACTGATGGTGATCTGGATGTATGTGTAATTAGAGAGGGCATAGTTAAAGAAGATGAATGGAAAGATGAAATGTGCAGGGATGAATTCTACAACAGGTATTGGAAAGATTAAAAAAGGGAGGGAATTACCAAGAAAAAGGTGATGATCATTTGAAACGTTTGTGGAGAGTCAAGGATGAGTTGTCCATGCAAGATGGCTTTTTGTTGAGGGGTACCAGCGTCACTGAGAGACGATGTGATATTGTTGGCTCACGAAAGCCATCCAGGCATATTCAAAACTAAGAAGCTACTTAGACCGATGCATTGGTGGCCAGGGATGGATAGCCAGGTAGAAAGAGCTGTAAAAGAGTGCAGCACATGTATGAATGGGGAAACACGCTCATGAGTCCAACCAATGGAAATGAGGAATGCACTAATGGAGCCATGAGAGGAGGGTGCTATGGATATAGTGAGACCATATTAGACATTCTAGTATGGAAAAATACTTTTTGTGCTAATAGACATATACTCCAGATGGCCAAAAGTAGGGATAACCAACTCTATTGAAACAAAAAATGTGATTACATTTTTGGAACACATTTTTGAGAGAGAAGGATTTCCATCTTCTATTTTGACAGACAATGGGGTGCAACTAGTTTCACATGAAATGGAGAAATACTTGACAGCTAGAGGTATCAGACACAAGAAGGTAGCACTTTACCATCCAGAGACCAATGGAATGGTGGAGAGACTAATTAAAGTGTGGAAGAAAACAATACAAAATGCATTGGTCAACAATTTATGTTGGAAAAATGAACTGTAAGTAAAATGTAAAAACTATAGAATGACTCCACACTCAACTACTGACTTATTACAGTTTGAATAATTTCGGAAGCAAAAGGCTAATACACTAATTTGCCCATCGTGGGTAAACAGCAGTTCAGATGGTGGTATGTCGGTAAAGTGTGATGAGGAAAGAAAGTTGATAAGTGATTTGAAGAAAATGTCTGAAAGAAAAGTTAGATTTGACAATAGGAAAGCTGTAAAGAAAACAAAGGTACAAGTTGGAGGCTTGGTTAGAAGTAAAAGTCCACAATGTGAACTTCAAAGGTCCTCTTCCAAGTTTTTGAGTCCTTTGAAGTTGATTAAGGTGTTTGGAAATGCCATAAGCACAGAAGATCACAGGATTTGGAAACTCAAAATAGTGGTGAAAGTGGGAGTTGCGTCTAACTCTTCAAAAGTGGAAGAAAGGGAAAATCATATTCATAAAACTGTTATTAGTTGAGGTACGAGGTCATGTGAAAAACCTACTATTTGGCGGACTATGTTTAGCAGATCACGGACAGGTGTGGGACTACAGCAATGATAGGGATGTTACAAATGATAAATCATATAATTGTAGGAGTTAGTATGGACTAATATAACGATTTTATTTATTAATTACTTGATAACAAAAGTTGCATCTTCATATGCTCGAAGTTCTTTATATATTAAGATGGAGGAGATGTGTGGTATCTACTTATGTTCTTATGTATCCAGTTATATTCTCTTGTATTCGTAAATTGTTTATTATTTAAGTGTGCCATGCTATCCTTGCTGGTTATCCAAGGATGATGTCATAAACTGTGGGTCTCCTGTAAAGTGGCCATGGTGATGGATTGTGAGTTGGTGAGGTCTGGAAAGAAATGAAAGAGTTGATGGGGAGAGAAGCAACAAAGATGGCTGAGGTGATACACTGAGCTTCAAATAAAGCTTTAAACTCCGTATAGCGTTCATGGCACTTCATTTCACATCACCTTTTAATTTGTATAACTACACAGTTGCACGTAATGTGGTGAGCAGTCTTAGCGTTTTCTGGCCATATGAGCAAGCTGCCGATGCTTTTTCACTTAGTGAGATTGTGGCATAGTCTACTTAACAGACTTGCCAGAGTGAGCCAGTAGCGTAGCCAGTGTATCGTGGACACTAGGTCAAGGAAAAAAATGGGTGCCATGGCTGCTGTTAGAATACATAGCAATAATCAGGGTTTGGTGGGCCCCACAGGCCTCTAGGCCCCAGTGCAGTGCACCTGCTGCAGGAATGGAAGCTACATCCCTGGAATAAGCATGTTTTGGAGCTAGCACAATAACTGTTTTATAAATTTCATGCTGATATGCACATAATATACATTAGTAGAAACATATCTTGGTGTCCATCTTCACCAGCCAATGCTTCAAAATCAGAGTAAATGCCTTAATACCTGCACCTGGGGATTTGTCACATGTAGAGTGGCTCTCGTTGTTCAAAAATGCTCTACATAGATGGTTGGGGAAGGATACGTTGGGTGAGCAGGGGAAGATACCTAGGCTCACCAGGAACCTGATAGATAACCTCAAAGGAACCGACATCTGATGGTAGAGCAGTGTGTCAAGCTCTCATGGATTCTAATTTGTTCAATGCATCACCAGGAAGTAAGGAAACATTAAAAGCTTGGAACGTGGCTGTAGAAATAGAAAATTAGAAACCTATTTGTGAAGCACTGTACAGCTGAGCAGCGATGAGGATACTCTCCAGTACTGGCTGACAAAGGAGTTGGTGTGTCGGCGCCACAAGTTCAAAGGGCTATGGCAGCCAGAAACCGCTTTCCTACTAGTGCATAACCTGAAAAGGGTTTTAGCTCTGCTGTGTTAATTATGAATGACCACAGGAGAAACATTCCAGTGTGCATTGTGTTATAAGGAGTAACTGATCTAATTTTAAGTAAAATTAGTTCTCATGGTGATGCACACTGTGTATTAATAATCCATACTGAATTCAGCAATAATCAAAACAAAGGGAAAGATTGTGAATCAATTCATCCTCTATAAACATTTATGATTTCTTATAAACAATCATGATCAATCTAATTTAAAACAATATATGTTATTTCCCACATTAATTCACAAATACAGCCACATCTTTCAAATTACTGATTTCTGAAGATTAAAAACATTCCCATTCGGGCATACATACTCATTCACACATAGCTATTCTTACCTGGGGAAGGTAGATTTACATAACACATGGCATTAATACACTGTTGATTTTGTTTGTTATATCTTTTGACTCTTAATTCCCTTATTCTCCTCTTTATTTAAGTCACTTAATGGAATCGACTGCATACAAAGTCCCTTATTTATGGGTAGTTGGCTTAAGGCAGCGCTAAAAGTCTTCTTGCTGAGCTGCTCTACGCCAATGTGAAATGGCAGGAATGCACTATTTTTATTAAATACGTTTCATTCCTGTCCTTTCCCCCTGTGCTGTTACGCACAATTGGCTGCCTAGCACCAGTTTAGGCACTCTTGCACCATGGTGCAAGGGTGCCTGCATTGTATGCAGAATTGTTTTTGTGGAGAAAGGGGCACACAAACAATCCTGAGAGGCATGTTCCTTTTTATATTTGGGTAGCAAAAAGCAACACACTTGGAAAGCATAACAAACGAGGAGAAATTAAAATATTTCTCCTTGTTACGCCTGGTCTGTGGAGGCATAAGGGGCCAGATTTACTAAAAAGTGGCGCATTGCGGTGATGTGCCAAAATTGTCAGTGCTGCGATGCGTCACTTTAGAAATGCAGGGATGTGCCGTATTTACTAAAATACAGTGCATCCCTGTGTTTCCCCCTGCGCCAGTGCTAAATTTAGCTGCCAGCATCAACGCAGGCACCCTTGCACCATAGGGCAAGGATGTCTGCATTAAGGGGACTGATTGTTTATGTGGAGGAAGGTGTCCATTCCCATCTGTAATCATTATTACTCTCATATACTTCCAAGGGTTTTCTTCTATGTAAGGATATCACTCCATCTATGCTATCTTGTTCTTCCAATATGAATGACCATATGTCAAAATACCTTGTATGCTACCTTTTATCATCTATTCCAGCAGATTTTGTCCACATGTATTACTCCAATATTCTGTATAATCAAAGGGGAATATATGTTTTACATGAGTTTTGTAGCTAATGGAATCTTTCTACCCACTTTCCTACTCGCCACTTACCAATAATATTGCTACTCTTCCTCACCAATTCCAAACAGAATATTGACTAAGATACAGCAAAATGTACTGTTTCCCGTTCCTAATATCTATTCCAACTGTATTTTATTCCTATCCTTGTGTGCTAATCAACCTTCCTGCAATAAACAATAAAAATATATAATTTATGGATTTATTTTCTTTTACAAGTGGCTAAGATTGCATAACTATTCAATTAGTTCGACCTCTTTCTCCCTTACCGATAAAATAAAGAATCCCTCTCCTTGTTCATTGGGTCTAACAAGTAAGAAGAAAAAGGCATCTTTGTGATTAAGAACTCATAAATATCAGCATGCAGGAAGTTACTGATCACCTTCCACAGGAACCCTTACCACAATACATTCTTCTTCCATATAGGGAAGTGTTGGCAATGTTGCAAAGACATTGTCAAATGCAATACAATGTTGAAGTTCAGGTATAAGTTACCAGGGGAATATTCCAAATCGTACTCCAGTCAAAACAAGTCAGATTGAAATGACACGGCCAAACTTCTGCACATGTTCACTATCTTAGGGTCATAAGTGACATTATATTTCACATCATTGGTGCTAGGATTTTTGGAAACCTCCGAAATATTGGAGCTCACCTCTTCTCCTTCTGCAATGTGTCCCAGATTTTATTTTATTATTTGGTTCCCATTTGAGAGGGGGCTTGGCCATAGACATTTACTTAACATTGGCTGATATAGCCAAGCCCTGAGTACATCTTGACCAACAACTGGCCAGAATGGAGGGAGGAACCATGACAACAACCAACACTCCCCTCCCATTTCATACATGACTGCATTTGAAGAGAACCCCAATTTTCACAGTTTACACCATGCTAAATATAACACTTATTATTGAAGTGGAAGCACTATTATTGTCCTCATATTCTGTGTATGTGGCACAGCTGGTGTCCAAAATCAGGAGTATTTGACCCTTTCCTCCCACAAACAAAACATTCAGGCCCACTCTATGTAGCCAATTCCACAAACATATTTGGTGTTCTGAAATAAAAAGCATAGTAAAATCCATCATTAAGTAAAACAGATGTGGGAGTGCTCTCAATGTTTTCCAAAGTACTGCTGTTGGACCATTTCTGTCTGAGTAGGGCAGGATATTATAGGAGGGGTCTGATTACCTTTGTAGAAAATTGTTTGAAGGAGGTAAAACCCCCTCTCAGATAACAACAACAATCCTTGTTTCCATTCTTTCAATCTTTTAAATATTCTCAAAGGTGCATGTTAGCAATTGTTCCCTCGGTATCACCCTCTTCTGAGATTGAGTTCATTTACGCATGGTTTATCTATTTTTGGTGTTTTTTATCACATCGAGTGTCAGTACTCTACTAGTAGAGACTGACCATGGGTCTCTATGTATAAATATGAAGATTAAAAGCTAAAAAAGTTATAACTAGAAATTCCCGGATAACAAGCTTTATTAATATATGTTTTTTCATATTAGATATCACGTATACTTTTGACATACATCCAGAATTTGGCACAAGAATTTACCAGAATGTTCGGCTGTTGGGCTTGCACCAGCAATGGACTATAACAATGGGATCTGCCCTGATGAAGGTGGCCTCAATAATAGAGGAATACCGAAACGCGCGTAGGCTATAGGTTCCTACTGTGTCTCATTTGAGATTATAGTATTATTATCATTCTTTTCTGTCATAGATCTGTATCAACTAAAATCTTTTTATGTAGTATAATAGAATGTATTGTTTTGGATTTATTTCTGTTATTGTTTAAATTGTATTATATTAGTATTATTAAAGCTTTTGAATTGTAATTTTTGTATTTCAAATCATGGATGTTTTAGTCTGGTGTGAATGTGGAATGACTGAGTCAGGAAAATGATATTGTCCTTTTGTATTTGGTTGTATGTCTTTAGGGCCATATTTATACTTTTTGACGCAAAACTGCGCTAACGCAGTTATGCGTCAAAATAATTAGCGCCGGCTAACGCCATTCTGAATCGCCATGCGGGCGCCGTATTTATTCAATGACGTTAGCCGGCGTTAGCCGCCGGCTCTGCCTGGTGTGCGTGAAAAAAAACGACGTACACCAGGCAGCGCCGGCGTAGGGGGAAAATGGAGTATGGGCGTCCAAAAATGGTGCAAGTCAGGCTGAGGCAAAAAAATCGCCTCAACCCGATTTGCGCCATTTTTTTACGACGCCCAACCCCCATTGAAATGACTCCTGTCTTAGCAAAGACAGGAGTCATGCCCCCTTGCCCAATGGCCATGCCCAGGGGACTTATGTCCCCTGGGCATGGTCATTGGGCATAGTGGCATGTAGGGGGGCACAAATCAGGCCCCCCTATGCCACAAAATTTTTTTAAAAAAATACTTACCTGAACTTACCTTAATGTCCCTGGGGTGGGTCCCTCCATCCTTGGGTGTCCTCTTGGGGTGGGCATGGGTGGCAGGGGGTGTCCCTGGGGGCAGGGGAGGGCACTTCTGGGCTCATTCTGAGCCCACAGGTCCCTTAACGCCTGCCCTGACCCAGGCATTAAAATCCGGCGCTAATGCGGGTTTTTTAGACCCGCCCACTCCCGGGCGTCATTTTTGCCCGGGAGTATAAATACGACACATATGCATCGGAGTCATTTTTTAAGACGGGAACGCCTACCTTGCATATCATTAATGCAAGGAAGGTGTTCACGCAAAAAAATGACGCTAACTCCATGAACTTTGGCGCTAGACGCGTCTAACGCCAAAGTATAAATATGGAGTTAGTTTTGCGTCTAATTTGCGTCGAAAAAAACGATGCAAATTCGGCGCAAACGGAGTATAAATATGCCCCTTAGGGCCATATTTATACTTTTTGACGAAAACTGTGCTAACGCAGTTATGCGTCAAAAAAATTAGCGCCGGCTAACGCCATTCTGAAGCGCCATGCGGGCGCCGTATTTATTCAATGACGTTAGCCGGCGTTAGCCGCCGGCGCTGCCTGGTGTGCGTGAAAAAAAACGACGTACACCAGGCAGCGCCGGCGTAGGGGGAAAATGGAGTATGGGCGTCCAAAAATGGTGCAAGTCAGGCTGAGGCAAAAAAATCGCCTCAACCCGATTTGCGCCATTTTTTTACGACGCCCAACCCCCATTGAAATGACTCCTGTCTTAGCAAAGACAGGAGTCATGCCCCCTTGCCCAATGACCATGCCCAGGGGACTTATGTCCCCTGGGCATGGTCATTGGGCATAGTGGCATGTAGGGGGGCACAAATCAGGCCCCCCTATGCCACAAAAAAAAAAAAAAAAAATACTTACCTGAACTTACCTTAATGTCCCTGGGGTGGGTCCCTCCAACCTTGGGTGTCCTCTTGGGGTGGGCAAGGGTGGCAGGGGGTGTCCCTGGGGGCAGGGGAGGGCACCTCTGGGCTCATTCTGAGCCCACAGGTCCCTTAACGCCTGCCCTGACCCAGGCGTTAAAATCCGGCGCTAATGCGGATTTTTTAGACCCACCCACTCCCGGGCGTCATTTTTGCCCGGGAGTATAAATACGACGCATATGCATCGGAGTCATTTTTTAAGACGGGAACGCCTACCTTGCATATCATTAACACAAGGAAGGTGTTCACGCAAAAAAATGACGCTAACTCCATGAACTTTGGCGCTAGACGCGTCTAACGCCAAGGTATAAATATGGAGTTAGTTTTGCGTCGAATTTGCGTTGAAAAAAACGACGCAAATTCGGCGCAAACGGAGTATAAATATGCCCCTTAGTATTTTGTAAATGAATTTAATAAATGTATGTTTTGTTGATAGAATTCTTATCTTGCTATCTAATTTGATGTTTAGCCCAAGAGTTGTTGTTTCTTATGACATACAAAACTATGGTTATTGATATTTATAGTGATACGGTACTTGAAGAATATCTATTCTACAGGCAATCTTCTGTAGCTCTTTATTTAGATTCATTCAACAACAAGAATCCTTGTCAGGGTGACCCACACAAGTGACTATATTAACCTGTGCTTATCCTTGAGGTGGTTTGGCAGAATAGCAGTCAGCTTAACTTAGAGGCAATGTGTAAAGTATTTATGCAGTATACAAGCAGTAATAAAGTGAAAACAGAACATAAAAAAATACCATGCTAATGTAGAAAAATAGAGTACATTTTAATCAATAAATTGATACCAGTAGGGCACAAATACAATCAGTGTAAGCAAAGATATTACATTTTAAATTTCTGTGTGAAAACAACACCAAAAGCACAATGCATCACTTAGTCCAGTGGTTCCCAACCTTTTGACTCCTGAGGACCCCCACTGATTCATTACTTGTATTTGCCCTGCTCTACTATCCTGGAGAAAGCTGTATCTGAAAAGCATTTTCAATTGCAATCGTATCATAACATGCCGGCAGGCTATCCTGTTTGGTCTAAAAGAATTGACTCTGCAACATATGGCCTATTTTGCAAAATATAGTTTAAAAACAGAACATTCCTTAAAACATGCCACAAAAAAACAAGATGAAAATACAAGCCCTCAAATGGCATCGGAAATTAACACTGTCAGCTCCAGGCTTAGGAGTAATGGCCGCAGCATCTTTATCAATGGCCCTCAGCATACTTCGCCCATGGACTGAACTATTTATATTTTATCAGTACAAAAAAAACAAAAAAACACACTCCTAGAGGTTTATTCACCCAGATCCACTTTGAGAAAAGTCTAATTTTAACAGTCAGTAACTCACTGTTCTAGTAAGTAAGATTATACATCTCAAGATGATTAACACACAAACAGGGCTTACCTGGACTAACAAGCTCAAAGAAAGTAAGAAAGTAATAATTGTTTTATAGTGCTTTTAACTTCTATTTTACAGTTGCAATGATTTTAAGTAATTACTGAATAAAGCATAAACTTCAAACTTCATTACTGGGAGCCAGTGACCCCCAAGCAATTTGTACGATTTGAATTTCAAACATTAAAACAGTAATTCGCTAAAAATATA